>NC_037357.1:9314187-9621725 GCF_002263795.3 Bos taurus
TATCACGCCTACCAGTCACTGTCCTAAATGCTTTCACATATTAAATCTTTTCATTCTTACAGCACTCTATGAGGTAGGTACTATTTTTATAGGCATTCTATAAAGAAAACCAAGGAACAGAGCAGTTAGGTGACTTGCCCAAGGTCACACAGCTAGTAACTAGCAGTACAGCTGAGATTTCAATTCATACAATCTGTCTCCAAAGACAGCACTGTTCCACTTTATCTTTCAGAAGAATACCGGGAAGAGTGGCCTAAGGTACACAACCTTCCCCTCTCTTGCAGCCTCTAGTTTATCTCAAGGTCATAGGAGATTAGATTATCTCAAAGAGCTCCTCCAACTCTAAAATCCCATGACTATATATGAAATGGAAGGGAAATTTACATCGACTGACCCAAAAAATGGTGGGTATATTCAAAGCCAACTTTGCACTCCCCTCCCCTCAGCTCCCTTTTCTTCCTTTCCTGTCCCTTTCCCCAACCCTTCACACTCATTCCAGTCTACTATAGAGTACTGTAAGTAAACTATTGCTTTTGAATCCATGAGTCTGTGTATACATGTATGTGTTGAACATAACCTCCCTTCCTTTTTATCTACGCTGTTATTTTCTTTCCATATTTTGTTCTTTAGCATATGGCTGCCCTCTCATATTGGAAAACAGATCTGTCCTACTCGTAGGAACTGTTCACAAGTTTGGGCTTTCACTAAAAAGGCTCACTCCACCCTAAAGAAAAAAACAAAGCACATTACCCAAGGAAAACAGGCCTTCTTAGCACACCAGACAAGAGGAAATGGGAGTACCAAGTACCTGGAGAACACCTAGCAAAGGGGGATAGTACTCTTTGAAATTATTATAATAAT
This sequence comes from Bos taurus, assembly GCF_002263795.3. Classification (NCBI taxonomy): domain Eukaryota; kingdom Metazoa; phylum Chordata; class Mammalia; order Artiodactyla; family Bovidae; genus Bos; species Bos taurus. The sequence continues at coordinate 9,315,049 of NC_037357.1, forward strand.
TTGTCTTTAATAATGACCTTTTATTTTAATGGAGATTGACTGATTCAGAAAACATTGGACTTAGGAAGTGAATATGAACTCTTGGCTGATTCTTTTCTCATCTTTGTTTCTCCTAAGCAAACACTTAAGTACTGAACTGTCATGGTGGGTGAGAATAGCTTTAAAAGTGGCACAATTGCTTGAGGGAGAAAGCTCCCCTATAATCTTACCAGCCAAGTAAGAGTTACTGCTGTCACTCTGGCCCATTTCCTTACAGTCCTAATGTACACATATATTTTTTCATGTTCTTTATGTCTCTGTAGATGTTTTTCGTGTGTTTCTGTAGAATTTGTGTAACGATCATTTTTAATGGCAGTATAGTAATGGATGTATCATAATTTACACACCCGTTCCCCTATTATTGGGTATTTACATTCTTCCCTTTCTATTTATAAGTATTATAATTGGAGGCATATAAAAATAATACGAACATCTTCAATGTTTTTTATTATTTCCTTAGGGTAGATTCCAAGAAGTTGAATTAATGAGCCAAAAGGTTTGAACATTTTTGTGGCTTTGGAGGACTGTAATGATTTACACTGCTGTCAGGCATGTGTGGGAACACTCTTCTTCAGCTGTACCCTGACCAACTTTGAGTATTTCTTTTTAATGTTTATTTGAAATAAGTAAATGAAAGGATCTTCTTCCTTTAATTTGCATTTCCTTGATTATTAGTGAGGCTGGACATTTTCTCTGCATGTGTTTTCTACTTCTGTTTTCTCTCTTGTGAACTATTTATGGTTTTTGTGTCTTTATAGACTGGGAACCTTACTGAGTTTTTTAAAAATTAAACTATATTGGTACAATAAAGCAAATAAATTAAGCCTTTATAATATTTGCTGAACTATCTTTCATAGTTTGCTGTTTGCCCTTTTTATTTTTCCCCTTTTTAGATGAAGGAACATTGTACTAAGAAGAAAGCAGGTCAGTGGCTGGACAGAAATCAGTTGCTTTAGATGTTTTAGAAAAATGACCAACTTGATAAAAGTAAGAGTCTTTCTGAAAAAAATTGTTAGTATCTAATTACACTCCAACTGTTTGATTGACTTCATTTACTTACATACCAAATAAATTCTAGTTTGATGGAAGTACATTATTTTTTTAAAAATACCTATCAATGTGTGTATGATGATATCATATGGCTTTTGTAACCGAACTGGCCAAGTATTATGGGGTTTCATGGATACTGTCATAACATTCTAGTAAATACAAAGAGAAGTAAATCATCATTTTTCAGGAGACAGGCTGAGAATTTTACGTACTGCATACGGGTCTTCTTATCCAGGAAATGATACCTGTAGAAGTAGACTGCTTTTGTGGTACATTGATATTCCGTTATATCAGAGATAGCACTCAAGAGTTGAAATGAAATTCTGTCTACTTGTACTGGTTTACATGAGCTTGTTTAACCTGTTTCATTAGTGCTTTCAAAATCTAAAAAATGGGAGCATGAAAGGTCCCTACTGGAAAAATATTCCTCCAAAACAACTGATTTGACTCAGTTGTGAGAACAGCTGCAGTGGATTTCCTCACAGCGCCCTGGCAGGCGCTTTAGGCCATTTTGAAAGAGAAAAATGAAAGTCATTTAATTCCACAACTAAATAGTGATGATTAATTAATCTCACATCTCTTCCGGTTTAGGCTCTGTTTCCCGCCCCCCTCCCCAGCTTCTTGTATCTATTTGTTCTCATTATTTTTGGATAAAAACTCTAAACATTTTTATGGATACGGATGCTAGATCACATGAGGCAAGCAGGGAGAGAGAATGGAAAAGGTGGTGTTGCTTCCAGGCTCCACAAAAACACTCTAACCTGGAAAATGATTTTAAAAGAAAAAATCAAGAATTGTAGACCAATTATTTTGGGCACTTACTCTCATTTTATATTCTCCATTGCTACTGAGGAAATTTGGACTCTAAAACTCACACACACAGATATACGGTCAAAGTTCTTGGGAACTGGAACAATATATATCATAATTTTAAAGATTTATTGAGTGTTTCATAATATCCCATTAGATAAATGGCAACAACTTACTTAATGCCCAAATGAGGGCCCAGAATCTCTGGTTCATATTTCACATTTAATGAGCAGGATTTTTTTTTTAATTGTGTATTACTACTTCTAAACTACTTTTAGAAAAGGCAGAGGAACCAGAGATCAAATTGCCAACATCCACTAGATCATCGAAAAAGAAGGAGTTCCAGAAAAACATCTATTTCTGCTTTATTGACTATGCCAAAGCCTTTGACTGTGTGGATCACAATAAACTGTGGAAAATTCTGAAAGAGATGGGAATATCAGGCCACCTGACCTGCCTCTTGAGAAACCTGTATGCAGGTCAGGAAGCAACAGTTAGAACTGGACATGGAACAACAGACAGGTTCCAAATAGGAAAAGGAGTACGTCAAGGCTATATATTGTCACCCTGCTTATTTAACTTACATGCATAATACATCATGAGAAACGCTGGGCTGGAAGAAGCACAAGCTGGAATCAAGATTGCTGGGAGAAATATCAATAACCTCAGATATGCACATGACACCACCCTTATGGCAGAAAGTGAAGAAGAATTAAAGAGCCTCTTGAAAGTGAAAGAAGACAGTGAAAAAGTTGGCTTAAAGCTCAACATTCAGAAAACGAAGATCATGGCACCCAGTCCCATCACTTCATGGCAAATAGGTGGGGAAACAGTGGCTGACTTTATTTTTCTGGGCTCCAAAAATCACTGTAGATGGTGACTGCAGCCATGAAATTAAAAGATGCTTACTCCTTGGAAAGAAAGTTATGACCAACCTAGATAGCATATTAAAAAGCGGAGACATTACTTTGTCAACAAAGGTCCATCTAGTCAAGGCTATGTTTTTTCCAGTGGTCATGTATGGATATGAGAGTTGGACTGTGAAGAAAGCTGAGTGCCGAAGAATTGATGCTTTTGAACTGTGGTGTTGGAGAAGACTCTTGAGAGTCCCTTGGACTGCAAGGAGATCCAACCAGTCCATCCTCAAGGAGATTAGTCCTGGGTATTCATTGGAAGGACTGATGTTGAAGCTGAAACTCCAGTACTTTGACCACCTGATGCGAAGAGCTGACTCATTTGAAAAGACCCTGATGCTGGGAAAGATTGAGGGCAGGAGGAGAAGGGGACAACAGAGGATGAGATGGTTGGATGGCATCACCGACTCAATGGACATGGGTTTGGGTGGACTCCAGGAGTTGGTGATGGACAGGGAGGCCTGGCATGCTGCGGTTCATGGGGTTGCACAGAGTTGGACATGACTGAGCGACTGAACTGAACTTAGCATACTTCTATACCTTGGTAATTTGAAAATAATAATAAATCTCTGAGTTGTACTGACGTCTATCTCCAGCACACCATCTTTTCTGAACTCCAGCAACTACCTAAAGTAATTTCAAATTGTCTTTCTCTTATAACTTCTCAATATCCTTTGTGGTAGATTATGTAAATCAGCTAAACACTTAATACGGGGACAATCTTCAAAAAAATTGAACGTAACAATGTATAAAAGTCTTTTTACTCTTTGGAGAAGAACAAGAGCTGCTTATTTCCCCTAGTAAACAATCATATTCAATTCATTTTTCTTACAATGAAATCCACTGAGGTTCTGTAAATTTCATAGTAATTTTAGCATTAACACACTTATCCAAAATGTAGCATCACATTTAATACAGTATCTTGAAAAGTAATAGGCTTTAAATATGATATTAAACAACCAGAGATATCAATTTCTTTCATCGTTTGCCAATAGCAAATATTAATCATAGCTTTCTATTGCTATCCATTAGTTCATTGAAATTTGCACTTTATCAGTAACTCTATCAAGTTTCATGTAAAACAACTGGGAACAAAAACATTTTCACTGCTCACTACTTGAACTTCATTTTCAATTATGTTAAGTATTATGTGGAAAAGGAGCTACTCCAATTAACATAACATATGCTACAAACATGTAGACGCTTTAGTGACTTAATTGTAGAGGTGGATACAGGGGTTAATAATAATTGCTGAGGTTTGCACCAAGTATTTTGCTCCTTTGGGCAAATGCTAACCATTTCAAAGGCAGCAAGCTATATTATAATAGAAAGAGCCCTATGAGAGAATCCTAAAATGTATGTTCCAGACCCAGCTTTATGACAAAGTAGTGTGCCAACATTTCTCTTCTGTAAAGTGTGGAAAATACCTAATATCATTAATCCTATGAGCCTCTCAGGGCTGTTATGGTTAGCACATGAAATTAAAAAAAAAAACAAAAAAACAAGTACCAGAGGCAAGCCCCTAGTATAAGTTCAAGTTGTCAGCTTGCTTAAATAGTCATTCTTCTCCTCCTTCTCCTCATTATCATTATTATTATCATCAGAACTAAAAGGACTAAAAAGATGATCCAGGCACTATTTTAAGCAATTTACATCCATGATTGCACTTAATCCTCAAAAATTTCATAAGATATGCTTTCCTCATTTACAGATTAAAAAACAGAAGCACTGAAAGATTAAGTAATTTCACCAAGATCACACAGCTAATGGAGCTAGAATTCAAATCCAAAATGTCCAGCTCTAGACCCTGTACTCTTAACCTCTTTGTTATGAGGGTCACAGATTCTTTGAAATAAGATTCAGAGGAAGGTGCTAGAAACGAGTGAGAAACTTAGGCAAGATTTTAGTTTGCAGCTTAGAAGGAGACAATGTGGCTTCTAGACCCTATAGAGCACCTGCAAGGTATTACCTATGTAACAAAGAGAATAAGCTTCATGGACCAGGATGGTATAAGAAGATGTCGAGGAAAAGAGCTATTTAGATCTAAGTGGAAGGAGCCTACAATGCCCAGAGTGAAACCAGTAAAACTATAAAAACATGGCTGTTCTGCAAACATGGAGGCTTCCCTGGTGGCTCAGATGGTAAAGAGTCTGCCTGCAGTGCAGGAGACCCGGGTTCAATCCCTGGGTTGGGAAGATCCCGTCAAGAAGGAAATGGCAATCCACTCCAGTACTCTTGCCCAGAAAATCCCATGGGTGGAGGAGCCTGGCAGGCTACCGTCCATGGGGTCTCAAAGAGTAGGACATGACTGAGCGACTTCACTTTCTTTCTGCAAACATGTTATTGGGTATAAATCCACACAATTTCTGTTGCTTACTACATTTTGCCTTTACTAGACACCCACATGAAAGAGGGCTGGAAGAAGAGTGGTGTTGCTGGGTCAATGTGTGATCAGTTTGATACAGATTTCTGCGCCATTCCAGGTCACAAGCTGCAAATTTATTAGACTTCCTCAGCCTTCCTACCAATAAATGCTCACTAAGAACATAGCACAGATTGAGCTGTGATTTTCACCTTTTTGATCCCATCTTCTAATATTTAAGTTTCCATATTTATCTACAGGGAGTAATACAATGCATTAATAATTACAATTGGGTTGCTACCACAGACAGTAGGGTTGATAGAGTAGGAATGGCAGTGAACTTGGAGTCAGAAAGTCAGAGTTTGTCACTTACTATATGGCACTGGAGAAATCATCTAACTCTTCTCCTTTTGCATAGAAAGAAAGAAAGTGAAGTCGCTCAGTCGTGTCTGACTCTTTGCAACCCCACGGACTGTAGCTTGCTAGGCTCCTCTGTCCATGGGATTCTCCAGGCAAGAATACTGGAGTGGGTTGCCATTTCCTTCTCCAGGGAATCTTCCCAACCCAGGGATTGAACCCAGGTCTTCTGCATTACAGGCAGATGCTTTATCCTCTGAGCCACCAGGAAAGCCCCTCCTTTTGCATAATAAAGGCTAAACACCTTCTCCCAGAGTGCTGGCAGATGACTCCAATAAAATATAACATGTGAAAGCCCCATGTAATTTGCAAAACAGTTTACAGTCATGATTATTAATTAATAACATTCATAACTGTAAATGTATCAATCCTAGGTTATCTATTGTTTTGAAAACATCATATTCAGGGAGCCAATATTACTGATCTTTTGTTTTTGTTTGTTAACTATTTCTTTTTAAACTGCTTTATTTAGATATAAATTATATACAGTGAACCACTTCAAATGTGAAATTCAATGATTTGGGGTACATTTACACAGTTTGAAGCCATGACCACCATCCACTTTTAAACATTTTCACCATCCTAAAAATAATCCCTAAATCCATTAAGCATTCATTTCCAATTCAACCTCCCCACAGCACTTGACAACTACTAATACAATTTCTGTCTATAGATTTGCCTATTCTGGATATTTTCTATAAATGGAATCACACAATATGTAGTCTTTCGGCATCTGACTTCTTTCATAATGCCCCTGTGCCCCTGTTCATCCATATTGGAGCATGTATGTCTTTTCTGGCCTTTTTATTTCTGAACACAGTCCTTGTGTTAAATTTGCAAATATTTTTGTTAAGCATGCCCTGCTGCCACTTTTCCGCCTTCCTTCTGGTATTAATATATATGTTGGTATTCTTTTTTTTTTTTTGTATTCTTGATGTTACCCTTCATGTCCCTGAGGCTCTGTTCATTTTTCTTTGATTTTTTTTCTCTCTGTTCTTCAGATTAGACAATTTCTATAGCTCAATCTTCAAGTTAACTGATTGCTTCCATTGCCATCTTAAATCTGCTGTCGAGTCCCTCTAGTGGATTTTTCATTTTAATTATTTCTATTTGGTTCTTCTTATATTTTTATTTCCTTCTTGAAAATCATGAGTTTGTTCATTTTTGTCATGCTTTCCATGAAGTCATTATTCATGGTCTCCTTTTATTCTTTGAACATATTCAAAAGTCTTTGAAGTCTTGTCTGTTAATTACAACATCTGGAGATATTCAGATACAGTTTATGTTGATTGACTTTTTCTTTGCATATTTCATAATTTTTTGCTAAAATCTGGACATTTTGGGAAATATAACAACTCTGGATTCTGATTTTTTCCCCCTGAAAGTAACTATTACAGATTTTTAAAATTTATTTAGTAATCTGCCCAGGCTAAATCTGAGAAATACATCCCCCAGTGATGTATGGCTGCTGATTTCTCTGATTAGTATTTTTGCTATATTCTCTTTTTAAGCTTGGTTTCCTAAGGGTGAATTCTGCGTTCTTGTAGCTTTGTGGTCAGTCAAAAACTGCACAGAGGTTGTCCTCAACCACCTCAAACCTATAAGGGTTCTTTCTATCTTCTGTCAATGGATCTGTGTGAGGGAAAGAGAACAATCAAAGCTCATGCCATTTTCAACTTTGCCAAAGCTTTCATTTTCCACTGGGCCTTTTGCATTTCCTCTGTGCACTGCTTCAGGGTTAATGAACAGAACTGGTCCAAGCTCTCTCAAGTGTCCACTGCATGCTGCACGTGTTCACAGTCTCAGACTGAAATATGCTTATCACAACCTCAGATTAGGAGAACTGTTGACCCACCCCACTGGCTCAACTCCGCTGAGAGTATCACTTCTACCAACAATGTCCCTGGACGTGGGCATTGTACACCTCTCCACATTAAGTGAACCAGCCAACTGGCATAGCCTGCCCAACATGGGCACTGACCGATCTGTGTGTGTGTGCTTCTGTGCAAATGCGTGCACATGTATATGTGTACAGAAGTGGGGAAGAGTATGTGTGGCACATGAGCATGCCCAAGGCAAAACACCAGAGTCCCATTATTATTACTCAGAGTCCAATAGTTTACTCAAGTATAGGTGCCTTCTGGATGTTGGAGGCTTTTGGTTAATTTCCAGGGGGCTTCAAAGGTTGTTTCTGTCAACCTGTAGTGCTTCATAGTTTATAGTTGTTTCTTAAGGAGTGGTTTTATAGATTCTTGCTAGGCCATAGCTAGAAATCTAGCCCAAATCCTGATATTTTAATGGCAGGACTTTATAAAAATGCTACACATATTAGGGGTCTGTAGCTTTTTTGCTTAGTAATTCAAAGGCTTACTATAAGAAAAACCATTTTAAACAACTCATTAATAATTTGACTCATTTGAAAAGACCCTGATGCTGGGAAAGATTGAAGGTGGGAGGAGAAGGGGACAACAGAGGATGAGATGGTTGGATGGTGTCACCGACTCAATGGACATGGGTTTGGGTAAATTCTGGGAGTTGGTGATGGACAGGGAGGCCTGGCATGCTGCAGTCCATGGGGTCGCAAAGAGTCGGACACGACTGAGCGACTGAACTGAGCTGAATAATTTTACATGGATTGTACATGGATGTGATAACAGTTGGGTATACTGGGTTAAATAAAATATATTTTTAAAATTAATTTCACCTAGTTTTCCCTTTTTCAGCATGGCTCCCAGAATTTAAAAACTACATATGTATTCTGCATTATATTTCTATTAACCAGTGGGAGTCTAAATCTAACATCCAGTTTATAGAAAGTACTACAGGCAGAGAAACTTATCACATAATGCAACAGGAATGTAAAGAGCAAAATCAAGACAGTGAGAAATGATCAATTTTCCTCAACACATAAATGGTAAGGAAAAAATTAATAATGGGAAGGGAAATATAGAAATTGAAAAAGATTTAAGAGACAAAGCTATAAATTCTCATCTGTACATCTTATTTTGATTCTCAGAATAAAGAAATGAAAAAAACTATACATATATGTATGAAATAGTCCCAGAAATCTGAAAATGTACAGCATATCTGCTGATATTAAAGATTTACTGTTTAATTGTCTATTTTTAAGGTAAAGTGTCTGCCCACAATGCGGGCGACCTGGGCTCGATTCCTGGGTCGGGAAGATCCTCTGGAGAAGAAAATGGCAACCCACTCCCATACTCTTGCCTGGAAAATCCCATGAATGGAGGAGTCCTGTAAGCTACAGTCCATGGGGTCACAAGGAGTTGGACACGGCTGAGCGACTTTACTTTTGTCTATTTTTAAGGTGCAATATGGTATAATTAGGTTAAGGACGAGTCTTCATATCTTAGAGCCATCTGCTAAAGTTTTATGGATGAAATGAAATCTTGGACTTACTTCAAAAAATCTAGTGAGGCAAGAGAGGCACGAGTCAGGTATAAATAAAGACTGTCCATGAGCTGAAAATTAATGAAGTTATCTGATGGCTAAATGCTGGGTTTAGTCAATCATGCTCTCTACTTACACATAAGTTTAAAATTTTAGATACTAAAAAGCTAAAATAGCTTCAGAGAATTTTTAATGATTTGGGAAACCCTAGAATATAATGCTACATGAAAATAATAAGATACAAAATGGAAATTAAATGTGAAAAATTATTTAAAAGGGCTTGATTACAGAGAACTTCCTATTAAATTTCTTATAATTAAGTTCTATTAATTTTTAACCAGAAAAGCAGTACCCCTCATACATAGAGGTTTATTACCAATTTTTTTTTAATTAAAAACTGAAAGGAAATACATCAAAATACTAATGACAATTATCTCTGTATTGTATTGCGTGATTTTTATTTTCTTTCTATTTTCCCTGTTCTCTACATTGAGGATATATTACCTTTTCATCAGAATATTAGCAATGACAAGTTTTGTGTAGAAAACATGAAATATTTACTGTCTTTTCTGCTTTTCCAATCTATGTTCATATAAATGTATGGCCATTCATTAGAAGGTATATATAAAGAGTATTTTGCAAAGTACTTTAGACATTTTCAACTTTTAAATCTCACATACAGCATTACAATTTATACACTTACACCCGTCTGACATAGTCCATTGCCAGGATGTTATTACTCCCACTTTCACATGAGAAAACAGAGCCTCAAATATTTGTAAAACACAGCAAGGCAGTAGTAGCAACTTTGGATGAGAACCCAGGTTTCATTATTCCTAGTCTGCTGCTCTTTTCACTGTAACATGTTACCTCCCATAAAGAGTATCAAACTCAGCATACTATTCATTTGGCAAATAACTACCTTAGGCCCAAATGAATTCAAGTTATTTACATCAATTAACTGCACTATCCATTTTCCTTAACTGCAACTCAGAGCCATGTGCAGGAAAGACGCTCTCAGATGAAACAACAGGAAGCAGTAGAATTCTGTGACATATGGCATGCTTGCCGATGAAATCAAAGGTATGCTTCATGCCAGTTTTTGGTCTGCAAAGTGTCTTTCATTTCACTAAGAGGTATACTCCATGCCAGGAAATACACAACCTCCTAGTCCATTCTTTTGAAAACTAAACCTGTGAGAGCATGGCCTTGGCATGACTTGACGGAATACTGAATGCAATATGCTTGACCCATTTGTGAGTACAAATTATCCAGATTCTCCACTGTGGAGAAAGGCTCTAGCTTGTCATCTGGATTCGCCATCAGTTCAAGGAAAGTGGGGATATAACTGAGCCTAAGCTTTATCTCTGGCTAGAGAATGGGGATTTATCATTTCAGAAAATGAAAGTCATTTCCAGAAAAGAAAATAAGAATTTAAGCCAGGAAGCAACTGAGAATACTAAAAGCATAGGGCAAAGTAGCTAAAGGCTCCTATGCAGAATAATATTTTTGCCCTTGGGGGTTGCAAAACCTCTAAATAGACCTTAGTTTGACACAAAGGATCTAATCATTGCAAGGGAGACTACTTCTCTAACAGGGAAGGAAGATCCTAGAGAGCAGGGCACTGTGGAATATCTGAAGAAGACATTACTATAGATTTTTAAGAATAAGAACATTTTACTTCATCAGCCACAAGAACCTTTGCTATCATTTTAATAGAAACTCTCAGGAAAAATAATTTCTGTTTAAGCTAAGAGGTAAAGGGGTTCATGGATGAGGCAGAGGACTTTTCCAGAAATATCACTATCACTTTGGATGACTTGGTTCCCTAACTGTATAGTCAATCATTTTTATTTGGTAAATCTTGTCTTAACGTGAAGATGACACCTTACTGGCAAGTTGTTTTGTATAGGGGAAGAAATGACACATTCAGCAGTTAAGTGTAAGTACAGACATTGGCTAACGGGAGGAGGATGTATCCTCAAGTACTTCTATTATAAAAGAATGAGAAGAAGTATATTGGAGAAAGGTCTTAAGTCAGACAGACCTGGGTTCTATTATCAGCTCTTCTATTCCCTTAACTTCATGTTTGCTCATCTATAAAATTAGAATAATAATATCTACCTTGAAATTTTGAGGTGAGAATTAACAAAAGCATATGCTGGATGTGTTTGGTAGCAAAAAAAATTTGAGAGTATGCACATCATCAAAGTATCAACAATGGATAGATGATAGAATACTTATGTTGATTATTAGATGATAGCACTAAGGCAAGTTTTGACTATTTTCTTTCTATTATCTTATTTTTTTCTTATAATGAACACATTCTAATAGTATAATGAGAAAAAGAATATCACATACAATTTTAAAATAATATATGTGACGTTCCTATTCTAGTGTGGGGAACACAGTAAAGATTCATTCCTTATTGGTGGCTGCCATCATCATTGTCATTAATATCATCATTTCACTCTTCCTAATACAGGTGTGAAAATGGAGGTCTAGAGAGATTTGGTAGCTTACTTAATTCCATGTATCTTAGAAGCAAGTAAAATGCCTAACATACTGCTTAAAATGTACACATAATATAAACACATCTCATTTCACGGATCATGAATAAGTAGATTTGGTTGAATAAGTCACCAACCTAAACGTGAGCAACACACAAGCCCTCACTCAATCAGACTGCTTAAAACGGAGCAAAATTTTGGCAGGGGGACAATGTATGCAAGAAGTTATATAAAGATTTTAGAGAGTCATAAAATCACATTAAGAAAAGGAAGGGATTTCCAGTATTAAAAATTAAAGAACAGCAATGCTCTCCAATAATTTACCAAATTCTTACAGATTTCAATTGGTAAAGTTTCTCTCTCTCTGTCTTGTATAGTATGTGCACACCCCCTCCTACACTCACAGCCACACACACAGTCCCTTCTTCTGGCTTCTTCAGAACTCCAGTGGCTTGTTGCTGCTCGTAGACTGAATAAAAGAGCCTACTACAGCACCTTTCCTGCATTCCTACTCTAAATATACCACTCTTTCCTCTCTTTCACCAAAGGTTACTTGATCTGTCTGTATATCCCTTTCTGGCATCTTTCATCCCCTTTCCAGATGTTACCTGTCAACAACTTATTCAAAGTGATTAATGACTAATCAGACCTAAATGGCTTATCCCTACTAGAAGTTAGCTTTTCCAGAGGCCATTTCAAAATTCAGCATCTTTGACTAAAGGTACTAATTTCTAGTTTTGAAACTTAAGTCACATGGCAGACCATTAAAGAAGCTGTCCTGTGACTAGAGTGCTTTCCTTTGTGCCTCTAAAGGCAAAGTATTCCAGCAACCACCAAATTTACAGGGCTGCCTTCTAGCCAGACATGATTCTTTAAGCCTTAGGGCAGAGACAGGACTGGCCTGAATCCTCACGGAATGTCTTCCATGGATAAATGAGGAGAATTGAGCTCATCTCTAGATAGAAACGAACAATGATAAAACTTTCCCTTCCACAGCCTCAGAGGGACTCAGTGTTACACCCCTGGTTGCTTGAACATATGAATTAACACTGCTGAACAAGATTAAGAATTTGGACCTTCCTACAGCTGGTAAAGAATCCGCCTGCAAGGCAGGAGACCCCAGTTTGTTTCCTGGGTCAGGAAGTTCCCCCGGAGAAGGGATAGACTACCCACTCCAATATTCTTGGGCTTCCCTGGTGGCTCAGTTGGTAAAGATGCCTGCAATGGAGGAGACCTGGGTTCAATCCTTGCGTTAGGAAGATCCCCTGTAGGAGGGCATGGCAACCCACTCCAGTATTCTTGCCTGGAGAATCCCCATGGACAGGGGAGCCTGGCGGGCTACAGTCCATGGGGTTGCAAAGAGTTGGACATGACTGAGTGACTAAGCACAGCACAGCACATAAATTGTAGTATTCATGTGCTTATATAAAATTCCTCTAACAGGATTCAGTGATACAAAGGTAGAGTTCTTTTCCCCCTCTGCCAAAGCTGTAAGAGTCCTGAAGAAGATACTGGCCTCGAGTTACTGAGAAGGAATTTGTATTTCTACTATATTTTTTTTTTTCACTGAGTCTCATTTGGTGTCTGTTTCAAATATTTAAGGCCCACACTAACTGACTCTGACCCTTTTGTCTTCAAGAAAGCATGTGAATTACAGTCAAAACTCTGTGTTCTGGCATTCTGTCAAGAAATCTCTATTGACTGAGGCTTCAGCCAGTACTATAATAGACAATTCTAATGGTGACCCTGAAGAAGAGTCTCAACTGGAGGTAGGTACCTTCTGAGTATCCAAAGAAAGACAATACTTCTTGAAGTTTTACACTAAATACAGTTTACCAAATTCTCATTCCTTGGAAGTGGTACAAAGCATAATATTTCATTAAGCTGGGCATCCGGTTATGCAATCACACAGAATTTATAAAAACACCACTATCATCAAGGCACAGACCTCTTGTGCAGGTTCAGCGGCTCATTCGTGTCAGACTCTTTTGACCCCATGGACTGTTGCCCACCAGGCTTCTCCTGTCCATCGGATTTTCCAGGAGAAAACTGGAGTGGGTTTCCATTTTCTCCTCCAGGGGATCTTCCCAACCCAGGGATCGAACTTGAATCTTCGGCAGCTCCTGCATTGGCAGGTGGATACTTTACCACTGAGCCACCTGGGAAGCCCCCTGAATCGCCCTCTAGGCCCACTATAGCTTTCTTTGATGCAGTGTCCCCTTACAGCATTTACTCATGAGCAACTGTGACTAACACATGGGTGACATCCACTATACTTAGAGATAAGTAGTCATTTATATCTCTAAGGTATCTTGACATCAGAATACACATAGGTTGACAAATGTGGCATGAGCTGTAATCATTTACAAACTCCTTGTCACAAAAAATGAACTGGGTGTGGGTTATCTTTTGGCAATGCTGTCAGTGTTTCATATACTACATAGCCTGGACCTCCAACTGTGTTTAATTAAGAGAATATTATAAACACTAATTGGCTGCATTTAATTTTTAAAGCAATTTAAAGTTCATAGTTAAGGGGGAAAAAAACTAAAAACAATAGACATAGTCTTTGTGCAATGTAATTAATGTTTGGGAAGTAGTCACTGAAGCACAGTATAATGAGGGTGACAAGTCAGTAGCTCTCTATATGACATCACAACTCAAATATCATTTTAAAAAGCATGAAAAATTAAATATGGCACATCAAATATACTGAGTTGCAGTGCCAGTGATGGGGGATATCTGGTAGTTAAAAGTTTGCAGTTTCTAACCAATATTCAGGATATAGGTTAGAAAAGAATGCTGTACAAAACAGACACAGGGGGAAATATAAGGAGGGGTGGTCACATTATTTTGTTCAATAATAATAGTAATAGTAGTTCTATTCAAAAATCAGATAATCAGATATATATTAAAGAAGGAGTTATTTCATGTTTTATTTCTAAAATTCCCTTTTCCTTGACCTAAGACCTTTCAATCAATGAAAATGAAATATTAAGGTGTACATTTTGAGGGGGGGGGAAGGCTAGCCCAATTATATCACATAACATACTTCTGAATTTTTTTAAACCTTTCTGAGTATGATGGTCAGGCTGACATTTCTTTTAATTAAGAAATGAAACGGAGTTGTCACTTTCATCTAATACTTAAACTTTATGCTGAGGAAGAATTTGAAAGCCTCATGGACTCTTTCAAGTGTAGAAGCTGCTGTCATAGGGTTTACTTGATCGTACACCACTCTCTTTTAGGCGATGTCTTATAAACACCTCCCTCTGAATACAAGATAATATAATATGCAACAATCTGAGAAGCACTTACAGCTTTGAGTCCTTACAGAGAATATTTAAATGGCTTTTCCATGAAATAAGGGCCTTCCCAGTGAATATATCTCAGCTGTCTCACCAGCAGGCCTTAAGCTGCTATATGTCTTCTCACACTTCAGTAAGAAGTACACCTTGCCCTACGACATTCCTTCACCACATCCTTCACCCAGACCTGGGTTCCTTATAAATCCATACTTTTAAAAGCCTTAAAATTTTCCTGTGTTTCTCTTACACTATACTTTACCTTTCGCTCTCAAGAATGTTTTTTAGTATGCCAAACTGAGATCCCATGATAATAATACTAACCATTATTTTAAACATGTAAGGAATTCCAATAAGAAGTTCATGATCAGTCTCTGCAATTAGCCTAATTTAAAAAAGAATCAGATGGCTTTCCTATTAAACACTTGACTGAAATCTCACCCCTATGAACCTATGCTAATTAAAAAAAATATTAAGGAAAGTTATATATATGAAGATATTCATCTCAGCATTGTTTAGAGAACTAAAATATTTGGGGGAAAATCCAATGGGTCAAAGTAGGGAAATAGCTATATTTTGGTATACCACTTGATTTGCTATAATGCCATCATTAATAGTGAAGATACAGAAAACTATGCAGAGACTTAAAAACATGTATATGATACAATTTTAACTGAAGGAAAAAGAAATACATCCTATTGTTTATAACTAAGTCAAAACAAATCTGTGCATAAAAAGGACCAAATGGAAACACCTAAAAAGGACCAAATGAAAATGCATGAAAATGACAGCAGATAATCTTAACTGTAGCACTGCCCACATGCTCTCCATTTTATATATATATCTTTTTATCTTAAAAGATCACATGAGATTGTCTTCAAAGATATTTATGTGATTTCAGCTAAAGATTTCATGCTTCCTAACTACCATTATGTTTCTCTCCCTAGGAATTTAGAAGACAACCTCTAGAACCGTAAACTCTGGCTGATTACTTCAAGCATTTACATTAACATGAGATTACTGGTTGTTCCTCAAACAATCTGAAAACTTACTGTCGCTTAAAGTTCAAAGTGGTAGCTATTTTTGGAGTCAGGTTTGATTGACTCAAGATAATGGATTATTTCTTACTGATTAAAAATTCACTGAAAAACAGCAGTAGTTTATACAGGGGAAAAAATAAATATTTTCCTGTCACAGATACAGAGAAGAGTACGTGAACCAAGAACTCCAGATATTCAAGCTGGATTTAGAAAAGGCAGAGAAACCAGAGATCAAATTGCCAACATCTATTGGATCATAGAAAAACCAAGAGCATTCCAGAAAGACAACTACTTCTGCTTCATTAACTACACTAAAGCCTTTGACTGTGTGGATCACAACAAACTGTGGAAAATGCTTCTTTTGTTTTAATTACTTTATTTTAATTGGAGAATTACTTTACAATATTGTGATGGTTTTTGCATACACCAACATGAGTTAGCCATGTGTGCACATGTCCCGCTATCCTGAAACCCCCTCCCATATCCCTGCCCGCCCCATCCCTCTGGATTGTCACAGAGCACCAGCTTTGAGTGCTGTTTCACGCATCGAACTTGCACTGGTCATCTATTTTACATATGGTAATATACATGTTTCAATGCTAGTCTCTCAAATGACCCCACCCTCGCCTTCTCCCACAGAGACCAAAGGTCTGTTTTTTCCATCTGTGTCTCTTTTGCTGCCTTGCATATAAGATCTTTCTAAATTCAATATATATGCATTAATATACAGTATTGCTGTTTCTCTTTCTGACTTACTTCACTCTGTATAATAGGCTCTAGTTTATTCTACCTCATTAGAACTGATTAATTTTCCTTTTTATAGCTGAGTAATACTCCATTATGTATATGTACCACCACTTCCTTATCCATTTGTCTGCCAATGGACATCTGGGTTACTTCCATGTCCTGGCTATTATAAACAGTGCTGCAATGAACACTGGGGTACATGTCTCTTTCAATTCTGGTTTCCTTGGTGTGTATGCCCAGCAGTGGGATTGCTGGGTCATATGGCAGTTCTATTTCCAGTTTTTTAAGGAATATCTGCACTATTCTCCATAGTGGCTGTACCAGTTTGCATTCCCACCAACAGTGTAAGAGGGTTCCCTTTTCTCCACACCCTCTCCAGCATTTATTGTTTGCAGACTTTTTGATGGTGGCCATTCTGAACTGTGTGAGATAACACTTCATTGCAGTTTTGATGTGCATTTCTCTAACTGCAGATGGTGACTGCAGCTATGAAATTAAAAGACGCTTACTCCTTGGAAGAAAAGTTATGACCAACCTAGATAGCATATTGAAAAGCAGAGACATTACTTTGTCAACAAAGGTCCATCTAGTCAAGGCTATGGTTTTTCCTGTGGTCATGTATGGATGTGAGAGTTGGACTGTGAAGAAGGCTGAACACCAAAGAATTGATGCTTTTGAACTGTGGTGTTGGAGGAGACTGTTGAGAGTCCCTTGGACTGCAAGGAGATCCAACCAGTCCATTCTGAAGGAGATCAGTCCTGGGATTTCTTTGGAGGGAATGATGCTAAAGCTGAAAGTCCAGTACTTTGGCCACCTCATGCGAAGAGTTGACTCATTAGAAAAGACTCTGATGCTGGGAGGGATTGGGGGCAGGAGGAGAAGGGGACGACAGAGGATGAGATGGCTGGATGGCATCACTGACTTGATGGACGTGAGTCTGAGTGAACTCCGGGAGTTGGTGATGGACAGGGAGGCCTAGCGTGCTGCGATTCATGGGGTCGCAAAGAGTTGGACACAACTGAGCGACTGAACTGAACTGAACTGATCAACCTAAAAATTAATCATCTATGTATAAAAGCAGATTATGTGCATATATCTTGGCAAGGTAAAATGAGCAAACCTTTTAAAATCTGTGGTAATATACTTCTTATGACCTCTATTTTAAAAAATATAATTTTTAAAGGTTACTCTTATGACCTCTTAAAGATATAATTGACCCAAAATGGAATACACCATGGTGAATTAATCTGAGGCCTCGTGGAGAACAGAAGGGTATACAGTGAGATATTTTTCTCCTCTTCTAAGATGTTCCACTACATGCTCTCCTTCCCAATACAAAAAGAAAAATTACATTCAATGTGGCACACTGTAGGCACTGCAAACAAACATTTCATAGGAATACATTCTGGACAAATTCAACTTCAATTCCAATCCTAGTTAATTAATCTAATTTCACAGCACCATGCATCTTATTAGGCTTAGCCATTCATCTTTGCCCAAATGGGCTTGAGGTTTTGCTCTAGAGGATCCACAAATCTAATAATAATTTAAAACACAACAAAACAAAAACTAAGGAATGACAGCCAGGGATAATAACTCTTGGCTTTTAAAAATTACTCATCAAAGCTGGCACAACACATAGAGTAGGCAGCTATCTATATGGTGTCACTCTTGAGATATATGCATCACACCCTTCCTCCCCACCCCTACAACTGCAGCTTGGTACTGATTCTGGGTTTCTCACCCTCAAGTTTCATTCCTTTGCCTTAAGGGATTATCTCCAGAATTGCTCCATTAAAATGCAAATAAAGTATGTAGGAGGAGTGACGAATTAACATACAGTAATTATCTGCTGCTATCATCCTATCAGGATTAATTTATCAGCTGTCCAGCAGAAATAAAAGGCCTGAGGGTATCTAACTTAGGAAAGACACATCTGAATGTGGGTGGAGCTAAGGATGAGCCCAGGTGTAGAAACCTAGGTAGAGCACCATGGTGGGGAGGGGGGCGCTGCTGAACAGCAAAAGAACAGTGTTCATTTCCTCAACCAGTAATCTTCCATTGAGTGCCTATAACAAGACAGCCACCACGTTAGTCACTGAGCCTAGAAACAATAATAAATGTATTGTTCACCTTCATCACAGGCATGGAAAAGAACTGGTGCCTGGAAAAACAGAGAATGTACCTCCCTCATAAAATTGAGGAAAGGACTGAATGTGACAATGCATGTTGAGGGCTTAATATAGTGCCTGGCATGATATAAGATATGCTAGCAAATTTGGAAAACTCAGCTGTGGTCACAGGACTGGAAAAAGTCAGTTTTTATTCCAATCCCAAAGAAAGGCAATGCCAAAGAATGTTCAAACTATCTTACAATTGCACTCATTTCATATGCTAGCAAGATTATACTCAAAATCCTTCAAGCTAGGGCTTCAGCAATATGTGGACAGAAAATGTCCAGATGTACAAGCTGGATTTAGAAAAGGCAGAGGAGCCAGAGATCAAATTGCCAACATCTATTGGATCATAGAAAAAGCAAGGGAATTCCAGAAAAACATCACTGACTATGCTAAAGCCTTTGTGTGGATCACAGCAAACTGTGGAAAATTCTTAAAGTGATGGGAATACCAGACCACCTTACCTGTCTTCTGAGAAACCTGTATGCAGGACAAGAAGCAACAGTTAGAAAGTTACATGAACAACTGACTGGTTCAAAATTGGGAAAGGAATACATACAGGCTTTATATTGTCATCCTGCATATTTAACTCATGTGCAGAGTCAAAGTGTGGAAGTGTTAGTTGCTCAGTTGTAGCCGACTCTTTTTGACCCCATGGTCTGTCCATGGAATTCTCCAGGCAAAAATACTGGAATGGGTTGCCATTCCCTTTTCCAGGGTATCTTCCCGACCCAGGGATTGAACCTGTGTTTGCTGCATTGCAGGCAGTTTCTTTACCATCTGAGCTACCTGGGAAGCCCTATATGCAGAGTATATCCTGTGAAATGCTGGGCTGGATAACTCCCAAGCTGGAATCTAGATTGCTGGGAGAAATATCAACAACCTCAGATATAAAGACGATACCACTCTAATGGCAGAAAGTGAAGAGAAACTAAAGAGCCTCTTGATGGGGGTGAAAGAGGAGAGTGAAAAATGTGGCTTAAAACTCAACATTCAAAAAATTGTTTACCTATGCTTCTGACACATCTGCTGTAGAGTGGAGGTTCCCATGACCTACTTCTTAGAC
This sequence comes from Bos taurus, assembly GCF_002263795.3. Classification (NCBI taxonomy): domain Eukaryota; kingdom Metazoa; phylum Chordata; class Mammalia; order Artiodactyla; family Bovidae; genus Bos; species Bos taurus. Next base: position 9,334,897 of record NC_037357.1, read on the forward strand.
TCCAGAGGGCAGCTGCAAGTCCAGGTTGCTACCTGTACCTGTGACCAACTGGCTATAAATCAAAGGATCCTAAGACTCCCTCCTTGGGTTCACTTCATTTGCTAGAGTGGCTTACAGAACTCTGAGAAACATTTTACTTAGTGATAACTGGTTTATTATAAAAGGATGTAACTCAGAAGCAACTAGATGGAAGAGATGCACAGGACAAAGTAGGGGGAAAGTGCAGAGCTTCCATGCCCTCTCCTAGTTCCTCCACGTGTTCACCAACCTGGTAGCTCTCTGAACCCCATGCTTTTGGCTTTTAATGGAAGTTTTAGTATATAGGCATGATGCATGATTAATTCAATCTTTGGCCTTTGGTGACTGAACTCAATCTCCAGCCCCTTTTCCCAGCCCTAGAAGTCAGGGGAGTGGACTGAAGTTACAACCCTGTAGTCACAGGATTGGTTTTCCTGGGAACCAGTCTCCATATTTAAGTGAGGTCCAAAAGTCACCTCATAAACATAACAAGAGACACCTTTATTGCGCTCATCATAGCTTAGGAAATGCCAAGGATTTTAGTAGCTCTGTGCCAGTAAAAGTGGATGAAGACTAAATATCTATTTCTTACTATAAATTACAACATCACAATTATCTATTATCATTGAGTGGCAGTTAATTAAGAATTTCTGGAAGTGAAAGGAAATGTTGAAATAGGTCCAAAGCACGTAAAATCATATCAAGAAGGGATTTCATGAAAGAGATAGGTTATTTAAGATATGCTCATAAAACTAATTAGTTATTATATATTGAACATATCCTATGTGTCAAGCATTATGGTCTGCAGCTTTTATTCATTACTCATTTAAGTCTCACAATCCTTCTACAAGACAGAGACTATTATTCCCATTTTATACACAAGGAAATTGAGGTTTACAGAAGGTGAAATAACTTGCTCACAGTCACACCATAAGTGGAAGAACCATGATATAAATATCAGTATAGGGAACAGTATGAGTTAATGCAGTGTGGTGGAAATATGCTGATGCTTTTCACGGAATGCTGAGGAGGTCCGTTTGTCAAGTAGAGGGACAGTATAGGAGAGCATGGAGTGATAAGGCTAGGAAGGGACATGAACTATGTATGATTGGCAGTTTTGTTGTTGTGCAGAAGAGTTTGAACATAATTTGATAGACTTGCCCTATTGGGAAGAAGGGTACGAGAGGGGAGGTGGGAAAGAGGTAAAAATGGATTTCACCCCTACTTAAAAGGGATACTTGCTGCCGCTTCTGTGTCTTCCCTGAAATATCTGGAATATTTCCCCCTCAAGGCAACCATTCAGCAACCATCTCTATTTCTTTCCAAAGGACTGTTCAGTGCAGGAATTTCAGACCAATCATAGTGAGAAAGGGATACAGCTGGGGGACAGCACAGCTCACCACAGGGAAGGCTAGTACACTTCAGGCTGGCTCTGCTCTCTTCTGGTGGACTCGTGTTTATTTGTGAGAGTGTAAGTGGTGTGGTGTGTGTGTATTTGTGGTAGAGAGAAAGAGCATTCAAATTCATGTAGCAAAGCTGTTCTAATGATTGTTTCTATCATTTTTAGTCAAATGATGGAAAAAGGGAAATTTGTACCTCTTATTATCCTGCCTCAACAACGATAAGATACTTGACTCCATGTCCTTTTATATGAGCAGCCAGTGTCACTAGGACCCCACATTTGTGTCCAATGCTCCCCCTTCCATCCCTGAATCTGGGATCAATTAGACAAGTGGAATTATTTTTAAAAGCCCTAAGTGACTCAAGTGTCTGGCATCAAATCAGCTTTGGTGCTGGACTTGCTCTAACTTTGTAAACTCAGTATTCCACTATGGCTCCTTTACAATTAAGCCCCATCCATGTTCCTAGCTCTAGAGCCAAGTCTTTGACTTCCCTCCTTATACTCCCTAGTCTACACTTCCCTGGGCATGGATAGTATCTTCACTCTAGTACTTTTGGGGAAATGGGAACCTGTTGCTGAATCTCAGGCCCCATCATCTCACAGTACAGCTAAACCTAACATTTAGTGACTAACAGCATACCTAGATATCCATTACTGGCATTCTTTGCTACATATTAAACTTGCTTATTAAGATTTTTGTTTACTGCTCAGTTTCCCTGAGGACCATTCCCTACATGTCTAGACTTTTCTTCTGTTTATTCCCCACAGTCAAGACTTTCCTGGGTTTTGTAATGCTCTACTTTCTCTCTTTTGTCTGGCCTCTTTAGTTTGCCCACATGCTGGTCATGTTCCACTCATCACAGGGTTGGGGTGAGTGGCTTTGATTCAGTGCTAGAGGAAAATGTTTGCTCAGAACTGGGGTAAACTAAGATCTGACAAACTCCTTTCTTTCCCCCCTCCAACCATCTCAGTCTATAGTGTTCAATTAATATTAAATAACAATAATATAGCATGAAGTAAAAGTATCTCATTCAATAAATCATGGAAATATCGACCTACCTGTCTCAAATTGAAAGAATTTTATGAAAAATATTTTTGCTTTTAGGTTTTGCTTTCTCGCATTCATTCATGATAAGTCATAAAGAATGGAAATTAACTAGCATTTCATAAGGATGAAAATGGGTATGATTCGATTAAAATTTTTACTTTTCCCTGATATACTCAATTATTCACCCAACTGCCATAGTCCATATACTCAGAAGCCTCATTTTGCACATCTATTACACAAGTCATGTTCAAACATGGATAACCCTTGATCATCCCTGTTAATAGTGAGGAGCAGAAAAACATTTCATCAACAATAGCACATTATTCAAAATCTAAATCTACTGAATTTGGGGAGTACATTATACAATGCTTCTACTCCACTCCCATAAAACATTTACTGAGCAGTGGCTATAGACAAAATATATACCAGTTAAGGATGTGAGGAAGCTATTTCAGAAACATTTGAGTGTCAAGTATAAAGTCAAATGAGAAATAAATACAGACAATTCAGGACTTCTCTGGTAGTCCAGTGGTTAGGACTCCACACTCCCAATGGAGGGGGCCTGGGGTTGGATCCCTGATCAGGGAACTAGATCCTGCATGCCTCAACTAAGACCCAGTGTAGCCAAAAAGAAAAAAATACAGATAATTCATAAAATTAAGAATAATAATTTTTCCACAAAAAGTTAATAAAATTAACGTGTCCAAAACATTAAGTTGAAAAATCAGATTACAATTGAATATTCTTTATACAGTTTTATTTCCTCAAATGTGCATGTATACACATATCATTTTAGTAGCTAGACTGTCCCACTAGTCTGAGGCTACAAAACAGAAGCAGTGGCAACATCCATGACTGGAACAGAAAGTCACATCTGCAAAAACAGTAACTTTATCCAGAAAGTAAATGCCTAGAACAGCCCTCATTTCACAATGATAGTTCTGATTTGCTTTGATTATACATTGTTGGGTAATCCATACCTTCCTGATCATAACCCCTTAAGTTGGCAGCAGAGTCTGTTATATTCATAATTCATATAGCTATGTCTATTCATGTCTACTGCATCAATTAATTTTACTGATTTGACTCATTAACTGAATACATAATTGGTTCTTCATTGAATTGACTGATTAGTTTCTGCAATTGGTCAAGTCAGTTGGTAGGCTCATGTTGACATGGTCTAAGGACGATTTATCTGATAACTGAAGTACAATGCTTTAATTCAACTACAACAGCTAAATGGAGTAGTTGCAACAAGAGGTGGCATGTTTCACAAAGCCAAAAAACACTGTCCAAGTCTTTATAGAAAAAAACTTGCCAACCTCTGCTCTAGAGGAGACCAAGACCTCAATGAACCACCACCCCTATTTTATAGATTAGAGAACTGAGGTCCAAACAGGTTAAATGACTTAAATTCAATATATCTGACTTAAAAATGCATAGTCTTTGTCACCCTCCTGGCCCCCTACCCAAATAATCACAATTCCTCTAGTGTTCTTCATGTCAAGGAATGACATGCCATCTACCTAGTTAGATAAGCCTGAAATTCACAAGTCATCTGACATACCCCTCTATATCATCCCTAGATCCAGTCTGCTGCTGCTGCTGCTAAGTCACTTCAGTCGTGTCCAACTCTGTGCGACCCCAGAGACGGCAGCCCACCAGGCTCCCCCGTCCCTGGGATTCTCCAGGCAAGAACACCGGAGTGGGTTGCCATTTCCTTCTCCAATGCAGGAAAGTGAAAAGTGAAGGTGAAGTCGCTCAGTCGAGTCTGGCTCTTAGTCAGACTACCAGGCTCCTCTGCCCATGGGATTTTCCAGGCAAGAGTACTGGAGTGGGGTGCCATTGCCTCCTCCAAGATCCAGTCTAAGCACTTCTAATTTGGTGTTCTCCCTGTTGAGTCTTTCCACCTCTCTCCACTGCCACCATCCTACTGCAACCTGCCACATCACTCCGCTGTACCACTGCAACAGTCTCCTAGGTGGTTTCCCTGCTTCTCCTTTGGTCCTGCTCTGATTTGCTCTTCGTGCTGTAGTCTGAGTGATGTGTTCACACTGCAAATCTGATCACAACTTACCTTTGCCAAAAACTCTTCTAAGGTATCTTGGGATGGTATCTTTAATATGACCCAAACAGCCTTATACGATCTAGCCTCTGCAGATCTCTGCAATCTCATCTTGTCCCACCTTCATTCTCACTCCCTCTGCTCTAATCATTCTAATTGTTTTCAGTCCCTTAAACTTGCCAAGCTCCTTCATACCACCAGGCCTTTGCACATGCCTTTCCTATATCTTGCTTGATCTTCCCTCTCCCCCTTTGCCTAATTTGTATCTTCAGGCATTAGTCATCACTTCTTCGGGAAAGCCTATTCTGACTTTCCTGACTTGTTTAAATTCCCTTGTTATATGCTCTTATTTAGCATTGTCTTTCCTTTCATGTACTTATCATGGGTACAGTATTATAGTATAGATGTGTGATTATTTTAAGAATGTCTGTCTTCACCACTGGCCTGTAAGTTCCATCAGGTCAGGGATCCTGTCTATTTTATTTTACTGTAGCCCCATTACGCAGCCCAATGCCTGCCCTTAGCTCGTATGTACCTGTGCATGCTAACTTACTTCAGTCGTGTCTGACTCTTTGTGACCTTATGGACTGTAGCTAGCCAGGCTCCTCTGTCCATGGAGTGGGTTGCCATGCCCTCCTCCAGGAGATCTTCCGGACCCAGGGATTGAACCTACATCTCTTATGTCTCCTGCATTGGCAGGCTGGTTCTTTACTGCAAGTGCCACCTGGGAAGCCCACCTTAATTCAATAAATACTAATTTAATAAATTAATGCATGAATTTCCAGAAGTTCACAAAGTTAGCATCCAAGTTTCCTGAGTCCTAGTTCAGAACTCTTCATGGCACAATGTTGCTTCTACTTAGGCCAACAACACAGGATTGGAGCATTTTCCTATTTCTTGGCTTCAAATTAACCCTTTAACTTCTGCCAACTGGTACATATAAGTATGACATCTTTCACCACGGGGAGTATATGAATGCATCAGTAACTCAGTGTCATTAGTAGAAAAATGAATCACATGCTTTAAAGAATGTCAGTACAATACTGGTATAATTAAAATGGATAACCAACAAGGACCTAGTGTATAGAACAGGGAACTCTGCTCAATGTTCTGTGGCAACCTGGATGGGAGGGAGTTTGGGGGAGAATGGATACATGTATACATATGGCTGAGTTCCTTCACTGTCCACCTGAAACTATCACAGCATTGTTAATTGGCTATACCACAACACAAAATAAAAAATTTAAAGTTTGGGGGAAAAAAAGAATGTGAGCACAAAGTATTTTTATTATCTTTAAAGTAGTATGTATATATGTGAATTTTAAAGGTAAGTATTTGAGCATTAACCATAAAAGGAATGAAGGCAGTACTAGTACAAGAATATTTAAGTTCCTTTTCAAAGTTTTTTCCTCAATACTTTAAGATTTCTGACCTGGGTTTCTGAATTTGTCTCTAAAATGCCTAGTGTTTTTATAGAAACATCAAAAACAACCTTTCACAGACTAAGTCATTATTTATTTGGAAGGAAAAAATAAAACAGAACTCCGTTCTTCCTTAAAAAAATATAAGCGGAAATGCGTACATTTTTAGACGTTTAAAGTTCAGTTACGTAATAAAGAAAATTTATGAAATGCTTTTCTGGAAAAACTACTTATAGAAGGTTTTTATTTTAAACTAATAGGTAGACTTTTAAGAGTGAAATCTGAGAATTGTGCATATTCTTTAGAAAATCCAAGTTATAATCCTGAAGTACTATAATCATCTAATAGATGCCTGATCTTTCAAATTCCTTAATCCTTCTCCATATTAACTTTTTGACCTAGCTTTTTGCAAATACTCAAGTTCCTGAAAATATTTTAGTGACACAAAAACCTAATTTTTTCAAGCTGCTCTATGTTAGCAACTATCTTACATATGTAGTTTAGTTCTGAGTAGTCCATACAAAAACATGTCTAGTACAGCACTCCTAAAAATAGATATTCCAGTCGAAAGCCCAATTTTATTTTCTGGATTTCAGGATTAGAAACCTAACAGCTGCTTCCCAACAGATTCCATGTTAAATCAGGAGGGGATTTACTGATTCCATTACAATTAAAAGGCAAATAACCAAATAACCAAAAACAAACAAACAAAAACACCATCGCCACCATAAGAAACAACCACTTTTATCTTTCCAGAATAACATTGCATTTTCAAATGAAATTCAATACCATATTTCATTCATCATGAAATTCTCACCTTCTCAAAATCCTCCTTATGGCAGGCAATATCTACTCGTCAAATAACAATTTCAAAGGTACAGCAGGCCAATCAACTACTTGATCACAGGTCAGTAAATGTTGTTTATAAGCTTATCATTGTGCCCGGTACTCTGGAGGATTTATAAGTGAATAAGATGTGGTCCTTGACATCTTAGCCATTATAATTTTATTGAAAAGATCTACCTTTGTAAAACATTTATCATCTAGCCACCAGCATTTAGCACCTAGACCCAAAGAAGTTAAAGAGAAGAGAGAAAGCATAGTGGAGACTATACTACAACGAAAACTTTGAAGAAAAGGTGGGATTTCACTTTAGTGTCTACACTTTAAAAGACAGAGGTATGAAGACAACAGTAAAGTACAAGGAAAGAGGAACATACTTGGTTTATTAAGCAACTATCTTGTGCAGGGAACATGCATGGGAATTTATGAAAGGAAAAGGCAAATTGGGATCAGATTTTGGAAGGCCTCAAATGCTAGTAGATTAAGGAGTTTGAATTTGAGCCAATAGCAATTACAACTTTATTCCAAAACCTCTCCAAAACACAACTTTAGCTGAGAGTACCATTTGTCTATGGCCCTGATATACAGTTAATTCCAACTCTTCAAGGTGAATGAGCTAAATAATAGTACAGAATACGGTAAGTATAATTAATTAAAGGGAGGAAGCTTTTTAATTTTATATTGGGGCAACTGGATGCTCAACTATAGAAATGAAATCCAAATGGCAGCAAATAAACTGGATCACAGGAGAGTCCAGCCCAGTTTAAATACAGGTCCTCTTAAATCTCACTTTAAAACCAAATGTCAAGTATCAACAAACACAGATGTACATAGTGATTTGGCTGTTTCATTACTTTGTGTAATGAGAAACATTATTCTGCAGAGACAAAAGGTCTCAGTTTAATGTGTTTTAACCTTACTGGTGTGCTCTCATCAGGAATGCTTCCATTAATTTGGGTCAGGTGAATGATAAGAACTTTGACAACGCGCTCTGTCAAATGTCAGAGTCTCAAATTTCCTGGTACATGTAGTAACAGGTGTGAGGCAGTGGTTCTGGATACCACAAGAAGATACAGAGGAGACCTGAACACAAATTGGGCTGTAATTTTCTACTTTAGATCTGATTGCTCCCTTATCCCATTTTCAACATGGCTAGTATGGTTGCTCAAGTAGAACGACCTCTGACCATTTATTCAACCACCCTGGAAAGCCTCCATCTCCTAAACCACTCTGTTTTCATCTATATATAATACAAGGTCAAGGCAGTGATCCCTGACTTGTTTATTAACAGCATCAGTTGTCCATGTTCATTTTACAAGGGATGAGTTTTTCAATTGCTTCACCTGTGATTCTATATTATGGCCAATCACCATGTGACTTCAAATTGGAGAGTTTCATTTCAGCAAAAAAAAAAATTTCGTTTCCCACAAGTGCTTTTCTGGTTGCTGCCAGTTCTTCAATGTAGCTCATTATGGTTTATTGTTATTTATTAATGTAATTTACATGATGGTAGATACCATAAAGACATACAGTCTCTGACTTCAATGAGCGTAATAGGACATAAGCATTGAAACTGGCATCAAGGGGTTTGAAGCTGGAACAGAATTAAATAAGCTACTGAAAGCTACTGACAGGTTTCAAGAGAAAGCTTAGAAACAAATAGAGATGATTTTAGCAGAAATGTTGAGCATGGTCCACTTAACGTAAGATGACTGGGATCCAAAATATGAAATGTGGCCACAGGATTTGAGAAAAGAGGGTAGACATGAACAAGGATTTATAAAGAACCAGTATTGATAATAACAAGAGCCACTAATATTTATTGAATATTTGCTGCATGGCAGGTTCAATATATAACTGCTTTCTATGTATTCTCATTTAGTATTCATAGCATCCTATAAGACATACCTTATTATAACCATTTGACTTATAGGAAAAGGGAGGCACAGAGAACTCAAGTAAGTTTCCTGAGGTTAAATGTTGGGTTGAGTCATGAGGTTACATTCTGGTTGAGGCAATAAGATATACAATTTGGATATACAATTTCACACATGCCTTCTGAGAGCACAGCAACCATGGATTATTTTTAACCATACAGTAGAAGTTATACAAACGAATGAGGATTGTCTTGTTCAATCTCAGGGAGCTATACATGTATTACACTACTGCAAACATTTCCAAAACTCTTTTTAGTGACTGTGCTCAAACCTGAAACATCCTATTCACTAGTGGAGACCTTCTGTCCTTGGGGTGAAGTTTAAATATTGTAAACATCTAAAAAAAAAATAAGTTGGAACAAAGTCTGTCAAATGAAGTATGCTTTCAAGCTACATAATTTCATTTGGGATCAAGAACATAATGTGACATGAAGAAATGAGATGGGATTTTTCTCTGAAAGTATTCCCCCCAAATTCTGGAGCAGTGGCAGCACCTCTAAAATCAGCAATAACTTCCTAGAAGAAAACCTATCTCTATTCTGTTAGGTCACCCTTTTTGGTGAAAACCTTTTGGCAATACCTGCCCTACTGTAGACAAATGAGAGGAAAACCATACCTGTCTCCTACCTGCAGGATTCACCGGGGCCAAGTAGGGAGCTATTCTTTACCCGCCTCCCCAACCTTTGATTTGTCTGCTGGGGTATTGTCATGGGGATCCAACAGGGAAATGAACCTCCCCTGGTCATCTGGCAGCAGTGAAAGAATGTGAGGGGGTACTGGTTGGTACTCTACTTCCCTATAATGATGACCCTACCCTTGTAAGTGAGGGCTGAATGGGGATCTGAAAAAAAAAAAAGAAAAAAAAAAAAAGAAAACCTATCTCTATAAATGCTGGTTCTAGTGTGTGCATTCATATTAAATTGCTAATATTTATATTAAAATTAAAAGGTTATACACTTTACATCACATGTTTTATGAAAGACCATTGCTGCTGCTAAGTCGCTTCAGTCATGTCCAACTCTGTGCGACCCCATAGACGGCAGCCCACCAGGCTCCTCCGTCCCTGGGATTCTCCAGCCAAGAACACTGGAGTGGGTTGCCATTTCCTTCTCCAATGCATGAAAGTGAAAAGTGAAAGTGAAATCGCTCAGTCATGTCCAACTCATAGCAACCTCATGAACTTCAGCCTACCAGACTCCTCTGTCCCTGGGATTTTCCAGGCAAGAGTACTGGAGTGGGTTGCCATTGCCTTCTCTGATGAAAGACCATTAGAGAAGAATAATTCCTGTGTATGAGCTATCCAAGCACAGATACATTATAAACACTATGTGTATTCAAATGATGTAGAGATCAACATGGACTAGATTAGTTGACAAGGGCTTTATGGAAGGATGACCTAGGCTTAAAGAATGAGTAAAATTTCACTAAGCAAGGGAAAAGATCTTCCATGTAGGGTAGAGGATTCTGATTTGATGAATTAATACAAGTGGACTTGAAAAAGATTCTAATCCATGAAACAGAAGCCCTCCTGAAATACATTTTTAAATCAAACATCAAGAAAAGCAGATGTTAATATTAGAGAAGAGTGAGAGACAGACATAGACAGTATGGTAGAGGCATATCAGAGCGGGAGGAGGACTGCTGAATGAATGCTTGCTGGGGAGTTGCAGCATGATCTAAAGTTAGCCTATTATCCCTCCACCTGTGATTTTGTAAGTCTCAAGGATCTGTCAAGGCCCACTAATAAATGTCTTGCTCTACAAAGGCAATTTAAGAAAAAAAAAAAGAAAGAAAGAAAAGTAACATGGATACTTCAAATTCTTTCTCCTTTGAGTAAAGGCCCTCCCACTGACCTTGCTTTAAAGACAGGGTGAGCTGGCAAGATCGAAAAGGGGCCATCAGCACCTCCTAGATAAGCTTTTAGAAATGCCTTATTGGCTTTCAAAAGGATGAATGGGTTTTCAGGTAGAATTCAGTAAATGCAGAGAATTCTTCTTACCAAGGGTGAGTTTGCTGGTTATTGGATAATTATTTTCTATATAAAACACAGCCCTAAAAAAAACCTTGTTATTTCCTTAATTAAAGTAAATACTTGGTTTATACTGGTCTACAGCAAATCTTTAAAATGCAAGATAATAATGAATCCCATTTTGCAGTGCATTGTAAATCATATTAGTAACTTCTGGTGCTCTCCAGGTTTAATAGGTGATAGTTTATTATTCATGTTCAGCATAAACTAAGTCATTAAAATTACAAATTTACAAGTAAGCTACAAAATTATGCTTATCTTCAAGATGATGGTTTTTAATAATTGAAAATTCTATCTGACCTACAGCAAGGGAAACGTTTAAACTTGAAAGTTCATCTCAAATTCATGGTTGAGAATAACAGAAGTCTTTGAACACTGGGGCCATCTTTTTATTTATGTCAGAATAGAAAAATATACAATAAATAAATAAAGAAAATTACATTGTTTTGTGGAATTTATAGTTCCAGAATTCATTTAAAACCATCATACTTTCAAAATACATGTTACAAATATGAGAGGAGCCACATTAATGTACATCAAGTTAGAGTCTGGTATTGTTAGGGGAAGCAATACTGATTGAAACCGCCCACCCTGGCCAGGCACCATAGTAACCATTTGCATGAGTTGTTTTATGACAGGAGATCCTGATAAGGAATACGAACTAATAAGCCACCACCAACCAAAAGAGTTCTGGAAAGGTCGAAAGGAGACACTGGGTGTCCGTCCACTTCCCAGAATCCCTCTTGCTAACATCCACCTTGGCTGAGCTATGCGTGTGCCACTAGGAAAGACTCTGAATTAGAATGATTGGCCAAAGACCACCTGGAAACTAATCCCATCACCATAAAACCCGAGACTGGGAGCCACGCGGCAGAGCAGTTCTCCTGGGCTCCCTTACCCTACTGCTCTCCACCCAGGTGCCCTTTCCCAATAAAATCTCTTGCTTTGTCAGCACACGTGTCTCCTCGGACAATTCATTTCCGAGTGTTAGACAAGAGCCCAGTTTCGGGCCCTGGAAGGGGTCCCCTTTCCTGCAACAGTATGAACGGAAGATACTTGCCTTAATATCAAAATAGTAAGTCTTCTTTATTTATTTTGCAACAAATGATAAACTGTATGGAAAATTCTAATACCTGTTTGAGTCTGCTTTTTCACATAAAATTAGAAATGACCTGTACATGTGGTATTTGTTGAAGCCACATGGTTTCTTGCTGGCCAGCAAGCCCAACCACCTGAGAAGTATATTCTGAAATAAAGCCTTTCCCAAACTCACCTTGAGCTGCCAACTCTATGAGTTTTTTGAGACTTTCTAGGTTTTTAGACTTTCAAAGGCTTCTAATCACAACCAGAGACTGACTCCACTAGAGTTCAATTTACTGTAGTTGGAATGAGCTTGCTTTTTTTCCCCCACCCGTTTCAATTCAAATTAGTGCCTTGATTAAATTCCAGATTGGACTTTTTTACAAGCCTGCCAAAGGCTTGCCCACTGTTCTAAGAGTGTATTCCAGTCATCCAGTACTTACATGTGTGACCTTGTTTTTATTTTTGTCTAATTTCAATTCTTTCCTAAGTCTGCTGTATATCTGAAAGTGTCCTTGTATATAAATTTATGAGATGAAGAAGGGAGCCAAGCATCAGAGACAGTGAATAATGTGGATTAACTAAAACACCCCTCCAGCCTCCCTTGCAAGATAATAGGAAGCAAGGCACACCATAGTTAGGTACCTTTTATCATCTCCTCTGGTCCCATAATATCCTTTCCATATGAGACAGGACACAGTTGGCTAACTGTGTAAGGTGAGATTTACTGGCAGAAATGATGTCTTAGAACTATTTTCTAGATCTCAGTTTCCTTGTCTGTAAAATGAGGTAGTTGGGACCAAATGATGTCCAAATTCTTGCCCCTGCTTTAACCATCTATGATTCAACCCACTTTAAATCTGCTCTATTATTTGATTTAATCATCTACACACATGTAGAAAATTATCAACAAACATGATAGGCACTGCGCAGACAAAGAGATATACGATTCCAAAGGTGGCTAGACACCTAGTTAGAGAAATAAGATATGTCCATACACGGATACAAAACAATGCAGAGTAGGAAAGGCTATGTACCAAAATAAGAGGCATGGGAGCATAGAGTGGAATCCCTTAACTCCACTCCCATCAGTCCACACTGGACTAAGAAGTAAGCAAACAAACTTTCATTGTGTTTAACCACTGGGATCTGAGGGTGGTTTGTTACAGCAGTAAGTATTAGTTACCGTAACCTCATATATACTTCTACATATACCTTTATCACTACCTCTATTTGTCCAAAGAGATTAAATACGCACACAACACAATTCAAGTCAAAACCTGAGGCTCTACAGCTTCCCTGTTGGCTCAGACAGTTGACAAAAATTGTATACTATTTAAGGTATACACTTTGTACACCTTAAATAGTATACAATTTGTCTGTCAATTATATTTCAATAGAGCTAGGAAAAATAGCCTCAACACTTATTGTTGTACATTTGACTCACAAAAGTAAGCCCTTTCCAAGTGGGTTTCAGTTAAAATGTTTCATTTAAATCATGTAAAAGAAGAAAATGAACCATATTCGTAACACTTGCTTTTTCCTTTTTTCCTCTTTACTAGATTCTGTTATAGCAACTGCCTGAGAAATCCCAGAAAATGGATCCTTCCTTTAAAAATCCAAGTGATTCTACTAATTAATGGGCCCTTTGGTTTCTACAATTCACCTCTTCAAAAAATAACTTAACTCGACTGTCCCAAGAGGCTTTTTAAATGGGGCTGGGACTCTTTCACAGTCCTAATTGCTCTAGAATGGAATAAATTAAAAGTAAGCAGGAAAGGAAACATTGTAAATGATAAAACCTATTGCAATACTGATTCAATATACAAAGTGAGAACATGCCCTTGATTTGCCAACAAGACAGCACCAGTAAGTCTCATGATTAGAAATGGCCATGGTCTCTATGAAGCCAGAAGCTTCCACCATTTTTGAATGGGGCAACAGAGAGAGGGAGAAGTTTTGAGGAAATTACCTGTGATGCTATGGCTCATCCTGTGTTTCCATGAACATTTGGGAAGATCTTCTGCCGAGTGTTAGCATAAAAAGTGAAATACGAGCAACAATTTGGCCTTCCTCATTAAGAAATGTTAAGAACAGAGGGTTATATTGCTTTGCATTTCGAATGCATCTATAATGCCAAGTATGCAATTAGAGAAAAGTTCTCAAATTTCCATTTCCTCATCAATTCCCCCTGTATAGGAATATTAATAATTCGCCACTAATTCAAATAGTGGATTGTAGAGATTTGTGAATTCCTCTGAAGCTTGATTTAGAATTTTATTTTCAAGTTATAAGATATTAGACACCTCTACCATAAAGCCTTAAGGGAGAGAGTTTGGGCTGCTTTATAAGTTTTGGAAGACTCAGCCTGATGACTACGGGTTTCTTTTGCTTTTTACCAGAACTAAAAAGGACGTTTTTACTTCAGCAGCCAGTTCTGGCTAAATAGTAACTGAACCCAAATCTGTGATCCAGTAATTTCAGTGCATTTATATATGCCACAGGTATGGAGATGGGACAGAGAAGGCAATGGCACCCCACTCCAGTACTCTTGCCTGGAAAATCCCATGGATGGAGGAGCCTAGTAGGCTTCAGTCCATGGGGTCACTAAGAGTCAGGCACGACTGAGCGACTTCACTTTCACTTTTCACTTTCATGCATTGGAGAAGGAAATGGTAACCCACTCCAGTGTTCTTGCCTGGAGAATCCCAGGGACAGGGGAGCCTGGTGGGCTGCCGTCTATGGAGTCGCACAGAGTCGGACATGACTGAAGCGACTTAGCAGCAGCAGCATGGAGATGGGATGTTACCCACCATCCATAGATAAGCAGACCCTGCTAGAGAATATCCTTGTCACAGAAACCAAGATAATAAGCTATTCACAGCAATTCAGAAGATGTGTCTAAAAATACACGCACAATGAAAGGTTCTTACTGCATGGCGGAAGTCTGCCTTGTGTGGATGGGACCACTGTGGCACGTAGCAAGGCTCTCAGGTCATTAAGAGAGCAGACACTTTCGCAGCTCCTACCCTAGTCTACTCAACCTGTGTAAACAATGCTCCAAAGATGGAGAAGCAGCAATCATCTAGGGGACCTGTAACAACACAGATTTCTAGACTCTGCCCCCAGAGTTCCTAATTCAGTGAGTATGGGGTAGGATCGTGGATTTGCATTTCAAGCAAGTTCCCGGCTGATGCCAATGCTGCTGGTTCAAGGAACATGCTTTGAGAATTACTGTGCTAGAGCACGGTCATAAGGAGCCTGAGGTTTTAAGTTGAAATCTCATTTCAATCAGTTGGTTTTACACAGAGAAAAATTCTGATGTGATCACCCTAACTAGATATGACAGTTCAACATATGTCTGCTCTAGGTTACAGGGAGGACAAGATGGCAAAATAGGCATGCTTCTTTGTAATCTTATGCCCTGTTCTGCACAATCATACAAACATATTTGAATTGTGATTGCAGCTTTACATACAAAAAGTATACCCTTTTTAATTTTTAAAACTTTTAATTCTGAAAATTTTCAAACTTACATTAAAATAGGATAGTATAATAGACACCCACATACCTGTTACCTAGGTTGAATATTTACTAAATTTGCTTTATTTTTCTTTTTGCTGGAGTATTTAAAATGATATCTCTTCCCTAAATATTTCTGTATATAAAAATAATGTAACATTTTATACTGTACTTTTACTTTCAAAATGTTTACATTTCTACTATTTTTTCCAACATCCAGGGCAAGAGATCTTATGTTTTTTGGTCTGAAGTAGACAAAAAAGAGACAAAAGACAAAGAAATTTAAGAAATATTCAAAAGACTGATCCAGGGCAAGTTTGTAACTGAACAGAAACGACGGATCCTTTTTTGTGTGAGACATTGGGCTAGGCACTAGGATAGTAATGGCAACTTGCCTTCCTCTTAGCTCTATGCCTTTTCCAGGAAACTAAGCTGCTGGTCCAGATTCATTCCAAAAGAATACTGAAAGGAATTAGACTGGGTCAGCATTGGCATCCCACTCCAAAACTCTTGCCCGGAAAATCCCATGGACGGGGGAGCTTGGAAGGCTGCAGTCCATGGGGTCGCTGAGGGTCGGACAGGACTGAGCGACTTCACTTTCACTTTTCACTTTCATGCACTGGAGAAGGAAATGGCAACCCACTCCAGTGTTCTTGCCTGGAGGATCCCAGGGACGCGGGAGCCTGGTGGGCTGCCGTCTATGGGGTCGCACAGAGTCGGACACGACTGAAGCGACTTAGCAGCAGCAGCAGCAGCAGCAGCAGCATTAGCCAAAGTGTGTTCCACATAATACTCATTGTCTAGGATGTTAATAAATGTAACACACAGCCACAAAAATACTTCTGTGGTCAAATAAACAGGTTTCTTTATTGCAGAACTTTATAAAGCCTCTAATTAACTAATATACATTGGGAATCTCCAAGATAATATTATGGTTACTATGCAATATTTCTCCATTTTATTAAATGATAAACTTTTGATTGTTGTTGTTGCTCTGTGTATGTGTGTGTGTGTTGCTTTTGTTGTTTAGGGAGTATCTCTAGAAAATATTTTGATGAATGTTCCACTAGGAGAATCTAGGATTTGCTTTACTTTATATGCTCAAGAAAACTTTCAAGGAAAAATGATGTAATATTCCCATGATAGAAACTAAGATTCTTGTCCACTTTCAAATATCAAAATTAATATTTGACTACCCATGTAGAAGTGAATTGGCTCCTTACAACTTTAAAGTAATAAAGTAGATTTTCAAATTAAATATATTTATAACTGTACTTTAAAATAAGAGCATCATACAATTATAATAATTTAATCACACCATCATACCCAGAGCCAGTTTTTTAGATTTTAATAATTTAATTAAACTGTTCTTTTGGATATATATCTTGATAATCTCATTATAGTAAATTGGAAGTGACTTAGATATTCACAGAATAGTATAATATTTGCAAAAAAACACTGTAAATCAAGTGAGAACTATATTTAACCTGAATTATACTTTGTTATCCCTAAAATCAATTTATATGAAAGCTAAAGGAAGGAAACATGAAAACACTGATATAGTACAAGACCAAAGATGGGTGTGCATGCGATCAAAGCACTTCATGGATATTAGCTGAGGTCATTTGGCATCTATTTCATTGATTAACATGGTATTTTAGCTTTATCTAAATATATTCAAGATGGCCTGGGCAATAAGCTTGTCAAGTATCCAAGGATCTGAAAGCTGGGCATTGTGTAGATTGATTACCTAGTTAACAGGCAATATTTCACTTTTTCTATGAATGCTTTTTTTTTTTTTTTTAAATCAGAAAGAGCGCCGAAATATTCAAAATCTACAATTCTGTCTAGTGATGGCTGAGGAAAAAGCTTCAGAAATGTCCTTTATGATGTTACTTAATCTTACACCTCAATGTCCCTCATCTCCAAAGCAGTTGGTAACCTTTTAGGTTTCTATGATGATAAATAGAAAATACAAAACTGATTGTCTCAAAAGTCAAGCTGTCAAGGCAAATGGAGATGGGCAGTCATAAGTGAAAAGTAACTATAAAAATGATTGCTTTAGGTTAGAATTTTACACATGTTATCTAAATTTCATTAATGTATAAATTTTAAGACAGACAAATTTTATTTTATTTTTTTAGACAATGAATTTTAAATTGAGTTTGATAAATATCTTAGTATTTAATTTTAATAATAAGGGGTACTTAATACTTTAATCTGCAATAACCTTAAAATACATAATTCATATCACAGTAACCACTAAAGATCCTGATTCTTCATTTCTGCCTTTGGTTAACATGAAGAACTAATATTGGATGTCTAATTAATTTGTAAAAATGGTGTTTTCATACCTTTCTACCAAAAAATTTCACTAGGTAATTTGCATTTTCCTTTATTTAGGAGGCCAGGATATGCCACAATGATAAATGATGGTGTGCACTTGAGTGATATTATGTGATAGACTCAGAAATCAGTTTATGTTTGGTATTTATTTTATGTTGATTAAATCAAAGGGTAAAGATTTCTGAGTCACAGTGCTCTCGAACTTGAGAAAAATCAATAAGTCCTAGCTAACTGGCAGGCAACAGCCTAACCAGATTAAGTGTACGAATCCTGGGCTACTACAGCATTTCAGTAAGCTTAATCCACAAGTGGATGATACAATATAAAACATGGCTATTAAATATTTCTTTGCATGATGCTAAACCTATCATTTGGGTGAAAATAAAACAAATATCTATAAGGAGAATTAATACAGATCTCTAAGCTTCTTACCTAGAGCTCTAATTGCCTAGATATCAATCTCCTCATAAAAATTTTCTCCTTTAAATCTAATAGTTCAAATATCAATATACACTTGAAGCACAGAAATGTACAATGTTGTAATTTTTAAATTAATTCAATAGAGATAAAAAAGTTATAGTTTATACTAAAGAATATGATCTGATCCTCAATAGTTTAACCAGGTATCGCTTCACTCTGAATTTTAGCTTTTTCATCTGCAAAATGGGAATAATATAATTATAACCCTGTGTTGAAAAGATAAATTGAGAAAAAAAAGCAAGGTATTATAATATTACATTTGTTAACAATAAAAGGTTTTTCAGATGTGTACGTGGCCATCTTTAAAGGCAGCAGTCTTCTGCTTACCTATAAAGGGCTCAAAGAGCTGGTCAAATTAGGGGAGGAAGGTAGAAGGTAATGGAATTCTTTTAAAAGGCAAACTGCTTCTTTGTTTTCATGTGCCCCAGTGGTTTCCAAACTGAAGCTTTCTATATGTCCAGCAGAATGCAAAGCTATAATTTTGTGATACACATTAAAATAACTATATAACTATTATTTAACTTTTGTTGAAGTTACATTGAAGAAACATTGATTTAGCCAAAAAAGAAAAGAGAAAAATTTAAATAGGTAGCTTGATTGGTTTTGGCATCTCATAGACCACTGATTCTCAATCAGGGGCCTAATTAATTCTCCAGGGGTGGAATTCAAAATTTCAAGAACGATGTTATATGGAATGTAACTTGAAAAAGCATACTTACTATTATAATTTTCTAGTTATAAAATGAAAAATGACAAACTATTTTCATAAGAGAATCTACAGAACATAACACTCTCAGTGGAGTTCAGGGATGTAAGTTTTATGTTTCTTAAGAGGAGATATGTGTTTGAATAGGTTAAAAAAATAGTTCAAATGTTTAGCCACAGCTCCCAAAATCCTCTGGGAAACGGTTTCTGTTATGCCTGGATCACTAATCTGTTAACAGGTCCTGTAAATTGCTAGCATTAGCAACTGGCCCACAGTGATGCTCTGAAGATTTGTTAACACATTGAAGAGGACAGTGAGCAAAGCAATCACTACCACTATTAAAATCGAGCAATGAAGAGCAGGCTGTCAAAAAGCAAATCAAGACAGACTTGGGTGTTTTACGTGATAGATAATCTCAGATTGCCAGGTTTAGCAAATAAACCCCAGTTGGGACATACTTACACTAAAAAGAAATATTAATTGTTTCTCTGATGTTACAATTTACTGGGCACCTGGCATTTTATCTGGCAACACTTAGTGAAACCATCCTTCCAGTGCGTCAATAAAATAACACTTCCCAAGGGATTATGCAATATATCATAAGGGCATATATGTAATATATCAGAACAAGCAATTCAACTTGATCATTTATTCAGAAAATGTTCTTGCTTCCAATGTTGCCCAACAGCTCTTTAATGAGAAAAAGCTCTGCTGTACATTAGTTTCAGCTGTCACTGCTGAGCTCCAACCTATGCTAGGCATAGCAAATAAAAGCTGACCCCTTTATGGAAAAATTATTAACCTTAAAAGATCCATATATATGCTTTGATATATTATTTATACTTGCTTTGTTTTGAGAGTGCAGCCTTATACTGGGATAGAGTCTAAATAGCCAATCACCTACTCAACCCAAGTCATTGGAAATTAGGATTGAGGAAGCAAGGTAAATTAATTAAAAGAAACATGGTACAGTAGAGGAAGGGCTTCCCAGGTGGCACTAGTGGTAAAGAACCCGCCTGCCGATGCAGGAGACATAAGAGACATGGGTTCAATCCCCGGGTCAGGAAGATCTCCTAGAGGAGGACATGGCAACTCACTCCAGGATTCTCGCCTGGAGAATAACATGGAAAGAGGAGCCTGGAGGGCTACAGTCCATGGGGTCACAAAGAGTGGGACAGGACTAAAGCGACTTACACGCACGCACACAGTAGAGGAAAGGGCAGTGAGGAGAAGGGGATTCAAGAAACCAGAGTTCTTTCCTCTTCTAACATTCCCCGTTGTGTGACCATGTAAAACCCATTTTATCTTTTTGGGCCCCAGGTTCAAAAATAGTAAGTAATAATGAGTTACACCACTGACTCACTCATCAATTGTTTACTGAGCACCTTTTATATACTAGACCCAGAGCTAGGCAGTTGAGACACTCCTCTCAAGGGGCCCAGAGTCAACTATGCTTCTAGTTCGAATATTCTACAATTTGAATTTTGAAATAAAATTTCAGGTCTTATCTATAGCCGGGAAAAAAATCTCTAAAACTCACAATGTTACTTCTCCAAGCTTTTCTAAATTCCTTGTAAAAGTTTGAGTAACTTAAAAATTAAAACCACACTATCTCTGTGGTCAATTTCCTAACTCCTTTCTCAAAGGTAATATTAAGCCATCTAAAATTAACTAAGTTACAAACCTTAGAGATAATGAAACTGCAGTTTTTGAAGTTTGCATCCTTTTTTAGAGTGTGCCACAACTGTAATGTTAAAGTGTAGAAAAATTTTAAATATTGTTTTATTAAAAATTACTTGAATTATAGGTCACATGTAAAGCAGTTTAAAGGCCTTATTGACAAGCACATCCTTGCAGACTAATATGAGTGGACAGATCTTAGCTTGTCAGTTCAGCTTGGATGAAAACATACAATTAACAGATTGAACAAGCAATATAGATGTTTTCCATCAACCTTTGACAAATGAAAGGTAAGCAGAGCTGTATAACTCTCATAAATTGCTGACTTTGTTATGCTGAGGCTTGTGTTATATTGAAAACGCTTTACATCTGTGAATGGAAAATGAAAATCCTGTCAACCATAGCCAAATGTGTTTTGCACATAAGACGATGTGTACTATTTCACTATGGACATAAAGTCAATGAACACCCCACAAACCCAGGTCACTGCAGGTGGGCATTTTAAGCATTAGTGCCAGGGAGGCTCAAAAATAAAAACAGAAAGCAAGACAAAAAATAAACCAAACAAACCCCACTGAATTGCAGATTTACACTAATTCTATGCTCAAAGAACCATTCACCTTTTAAAAATAAACCAGTAACAATACTGTTATTTACACATGTTGCATTACTTTGAAAAGAGGAAGCCAAAAAATTAAGTATGGGTACTCATGTGTGATACTACATAAAATCAATCATATCCTCTATTTTGATCATAAATCATCATGATGTTTCAGATGGAAAATTTTGTTCTGATTATTTTTCCTAAGTAGCACATATTAAACCATCTTACTTTATCAGACAGAAATACATTGTCTACTGTGGATATTAATTAGTAGTGAGATATTTATAATTACAGGTATGGCATAAGATGAAATGGTATAATAAAGTGAGCAATTTGAACATTTGAAACAAAAGGTCTGAATGCAAGGACCTATCTTCACAATTACTAAACTGTTCTCTCACTGGATTTGGGTAAGCTACTTGAACTCCCTGAATCCCAAGTCTTCTTTTCTACAAAATGGGGATATTATTAGGACCCATACCACATGAGGTTCAAATGGTATGATATACATGAAAACATTCCACAACTCTTAAGAGTTATAAAATGTTCATAATACTCTAATAAAAATGATAGCAATAAAATCCATGCCCTAATTGTCCCTCAAAGGCATTTTTGAGTACTGATTGGAAAACACAGGTTGGATTTCAATATGGAGCAAAATCATGTAGTCTCTAGAGAGAAATCTGCCTCTATACTGGGATTAATTTCACATATTTCCATGTATCTTCTTTATTAACTCCTCATTACCAGCTCCTTCTCATCTTTCAGGTCTCAGCTCAAAAGCCACTCCTCAGGGAGACCTTCGCTCACCACATAGTAGTATCTCTTATCTCGGTCTCTAGGAATTATCTGTTTTATTTTTTTATTACACGAAACACATTGCTTCCTGAAATAAGCTTTTTTTAAATACAGTTATCATCTATCTCCCCCCACAGGAATGTGAGCTCCAGAGAGGCAGAGAACCTATTTGTCTTGTCCACATGTTTACCTCTGTATTCCCAGTAGCTACATAAATACTTGGCATATAGAAGGATTTCATAAATATTTGCTAAATAAACAAATGAAAAGATCTGCTAACTCCATGAAGCAATATAACTACTTCTTCTTCTTCTTTTTTTTTTAAGAAAGGCCTTGGGCCTGTTGTTTCTGGGCTCAAATATTTCCAAACTTGTTCCCTAGAGGGTTTTTCTAAATGGAAGGTCGAGGGTTTTTTTTTTTCCTAGTCAAATGCTTCAAAATTCAAGTTAATTCTCCAGGTGAGTAATTAGGATAAAACTTAATTCTTCACATGAATTCTAAAGAATTGATTATTTCTCCAGAGGCCACTGGGCTACACTTAAATCACCATTTCACTTTGGACTCAGAATGATCCAATTTACAAATCCCCATGAATCAAATTAACTAGATAACTGCCAAAATGTAATCCCATTCGGGGAGTGAAGTATCCGGTTTTAGTGTCTACATTAGTTAAATGAACTCCATTAGTTAAACTTCACTTCCATTTGTACATTTGTAAGATAGCCTACGTTACAAGCTTTTAGTCCTAAAAATGGCTGTGGTCCTAAAATCTGCCTAATTTTCCTTGTATTATTCAAAATCTAATAATACATTCTTTGTTCCCCACCACCACGGAATTAATTCACTACACATTTACCCCATAGGGATATAAATATCTCACCAAGGCTTTATGTTGTGATTGTAAATAAATTACCAAAATTTTCTCTATGACTCACTGTTAATAAAATGTAACTTTTATTTGAACTGGTTGATGTTATGTAAATTTGAAGGAAATTAAGGTTTTTGCCATAGAAAACTGTTTTATGGTCTTAGAAAATTTATTGAGCTTTTGTTGGGCTATTAAAAATCCACCCCAGGGATTATACACATGAATTAAAGACAAACAGTTATTTTGCCTGTGCTTCTTACCAGGTCTTAGGTGCAATTCCTATATCATTTATCCTTTTTCTTCCAGTAAAGACTTTTACATTTATATTTGCATTTCAGTTCCTATTCTTTAAACATCTGGCTGTAGCTATACCTGTAGTTTTCTATGAATGTGGACAATTATGGTAGGAATTACTGTTCTATTCTTGTGCATTAGCACCTGTTACCATTATAAGGCCTGCAAGCAAATAGCTCAGAAATAATAGCAACAGATTTAGAAATGAAAGTTTTAACATTTCTGTACTTATATTGCACTGGTTTTCCCCTAGCAGGTTTCTTTATGAGGACCGTTTCATTAATCCACTAAGTCAGGGGTTGGTATGTATTTTTTTTTTTCTGTAAAGAATTAGATAGTAAATTTTTTAGGTTTTTCAGTTTATATAGAATCTGTCATACACAACTCTTCCTTTGCAGTATGAAAACAGAAAGTGTGTAAGTAAATGAACATAAAGCTTTGTTTAGGGGTACAGAAACTGGAATTTTCATATAATTTTACATATCACAAAATATTATCCTCCTTTTGATTTTTTTTGTTTGTTTCAACCATTCAAAAATCATTCTTAGCTCACAAACCACACACACACACACACAAAAAAAACAAACAGGAGGCAGGCTGCATATGGCTGAGGATTGTAGTTTGCCCAACCCCACTCTAAGTTGTGACACTTGTACATGCCAGAAATTATTATTCTCTTTTCCTCTGATGAAGATACAGCACTAAAAAATTAAGAAGTTATAGCAAGTTCTAGTACAGTTTATGGTTACTCATTCATTCATCAAATTATTTGTTGAGTGTCTAAAGTAATTAGCCACCAATTAAAATAAATAAATTTAAATTAAAAAAATAAGAAATGAATGTGGCTAACTCCTCGTGTGTAACATCGAGCCTCTCCACCCCAGTATTCAAATATTGATATGCGCTTCACCCTTGTGAGGCAAATAATAAGTTAATAAGTCTTTCCACAAGGAAATAGGCCTCACTTTACAGCTTAGTGACTCTACACTCAGTGGCTGAAAGACCCAAAGAAAGTAAAATTGTAGAAAAAAATAAAACCAGAACCTTAGAGGTTTCAATCTTCTTAATATTGACCTTATCTAGTGTCCTATACAAAGAGGAAACCAAAGAACCAGCAGAAGTGGTGTTTAGGGTTCAGTAAAATTAGGCTGAATACAAGATGAAAGCTTTCAGATCAAATGTATAAAATACAAGATCTTGTTTTAAGTTAACTCCTCGGAGATTCGGGTGACATTATGATATGGGGGCCAAGTAGCAAAATTCTTATACTAAACAGAGTTTGATGCTTACTCTTAGCAACTTCAGTAACAGCCCAATGCTCTAAAACCTCCAGTCTCAAATATTATACATAATGAACCCTTTAAAGAACATTTCTATGCCTACTACAAAATTACTTTTAGAAATTTCTGTTTAGCATCCCAAGCATCACGGGGCCTAATTAATTTAGAGTAAGGCACCTCTACTAAAATAGACCATTTATCCCTCCAAGGTATGAGTTAAAGTACAATTGATTTTATAATATTCGAGAAACTTAGGTCTGCAATAAATGTGCACATATTCTCTGTGGATCCCCAAGAAATAAAACTTAATTCTATAAGACTTTTCATTTATCTTTTGTGTGTTCAGTGATCTTTTAAAATGTAGATTTATTACAAATCACATATTCTACATATTGAGTATATAGAAATAATATGCAGGATTAAAGGAATAAGTGGTCCTCTAAGCTTTGGCCCACATGATTTCTGAAAGTCACAAGTATCAGATTGTGGAATCCACCATTTGGCTAAATTTTCAGCAGGAATATGTGACATTATATTTTGAAGACTGAACAAAGTCTTATAGTTCCTCATCAACTAGGCAGGTTAAGATTCTGGAAAGGAATAATGCTCCAGAAGAGTAACATCAGATGATGATAGGTGATAACAGGCATACAATTTTACTGAGCAGCTTGGGCATCATGAATAAGGACAAAAGAACCTAAAAAAAATTCACTAGATGGGTCAGCGGTATAAGTAACACTCCCAGATAATCAGTATAAAGCATGTAGCCACTGTTTTCAGTCTTGGACGCTGGTAGAGGAGATGCATTCTTCAATGCCTCCTTTAGTCCAAAGCCTATACCCTTACTATCTACTAAGATGTGCTTAGAATGATGCACTTAGTTAGCTTTATTATTCTCATCTAATTGCTATCAATATGCTTTGCTACTGCTACTGCTAAATCACTTCAGTCATGTCCTACTCTGTGTGACCCATAGACGGCAGCCCACCAGGCTCCCCGTCCCTGGGATTCTCCAGGCAAGAACACTGGAGTGGGTTGCCATTTCCTTCTCCACTGCATGAAAGTGAGAAGTGAAAGGGAAGTCACTCAGTCGTGTCTGACTCTTAGCGACCCCATGGACTGCAGCCCACCAGGCTCCTCCATCCATGGGATTTTCCAGGCAAGAGTACTGGAGTGGGGTGCCATCACCTTCTCCGTCAATATGCTTTACCTAATGCAAAAGGGATCTTCACATTTTTAGCTCTTTTTGCAGTGAAGTGATTAGCTTTAGCTCCAAATCTCCTGATAAGCCCTGAGAATGCAGAGTCCTGCCAATTCCCAATCAATTCTATTTGGCCTTATGATTCACTGTTACTTGAATCAACTAGTTATCAACAGGCAGAATGACCTTCAGTTTTATACTGAAAAGCTGAATTTTTTTTTAAAGTTATGTTGCGAATAGTTGACACAATAGTATTATTTTATTTGGGAATAGTCACTTCTGGAGGCTCCAAAAATCAGAGGGGAAAGTTCCTGCTTAAGTATCGTGCCACAGGACTGCAAAGCAAAAAGGAATTTTTAACATTTCATGAAGAGGAGTGTTTAGTCAAAATAAAAGATTAATTGAGGCCATAAGTATACACACTGTTGTTTGCAGGGTGAGGAAGTGGAAAGTGAGGTTGTTACACCAATTCTTCATCTTTACAGAGAAATAAAATGCTTTAACAATATGAAAGCTACTGAAAATCAAAATGACTCACTCCTCCTATTCTAAATACATAGAAATGATAGATAATTCATGAAAAGGGAAAAGCAAAAAAATAAAAAACCCAGCTGCATTCAAAGACAAGGTTAATACCTCATTGGATTGAGAACAGAGAAGAAACTGCAAAGTGGTGTGAAGCATGATGTGCTGGGTTCTGAGTCTGAAAACATGTGGTGCTACCCAACACTTCAGTTCCAGAGGACTGTCAGCCATAAAAGTGCTCTGAGGCAGGCTGCCTAGGTGAATAGTAAAAAGTCCTGACAGCAGGCCTCCTGAACAGAGTTACAGATTTATAAGAAACTGCTGATCTAGAGAGAAAAGAGAACAAGGCACAGACTCCAGCACTGAACTTAGTACCCACTGGCTCAGGGGCAGGATGAGTGAGAGCCCTTGAACACAATGATGAGCACTAAGAAATCAACGCTAGCATGATAGTCCTCAACCCCCAGATGTACAGAAAATTTAAAGACACTTCCAAATACCTAATGTCTAATGAGTTAAACATGAAATCATAATGGAAATTAAAAATCACATTTAGAATTTAGAGACAGCAAAAGTCCACATATCAACATCTGAGGGACATACCTACAGTTATACAATGAAGGAAAGGGCATTAAATACCTTTATTAACTAACAAGGAAGGTAGGAAAATTGAGTTACATATTTATTTCAAAAAGTTATTAAAATAACCTCAAATTAAACTTACAGAAAGTAAACAGAAGGGAAAATAAAAACATGCACAGAAATTATTCTAATAGAAAAAAAGAAAGCAGAGAAAGAAACAAAACTAAAAGCTGGTTCACTTAAAAAAAAAAAAAAAATGAAAAAATGGGCCAAAGAACTAAATAGACATTTCTCCAAAGAAGACATACAAATGTCTAACAAACACATGAAAAGATGCTCAACATCACTCATTATCAGAGAAATGCAAATCAAAACCACTATGAGGTACCATCTCACACCAGTCAGAATGGCTGCGATCCAAAAGTCTACAAGCAATAAATGCTGGAGAGGGTGTGGAGAAAAGGGAACCCTCTTACACTGTTGGTGGGAATGCAAACTAGTACAGCCACTATGGAGAACAGTGTGGAGATTCCTTAAAAAACTGGAAATAGAACTGCCTTATGATCCAGCAATCCCACTGCTGGGCATACACACTGAGGAAACCAGAAGGGAAAGAGACACGTGTACCCCAATGTTCATCACAGCACTGTTTATAATAGCCAGGACATGGAAGCAACCTAGATGCCCATCAGCAGATGAATGGATAAGAAAGCTGTGGTACATATACACAATGGAGTATTACTCAGCCATTAAAAAGAATACATTTGAATCAGTTCTAATGAGGTGGATGAAACTGGAGCCTATTATACAGAGTGAAGTAAGCCAGAAAGAAAAACACCAATGCAGTATACTAACACATATATATGGAATTTAGAAAGATGGTAACAATAACCTTGTATATGAGACAGCAAAAGAGACACTGATGTATAGAACAGTCTTTTGGACTCTGTGGGAGAGGGCGAGGGTGGGATGATTTGGGAGAATGGCATTGAAACATGTATAATATCACATATGAAATGAGTCGCCAGTCCAGGTTCAATGCACAATACTGGATGCTTGGGGCTGGTGCACTGGGACGACCCAGAGGGATGGTATGGGGAGGGAGGAGGGAGGAGGGCTCAGGATGGGGAACACACGTATACCTGTGGCGGATTCATTTTGATATATGGCAAAACTAATACAATATTGTAAAGTTAAAAAAATAAAATAATAAAAAAAAATAAAATGAACTATCTTTTGGTAAAACTGATAAATAAAAAAGGATAAAAGGCAAAGACCAAAAAGAAGTAATACAGATATAATAAAGACTACAAAAACCATAAAAGATAACTATAAACATCTTTATGTAAATACATTTGAAAAATGAGATAGAAGATAAAAATATAAATTACCAAAACACTTTAAATAAAAAATTAAAAATAAGCAATAACCATTACATAAATGGAATGTGTAACCAAAAGTCTCCTATTCTAAAATACCACAGGCTCACACAATTTTAAATGCAAAATTTATAAGACTTTCAAGGAATAGATAGCTTCTATCTACATAAACAGTTCCAGAGACTAAAAAAAGAGGGAAAGCTATCCAATTCATTCATTGAGGCTTGTATAACCATGATAGAAAAACCTGACATGGGCAATTTAAGAAAGGAGAATTACAGGCTAATCTTACTTATGCAAGAATCCTGTTTTCAAAAAAGAACAAATCAATCCATGAATGTGTGAGAAAAGATAAAATATCATGGATAAGCTGAGTTTATCCAAGAAATGAAAGGCATTCATTAGAAAAATGAATCAATGTAATTAAGCAAATTAACAAAATGAGGAAACAAAAATATGTATCATTGGAATAGATACAGAAAGAACATTCAACAAAATCACCATCTATTTATGTTTAAAAATCTATTTTATATAACAAATTAGGAATATAGCAGTAGTCCTCTGATTTTCTGAAGCATATCTATTAAAATCCTGCAGTAAACATAATAAGCAATGATATAATTTTGGAAGTGTTCCCATTAAAGTCAAGACAAAGATACACACTCTCACTACTTCTATTCAATGTTTTAATGGATTTACTAGACAATGCAATAAAATAAGGAAAATAAATCAGGTATAAAAATGGAAAGGGACATTTTTGGGACAAAATTGTTATCATTTGCAAATGGTATTGCTATCCACATAAAAAAAAAAAATCCAAGAGTCAGTGAAAACTATTAGAACTAACAAGAAAGTTTAGCAAGGTTGCTGGAAACAAAATCAATATACCAAAATCAATAGAAACTCCTATACAAGTAATAACCAATTAGATAATTCAATAGAAAAAAAAGTAAGATCCTATGTATAGTATTAACAAAAGCTAAGAAGAACCTAAGGATAAATCTGGCAAACACTTTGCAAAACCTTTATGGAATAAGCTGCAAAAGTTACTGAAGGATATAAAAGATTATAATGAATGGATGAGATGAAACATATTCATGAATTGGAAGACTCAATATCATAAAGATATGAATTGTATTCAAATTAATCTATAAATCTGATGCAATGCCAATCAACCAAAGACACAAGAAACAAACTGAAAACATAAGTCACAAACTTGGAGACAATTGCAAAGATCCTAATTAGAAAGTTTGGTATCCAGAATTTCTCTCTTTAAAAACTACAAGTAAACAAAAAGTAGAAAAATAAACAAAGCATACCAAGAGGCAATCCTCAAAGAAGTCTGAATAGAGGAGAGACATATGAAAAAGGCCTTTACTTCACAAGCAATCAATGGCATATACATTAAATCAGTGAAGTAAAATAACATGAATGCAGATTGGTAAAAATTTAACAAAAACAAATGTTGAGAAGAATATAGAGAATTAGGGGCTTTTTTGGTGGTCCAGGAGTTAAGAATTCACCTGCCAGTGCAGGGAACGTGGGTTTGATCCCTGGCTGAGGAAGATCCCAAATGCCACAGAGCCACTGCACCACAACTGTTGAGCCTGTGCTCTAGAGGCCTGGAGCCACAACTGCTCAAGCCCGTGTGCCCTAGAGGCCATGCTCCAGAACAAGAGAACCCACTGCAAAGAGAAGCCCTGGCCCGCAACTGCAGAGTAGCCCCCGCTCTCCACAAAAGCTCCTGCGCAGTAACTAAGACCCAGCACGGCTAAAAATAAATAAAGAATTAAAGAAAAAAAAAAAAAGAATATAGAGAATTAGGAATTTCAGGTACTGATGGTGGAAGTCTTACTGCATGCATTTTGAAGAGCAATCTGGCAAATCTAGCAAAATTAAAGATACTCATGCTCTTTGACTCAGAAATTCAACTTTTAGGTACACACTCTACAAGACTCTCACACAAAAACACACAAAAAACATTCAGGAGCCTGTCTAATGCAGCTGTTTGTAAAATTAAATTTGAAGAACAGTCTAAATATCTATTAGTAGGGGAGGATTAGTATATGAATCTAATAGACCATTTATATAAATTAACAGATTGAAACAGAACCTCACATACCAGCATAGAAACAATGTTAAGAGATAAAATACCACTGATGAAGGATAGATATTTAAATGGATTCTGAAAAAAATATACATGAGAATGATAAATATCAAATTCAGGATACTGGTTATATCTGAGAATTAATTGTATGTGAGAGGGAGGGAAATGGGATGATACATAAAAAGCTTCAATTTTGTTCTTAATGTTTTATTGCCTGACAATAAATCTAAAGAAAAATGGTGTATGTTAGATTTGACCTGAGGAAAGTGTGATGGGTATGTGAGTATATGCTATGTGGAATTCCTATGTATTTGACATATTTCATCATTAATAAAAATATTTAGAGGAAAATAAAAACCATTTAATCTAATGTTCCTGAAACTTTCTCCCAGGTTTAGGAACCAGTCTGGCATTAAAGACCCAGGATAAACTCATCCAGAATTAAAAATTTTATACTGAGGTACTAGTTAAGTTGACATTTAGCAGCTGTATGCTGACTTCACATTCCATGAAAGATTTCCAAATATTGACTCCAAAGATATCAAATTCTATAAAACATCAAATGATTTAAATGAACAGAGAAGCTGATTTAAAAATATTAATGCATCTTAATGCCACCCCCCCCCCCCCAAATAAAGTACAGCACTTAAAAGAGAAACCAAAGAAGCCTAAAAATTGTGAGCTGAGCAGCAATTTTTAAATTTCTTATGAATTTCTGCTAGGTTAAAGATGCCTCCGGAGAAGACAGTGGCACCCCACTCCAGTACTCTTGTCTGGAGAATCCCATGGACGGAGGAGCCTGGTAGGCTGCAGTCCATAAGGTCGCGAAGAGTCGGACGCTACTGAGTGACTTCACTTTCATGTTTCACTTTCATGCATTGGAGAAGGAAATGGCAACCCACTCCAGTGTTCATGCTTTGAGAATCCCAGGGATGGGGGAGCCTGGTGGGCTGCTGTCTATGGGGTCGCACAGAGTCGGACACGACTGAAGTGACTCATAGTATTACAGTAAAGATGCCTTTAATGACATTTGACTTGATTAGTCAAATATCTTACACAGTAATTGCTCAAAGCTTCACATAAAGAAGATGAGAGGGTGAAGAAGACAGGGAAGGGGAGATAGGAAGGGAGGGAGACATGATGCTCTCAGTGTCCAAAACCCTGGAATTCCCCAAATAGCTAGAAGCCATTTCCAAGATTTTAAAGAGTTTCTTCCCCAAGTCCTTACCCCTAATGGCAGAATGACTTCTGGGTCCATACCCCTAGGTTCACTGGGGTCAAGAAGAAGCTGTTGGCAGGAGATGTGAATAGAGTGTATACATTGGCTGGAATGTCAACTGTGTATACATGAGGACATTTAGAAGTGTTCTAAATTGGAACCTGATCCTCTAGGTCACTATGAAGATAAATTTCATAGGCAGGAAGGTATTATACATTTTATTTAAAAGTATGTCAGGTTAACATACAGCTTTAAAATTTTTAGTCATATGATAATATATAGATTTTTACCCTGAGGCCTGGGAAATGTTAGGGATGGGCCTATCTTGATCTTTTATCATTTTCTTGCTTCCCTCAAACCTGTTTCCAGTCTATTTTTTAAAAAATACAAAAAAAAAAAAAAGATAAAAATAGTCATCATGCTTATTCCACAGATCTGTGGTAAAAATGAATTGGTTTTATGGATGTGAACCCTATTGTCATTAGATAAAAATTTCACTCTTGTTTCCTGGTATAGTCCTCCATTTTATAGATGCTGGCCATAAAATATTCTGATTTTCTGCTCTGCAAATACCTTGGGCACAGCTGATTCTGCCCCGATGCACTCAGAGTAATGATGACACTGGCCTTCAGGCAGGCCTTCAAGGCTGCCTGACCCTGAACTTAAAGGTAGTTCTTTCACTCTTCTTCTGGAGAGTTCTCTGGCTCCAGTCAGTGGAAGCCTTGCTTTTTTCCTGGTCTATGTCCTACTTGATTTCCCTTAAATTTATTCATAGGCCAGATGTTAAGGATTGTTCTTATTTCTTTTTATCCTCAGGCTAAATCTCAACAGTTATTAATCACTCTAGGAACCAGCCTATATCAACTCGTTCCAACACTCAGAAGAAGATACCCCATCTCTTCTCATGTCTTGCCACACTTTAAAAAGCATCCTGCTGCTGCTGCTGCTAAGTCGCTTCAGTCGTGTCCGACTCTGTGCGACCCCAGAGACGGCAGCCCACCAAGCTCCCCCGTCCCTGGGATTCTCCAGGCCAGGTAGTAAACACATTTTGGGGCATTTTACAGATGGGGACCCTAGACTCAGGGTGGTAGAACAACTTGCCTGAGGTTTCAGGGCGAAGTTCATTTGTCAAACCTGGGATTGGAATTCAGGTTGGTCCAATTACAAAGTCCATGTTCTTCTCCTATGTTTAAGATAAGTTATTTTAACCTCAAAAGTAAATATTACAATGCTCTGCTGTTTTATTTTTTGGAACTCATGCAACCAGTACAATACGAAAGTTGAGGGGTTCTGTAGGGAACACAGGCTCAAGTTCACCACAAGCCTCTTAGAAAGCCAAGAGGAAACAAGAGGTGCTGCATATCACTATAGTCTGCCCACAGCCTAGGCAAAAAGGGACCTGCGCTTCACACATGGACCAACTGAGTTCCCAAGGTTCCCACTGATGAGAACAGAGAACTAAGGCTACCAAGCACGGGTGTAATTGGAGTAACTGTAGACCATGAACCTGACCCACTGACTGGCACAACTAAACAAAAGAAATTTGCCTCAGAGTTTGACTTGTGTCATTTGTATTTTCTAAGTGATTGAAGTTGCTAAGTGACTTTAGTGTATCTACTACTTTTTAACTAATATGTATTTCAAGACATTTAAACATATTTAAGTGGCATATCTTTTGGTTAATCTAATCAATGTTTGAAAAGAGTTCACAGGCAATAGGAGATTGTTTCCCACCCCCTTCAAATCGCCTAATCACAACTGACTGCTGCTGCTGCTGCTAAGTCGATTCAGTCGTGTCCGACTCTGTGCGACCCCATAGACGGCAGCCCACCAGGCTCCCCCATCCCTGGGATTCTCCAGGCAAGAACACTGGAGTGGGCTGCCATTGCCTTCTCCAATGCATGGAAGTGAAAAGTGAAAGGGAAGTCGCTCAGTCGTGTCCGACTTTTCGTGACCCCATGGACTGCAGCCCACCAGGCTCCTCCATCCATGGATTCTCCAGGCAAGAGTGACTAAATATTTCCAAAATTAAATCCTGAAAGATTCAAAGGTTGACATTTAGGAACCCATGAAGCTCAAATGGACTTTTACGGGAAAAATACACTTCTCACCCTTAATTACATTGTTGTCTTTGCTTCATAAGTGTATCTACGCTAACCATTTTTTTATTGGCTTCCCAAAAGACTTTAGTTCAAAAAAATGTCAGAGGAAATTTAATTATCAAGGTAAAAGCCACTATTCTAGTTTTGAGCCACCCAAATAGCTTCCTGTATCATTTATAATTTTGTATTCTACATTTTCTTAACTATTTGTTCACAAAAAATGTTCAATCTCATGTTTTTTCCCCCAGAATTCCCTTTCAAAGTATATATGATAACAGAAGTTCACTAATCTCCACTCAAACAGTCTAACAGTTGTTCTACTTAATGTTATATGTTAACACATATTGTACACAGAGAGTAAAATCTTACTGGTGTAAGAAAACTGTGAATTTTTTCAAAGGCCTAAATTTTCAAATATTTAAATCAATGCAATAGTTTCATTAATTTGCAAACAATGATTCTTGCTAACTGCTAAGCGATGGTCCCTTACGGACATATAATGAGTAGATAAAAACAATTTGAAATTAGTATGTTGACTGTATATAAATAGGCATTCCCTGGTAGCTCAGATGGAAAGAAGCTGCCTGCAATGCAGGAGACCCAGGTTCAAACCCTGGATGGAAAGATCCCCTGGAAAAAGGAATGGCTACCCACTCTAGTATTCTTGCCTAGAGAATCCCATGGACAGAGGAACCTACAGTCCATGGGGTCACAAAGAGTCTGATGCGACTATGCAACTAACATTTTGGACTTCCCTGGTGGCTCAGATGGTAAAGCGTCTTCCTGCAATGTGGGAGACCTGGGTTTGATCCCTGGGTCGGGAAGATCCCCTGGAGAAGGAAATGGCAACCCACTTCAGTATTCTTGCCTGGAAAATTCCATGGATGGAGGAGCCTGGTAGGCTACAGTCCATGGGGTTGCAAAGAATTGGACATGACTGAGTGACTTCACTTTGAGTAAAAATATGTTTGGGAAATGTATTCCTTTCGACATTTAAATCACAAGCCTACGAATCTTGCATTGGTTATTAATTTGAACTGTTTTATAAATTAATAGAAATTAATGAGTTGTTACCATATTATATTGCTATAGCGCTCAGTCACTTCAGTTGTGTCTGACTCTTTGGAACCCAATGGACTGTAGCCCACCAGGCTCCTCTGTCAGTGGGATTCTCCAGGCAGGAATACTGAAGTGGGTTGCCATTTCCTTCTCCAGGGGATCTTCCCGACTCAAGGATCAAACCGCATCTTTTACATCTCCTGAATTGGTAGGTGGGTTCTCTACCACTAGCACCACCTGGGAAGCCCTAGATTGTTATATTAATAATTATATTGCCCCTTTTTGGTTATCTTAAGTAACAATTGATCTGAGAAGTAAGGACATACACTATTTCCTCTTCTAATCCCCTTCCATCTGAAATTTTTAAACATTGACAATTGAATAAAAGAATCTAAGAAAAACGTAAGTTAATATAATCCAATTCATCATCAAGATTTTTGTTTTTCAGAAACTAGAAGGCATTGCACTTCTGTGAGCTTCATCCATTCATATTTAATAATCTTCATATTTAGAGTTAAATGTTTCCTCTTATTCTCCTAGGAGCAGAGCAGATTGATCACTAAATTGATTCTTATTTCCATCTTCCAGTACTTAAATTTTAAGGCTTTTAAACTGTGAAATAAAGGCCAGAAGATACAATTAACCAGATTTTTAAAAATTTTTACAAAAGATATAGAATATGTTTGACTGAAACTAGAAGGGTAAGGAGAAGTAAAAGAAAACATTAATGAGTTCTGGTATCAAAATACCCAAGACAGATGA
The DNA here is from genome assembly GCF_002263795.3 of Bos taurus. Lineage (NCBI taxonomy): Eukaryota > Metazoa > Chordata > Mammalia > Artiodactyla > Bovidae > Bos > Bos taurus. The sequence continues at coordinate 9,370,254 of NC_037357.1, forward strand.
AGAAACAGTAAAAGAAAAATATAGATGGGAAAACAAACACAAAAAATGGGGAATGACATGTTTTACAACTAGATTATGTCAACAATTTCCTCACTAGTCATCAACACGTGTCTTCTTAAATCCAACTTATTGGAAGGACTGATGTTGAAGCTGAAACTCCAAACTTTGGCCACCTGATGTGAAGAGCTGGCTCATTTGAAAAGACCCTGATGCTGGGAAAGATTGAGGGCAGGAGGAGAAGGGGATGACAGAGGATAAGATGGTTGGATGGCATCACCAACTCAATGGACATGGGTTTGGGTGGACTCCGGGAGTTGGTGATGGATAGGGAGGCCTGGCGTGCTGTGCTTCATGGGGTCGCAAAGAGTCGGACATGACTGAGAGACTGAACTGATACTGATACCAAATAATCAAATTCATCTTCATAAAATAAGACTTCCACCTTGTTATAACCTTGTACGTGAGCCTTTGGGAGCACACTATTGATTACAGGCTCAAGTCCAGACCCTTCAGCTGTCTACAGCCTGGTCCACTCCTACATAAACAAACATTTCTTACACCAACTCCCTAAATAATCTTCTAACCCAGTCAGTGTGGCATCTTCCAAAAACTATTTTTATTTAATTTTGCTACTCTTACAGGCAATGCTACTCTCCAATTCAACTTTGAAAGTCTACCTAGCTTTTAACGTCCAGCCCAAGATAACAATTCATACAACCCAACATAATCCAATATTGTTCCCCATAGCTCTAATGAACTCATATTCTGTTCCAAAGATTCTTACATGTGATTTCATACTCTTTTCAATTACTCTCCAATTGTTATGTTTGACAAATTCATTCCTTCAGAAAATATTAACAGTGCTCCTGTCATGTGCAAGGTAACATCTATGGGGCTATAGAACAGTGACTCTCAGTTGCTGCTGCTGCTGCTAAGTCGATTCAGTTGTGTCTGACTCTGTGTGACCCCACAGACGGCAGCCCACCAGGCTCCCCCATCCCTGGGATTCTCCAGGCAAGAACACTGGAGTGGGCTGCCATTTCCTTCTCCAATGCATGAAGGTGAAAAGAGAAAGTGAAGTCGCTCAGTAGTGTCTGACTCTTAGCGATCCCATGGACTGCAGCCTACCAGGCTCCTCCGTCCATGGGATTTTCCAGGCAAGAGTACTGGAGTGGGGTGCCACTGCCTTCTCTGGACTCTCAGTTGAGGGGACAGTTACTCCAAATCTGAAAATGTGTGGGGATGGTTTTGGTTGTTACAGTGACTGAGAGATGTTACCGGCATTTTGTACACAGAGCACATAGATAATCATCATGCAGTGGTGTTGGGCAGTCCTGTACATGGAAAGCTATCCTTCCCAAAAGGTGAGTATGGAAGACCCCAAGATGAATAAGACATGGCTCATGAGCTTATTGGTTCAAAGGGAAGACAGCATGAGTGTTATCCATAAAAATGTTACATCTCAACAAGTAAAACATTTGGTATCAAGACTGTGTTGGTTATTTTCCATCAATCTTTGTGGTGTCTAACACTAGTCTGGATACATGGTGAATACTAGGTAAAGATTTAATTGACTTGAAATCTAATTTTTTTAAACCACCCAAATTCAATGTTTATTATATCATCAAGGGGAAGGATAGTTCTATAAATAATCATATCATCCTTCAGTTCAGTTCAGTTCAGTCACTCAGGCATGTCCGACTCTTTGGGACTCCATGAACTGCAGCACGCCAGGCCTTCCTGTCCATCATCAACTCCGAGTTTACCCAAACTCATGTCCATTGAGTTGGTGATGCCATTCAGTCATCTCATCCTCTGTCATTCCCTTCTCCTCCTGCTCCCAATCCCTCCCAGGATCAGGGTCTTTTTCGATGAGTCAACTCTTCCCATGAGGTGGCCAAAGTATTGGAGTTTCAGCTGAAGCATCAGTCTTTCCAATGAACACCCAGGACTCATCTCCTTTAGGATGGACTGGTTGGATCTCCTTGCAGTCCAAGGACTCTCAAGAGTCTTCTCCAACACCACAGTCTAAAAGCATCAATTCTTCAGCACTCAGCTTTCTTCACAGTCCAATTTTCACATCCATACATGACCACTGGAAAAAACATAGCCTTGACTAGATGAACGTTTGTTGGCAAAGTAATGTTTCTGCTTTTGAATATGCTATCTAGGTTGGTCATAACTTTCCTTCCAAAGAGTAAGTGTCTTTTAATTTCATGGCTGCAATCACCATCTGCAATGATTTTGGAGCCCAGAAAAATAAAGTCTGATACTGTTTCCACTGTTTCCCCATCTATTTCCCATGAAGTGATGGGACCAGATGCCATGATCTTCATTTTCTGAATGTTGAGCTTTAAGCCAACTTTTTCACTCTCCCCTTTCACTTTCATCAAGAGGCTTTTTAGCTCCTCTTCACTTTCTTCCAAAAGGGTGGTGTCATCTGCATATTGATATTTCTCCTGGCAATCTTGATTCCAGCTTGTGCTTCTTCCAGCCCAGCATTTCTCATGATGTACTCTGCATATAAGTTAAATAAGCAAGGTGACAATATGCAGCCTTGACATACTCCTTTTCCTATTTGGAACCAGTCTGTTGTTCCATGTCCAGTTCTAACTGTTGCTTCCTGACCTGCATACAAATTTCTCAAGAGGCAGATCAGGTGGTCTGGTATTCCCATCTCTTTCAGAATTTCCCACAGTTTATTGTGACCCACACAGTCAAAGACTTTGGCATAGTCAATAAAGCAGAAATAGATGTTTTTCTGGAACTCTCTTGCTTTTTGGATGATCCAGCCGATGTTGGCAATTTGATCTCTGGTTCCTCTGCCTTTTCTAAAACCAGCTTGAACATCAGGAAGTTCACGGTTCACATATTGCTGAAGCCTGGCTTGGAGAATTTTGAGCATTACTTTACTGGCATGTGACATGAGTGAAATTGTGCAGTAGTTTGAGCATTCTTTGGCATTGCCTTTCTTTGGGATTGGAATGAAAACTGACCTTTTCCAGTCCTGTGGTCACTGCCGAGTTTTCCAAATTTGCTGGCATATTGAGTGCAACACTTTCACAGCATCGTCTTTCAGGATTTGAAATAGCTCAACTGGAATTCCATCACCTCCACTAGCTTTGTTTGTAGTGATGCTTTCTTTTTTTTTTTAATTTTTTTTTCTATTTTTTTTCTTTAATAGAAAATTATTTAATTAGTATACATGTGTTCCCCATCCTGAACCCTCAAGGCCCCCTTGACCTTACTCCATTTTAAAATCAATGAAGAAGAAAAAGCTGGGATGGGAGAGCCTGCTAAACCCCATGAGAGCCAGCAAAGTGATTTGAGGAGTGGAAAAATCAGGTTTTGGCATTAAGTAGTAGGAGATAGGGAACAACAAAGGGTCAGTAAAACACTGGAAGCCACAATTCCTTCTCTTGAACCATGAGTTTGCTATAGAACATTTTACTTTATAGAGATTGGTGCTGAATTACTGTAGATTTGCTTTCTTTTTTCGTATCCTCTTCTGACTATAACAATCAGAAACTGCATACATTGCAGAAGAAAATTTATTCAGCTCATCTACACAATATTCTTCTTTTGTATATGACCAAATTTTATTCATCTGAACCTCTTGTTGGGCTGCAACAGTTAAATAAAATGACAAATAGTTTTCATTATACGTGTCAACAATGAAAAAATACATATATGCATATCTAAGAACACTATTTTAGATGTATATTGTACCTTTCTTCTGAAGGGAACACATTGTGTGTGTGTGTGTGTGTGTGTGTGTGTGTGTGTTTGTCCTTATATGAGGCCTCATTATGAGATAGACATCATCATCCCATTTTACAGCTGTAGGAGCCATGGCCCCCAGAGATAAAGTAACCTGCTAGAAGTCACATAGTTTGTGTCAAGGTCTGGACTAAAAGCCAGAGTTCTTGACTCCCTAGACAATATATAATTCAGGAGACTTTATTTATCTGCCTTTATTGCTTTACAGATAAGAGTCCTCCAGGAAAAGCAACAAATCTACATACCATCCGAGATGCTAGACTTCTGCAATCTGTTTGGTTTTGCAGGATTTTCTGTGTTATACTGCTCTCAGTTAGTATACACCAGAGGAGGCGGGAGACCAAAAATTGTCATTTGCAGAAGTTGGCATCAATGTGCACTGATCAACGAATTCTAACTCAGTAAGTTGAGCTTGCTCAAAAGACTGCCTCATGCCTGCAACTCCTATGGAAAAAAAATGCAATTTTGATCTAAGATCACTGGTAAGATTATGCAATGGAAAGCACAAAAGCAGATTGGCCCAATAAGACTAAGTATTTACTCTAATGTTATTATATTCTTGATAAATATTACGTGTGTGTTTGTGTTAGTCACTCAGTCGTGTCAGACTGTATAGCTCGCCAGCCTTCTCTGTCCATGGACTTATCCAAGCAAGAACACTGGAGTGGGTTGCTATTCCCTTTCCCAAGGATCTTCCTGACCCAGGGATCAAACCCAGGTCTCCTGCATTGCAGGCGAACTCTCTACAGTTTGAGCTACCAGGGAAGGCCAATAAATCATTATAATAGTCTATAAATCATTTAAAATTATATATACAAGAGTCCGATAAGATTCAGATGCTTATGATACTCTGCTCTAACAACCAGTGAAGAGCAACTTCTAAGTTCACTTAGCCAGTAAATATAGTAGATCCTTGGAATTTATGGATTTAACATTTGCAACTTCAATTACTCATGAAGTGACTCCATGGGTCCGTGACCTTTAGTAAGCGGTAGTGTTGCTGACACATGAATGTGGATCTTTGGTGCTGAGAGCATAGTCTACTCAGGTTGGTATAGTGAGTGAGCTGGCCACTCACTAGCTATGTAGCAAGTGTATGTAGCAAGTCTTCCAAAGTGAGAAAAGTTAACTTTATTTCTGTGTGAAAAATGGCCCTGAAAAGGAAAACAACTGCTAGTGCTAATACTGGCAGTGAAAAGAAAGTGCTAGTTCTTAGCCAGAAAATGGCTTTGTAAATGACTAGAGTCTTGTATTTATAGAATCATTAATGATCTGAAAAGGGTCTGTTAAATTTTTCAGTTATACTTTACTGCATTTTATGAGGGAAATTATATGCTAGAGTGGTATTTCAGGATGTGGGGAGTCAAAAAGGTCTCAGGGCCTATCCCTCATGAGTGAGAAGGTGTGCTGTCCTCCCATTACAGTGTCCCCTTAGAAACAATAGCATGTCACTCTCAGTGGACAAGTTTACAAAAAAAAAAAACAAAACAAAACAGAGAGACACCAGGAACTATTTTGTGTATTCTTTCTCAGGCTACTCTGGAGACAGAGGGCTACTAATCGGGTTAAAAGGACAATCTAATCATTATTAAAATTCCACAGAAACAATTAAAATGCATGCTCACTCTAACAAAAACTCTTGGTCCTTATTAACTGACATTTCACAAACAGAGATGCCTTTAATCTTTACTAAATAAATGTAAATGTATTCTTTACGTTTTAGCAACATTATGTAGCAGTTGGCACTTAGTAAAAATTTTCTATTTCTACCTGATTTATCTTTGAATGTAATTTATGCTTGGTATTTCTTTTGTTATACTCATTTTGAGGATGCATTTGTTGAAAGCTCAACCAGTGTATCTTTAAAAAGAATGATTTTTCACCCTAAATAAAGCATCACAGTTTTGCAACATATTTGTGTTGATTTTCAACATCTGAGAATTAAAAACACATTTAAGTTTGAAATGCTTGTGAGTTAAGGCGCCAAAATGTGCAAAGAATTGTAAAGGGGAAACAAAGACAAAAACTCCATGGAGTTCAATATAATACAGGGTGTTGAGGAGAGGTTAGGATATAATATATTTGTACAGCAATGTTCATCACAACTTGCAGCGTCTATGAGAATATTCCAATGGCCAACTGGGACTTTCAGCCTAATAAACACGGTTACTTCTGGTGACAGAGATTCAAAAGGATAAGCAAATGCTTTGGCAAACTACTGTATAAAATAATCTTAATTTCTTCTACCAGAACAATGTTGTGAAACATGGTGATTTATTTTTTTCTTTTCAATGGCACCATCAGGCTTCTACACTCTGCAGAATGACTTTATTTGAATTCAAAAGTGAATGCTTCAATAGTGGCTCATTCTGAAGTCCTAACTTCTCCTAAGGAGTTTAATTATTATGACCCCTGTCAACACCCTCCTGATAAGGCAGGCATAAAGAGGGGTGCAAAAGCAGGAAGGAGTCAGTGGAAGAGTTTAAACATTGTTCTGTACCAGGCCACTGAGCACCAGATAATAATATCTACCATTTATTGAATATATACCCTTTGTCAGGCTCCATATACATTGATTTAGCTAATGGGTATGCATTTTTTTTTTTTTTTGCTAACTTTACTTTACAGATTAGGATATTTTGATTCAATGAGATTTGTTCATTCATCCATGTATTCATCCTATAAATTAGTGAATACTTACTATGTTAAGTAAAATGCCCAATTTGCAATGTCTAATCTCCTGAGTTCTAGCCTCTCATTTCTACTTGAAACAGCACTTCCTCCCTCAGAAGAATAGGTTTTGATTCTCACTGGCACCCCCTCTTGCTGTGTGTGTGTGTTAGTCACTCAGTCAACACCTATTCAGGGAACCAGGCACAAAAACTACTGGACATGCCACTGGGCAATAAAAAGAAAAACACTACAACCTTAACTTGCACTGCAATGCTGCTATGAGCGAGATGGGCAATGACTTTCCCAAATCTAAGGATATCATATTCTAGAACCAGAGTACTTAACCTAGACTATACCTCTTGATATGCATCACTGAACCTTCCAGTAAACCCTACTGATATTCTTAAAGGCCATATTGGATCCTTTTATGTTTTATTTTCCGAATCTATTTTACAATATAGTACATATAACCTGTCAAGAAGTTTTATACACTGTTAGGCCAAAATGATCCATTCTGTAATTTCAACCGATGTTTCCAGTTTCATTTATAAGAAAATCCCTTCTCTCCTTGTAATATTTGCTCTTCAAATATTTACAGGCAGTTCTCATGTTTCTCATAGTCATTACTTGACAAAGCTGTATATAATAATCATTTTAATCTTTCCCCATAAATTAGTCTCTCTAGGCTCTTGGAAGGTTCTCAGTTCTGTGCACTACTTGCTCCCAGATTTTGTTACAGGCTTCCCTGTCTTCCTCATGCCATTCTGACTGACTCAAATGGGAAAGAACTTTATCTGTTTCACACTGGTATATGGAACATCACATTCACAGGTGTATCTCTGCAGGAACTGTAATCATTATTCCAAGGCAGAAAGACAGACTCAGTAAAACAACAGAACCTCACCACTCTGTTTTCACCACTTCTCCAGCCATGCTTGTCTCACATTTCCTCTCTATCTCATACTCAACACTCTTGTAGATTATTGCTATTGAAAGTGAAAGTTGCTCAGTCATGTCTGACTCTGCAACCCCATGGACTATACAGTCCATGGAATTCTCCAGGCCAGAATACTGGAGTGGGTAGCCATTCCCTTCACCAGGGGATCTTCCCAACCCAGGGATTGAACTCAGGTCTCCTGCATTGCAGGCAGATTCTTTACCAGCTGAACCACCAGGGAAGCCCAAGCTCTTAATAACTACATATTCTTTAGAATGTAGTTTTGTAGATGTGAAATTGCTTTGCTTGGCTACTTACAAAGATGTTTCTATGCCCTTTGATAGCTTAGCCTTCCTTTGTTTTCCTTTAATCAGTATGATCTTGGATTCAGAAAGTTCAGTCCTTCCATCATCTGCCACTTTGAGTTTTGTGAGCTTCAGCAGGTTAGTTAGTCTCTCTTTGTCTCAATTCTATCATTTGTAAAGTGGAGATAATAATAGAGCCAAGCCTCACTGATATATTATAGAGAGTAAGTCAGTAAACATATTAAAGCACTCAGAACAGTGCCTGACTCATAGTAAGTGCTACAAACATACATTTCCGTATAAAAGCACCTTATTGTTCACAACAGCTATTGTAGGTACATGGCATACTCTGCTATTTAAACTGAGACCTCTACTATAATTTTCCCTGAGGGCTACATCTAACTATATGCAATAGATATCATGGTCAAAAGGACATTCCCACCTGTTTTGAATTATGCCATGGATGTCTACAGTAGACAATTTTCAAGTTGAAATTTTAAGTCATCCTATACAGTCTTCATTTTTCAATTTAGTTTTCATGTCACAAAACCAGTGTAATTGACCTAGACCTCTATACCAAAAGTGAATAGTAAAAAAGGGAGAGTGAATATGAGTTTAGTAGTACATCAACAGATGGTGACTGCAAGGATCGTCAGTGGCAAGTGGCTTACAGACCCAAGTTTGAAGAACTCCAGATTAATATTCCAGAAGACTAAGCCACAAAAAAAACTGATGCTCAACATGTATTTAAATAAACAGACTTTGGCACTGGAAGAGACTAATTCCTACATATTATGCTAAGTCACTTCAGTCGTGTCCGACTCTGTGCGACCCCATAGACGGCAGCCCACCAGGCTCCCCCGTCCCTGGGATTCTCCAGGCAAGAACACTGGAGTGGGTTGCCATTTCCTTCTGCAAAGCATGAAAGTGAAAAGTGGAAGTGAAGTCGCTCAGTCGTGTCCAACCCTCAGCGACCCCATGGACTGCAGCCCTCCAGGCTCCTCCATCCATGGGATTTTCCAGGCAAGAGTACTGGAGTGGGGTGCCATTGCCTTAGAGAGGGACAACTTACAGAATTCAAGTGACTTTTCTGAAGTTACCTAATAATCAAGTTAAAGAGTAGAACTAAGGTCTCTTTGTCAATGAGCCAATTTAACACACCTATATCCCTAAATTCAAGTTACATGTTTATGAATACATTCCAATGTCACTCAGTATCTTCTTGAAGATACACCTTTAACTGGATTTATAGCTAAGCTCTTATCAGTTTTATTTTTGGTGTGGATTGATATCAGATAAGGTTTTTTTTCTCCTTTAGCAGGTTTAATTTTTCAGATCTGTGTTTTCAGACCAGTGTTTTAACCTCAAATCAAAGCCAAGATGGTGAGAAGAATTTCAGGCACCAGTGTATGACAGAGAGGAGACATTCTGCAGTAGATTTTGTGGTGCCCCACAAGTGGTACTTCTCAGGGTGCCAAATGCTCCCCTAACCTATATCATTGGTCCCCAAAGCATGAATCAACTGTGCTCATCCACCATTAGTAACCATCAACATATATTCTAACTTTTCTGCTAGTAATGGTATACAGACTTTTAACAAAGGCTTCTAATGAATTATAGGGGAAAAAAAAAGCCATAATTAAACCTGAAACTGATAGATAAAAGTGTGTACAAAGGTTCGTAATGAAGCTAAAGTCAACTAGATGCTGTTATTTTGTGAACAGCCTGGACAATTGACTCAGATGCCTAAAACTATAGTGATTCCAGATTCAACTTCAGACTGTAGATCACAAATTTAAAAATGAATCATTTCTTTAATCCTAGATTTCATTTTACATGTTACATAATACCATCTGTTTAAGAGGGCATTTATGAAAATGTTGAGCCTTTTCTTATTAACCTTGATCAGATTGAATGTATTTCTTGGTAATTCCCATTTCATTGGTATAAATCGCACAACCAGTGATTTAAAATAATTGTAACTAAATTCCTCAAGATGCACTGCATAAAGATATACCAGATTGTCACAGCACTATCACAGTTTAATTGATCTAATGTAGATCTCATCTTACTGTGAATTATAATTCCATCTTTCTTTGACCAAATGATTGCAATCTTGTCACTTGTATTTATACATGTCATTAACATATCAAAAACTCTGCCAATATCAAAGGGTTGTGGCTTTTGAAAAATTTCCCTTTCCTTCACTGATCAACTACTGAATTATTTAGTGGTGTGTTCTGCATGCCAGAGTGGATTTACCTTGAAGCTTAAGCCTCACGGCACCTCACTTGCAGAAGCCCCTTCTAAATATTCACTTTCATATCTAATTTTGCATTTGTGATCTTGTATTCTTTTTTAAAGAGAGGGCCCCCAAATTGTATAAAACTCAGGCCCCAACAAACCCTGGATCTTTACCTGCCTGTGTGTCTTCCAGAAATGTTTCTGAAGGAAAAGCTGTAGAAACTCAGGACAACAAAAATTGAATAATTAGAATTGTATGGAAATTAGGGCCATAAATTCTCATAATATGATATTTATTTCTCTCCCTCATGGAGAGCACCTCTCTAACACTCTGATTGTAGTTCTCAAATACTGGGAAATTGAAAAAGCCCATCCATTGCAAAAACCCAGAGGCTTAATACAGGGAAATCACCAATATTTTAAAACATCTGGATATATGTTATGACATCAACTGTCCCTCTAATTAATATAACATATTTTGATTAATAAGATTCCATTTGGATCCACTGATTCATTACACAATAAGTGTTCTAATTGGATTCACTGATTACATCTGCTTTGCCATATATAACATCGTTTTTGTCTAATTTTAAAAATCTGAGCTGAAGGAAAAAAAATTGATACTATTCATCATTTGGAGCTTTGCAATAAAATTCAGGCTCATGACCTCAGTAAACTGGTTTTCACCAGATACTGTTATTTGTTTTCAGAAAGTAATCTTCTGGAATTGAGAGTATCTGACCTACAATTTACTCTCCTTTCTATTAAAGGCCACTTTAGTTGAATATAATTTAATGTTAATTGAGGAATTGTTAAAACAATAGAAATTGCTAATAATACAACCCCTTCCCCAATCTTTGTAGTCATATTTCAAAGATTCTCTTAAAAAACTGTAGACTCTGCAAGGAAGGGTTCTATATCAGAATCACCCTTATTCCTACCCCTTTGGATTACTGTCCCTATGGTTGTCATTTCACTATTTAGTATTTCTGCAGCATTATTATATAGCATGTTAATATGACTATTTCCATAGAGTAGAAGAAATTTGGGTGAGTTAAACAAAAAGTATTAATAATCACTAGACTAGTTCAATGGATAGAAAGAGGACAGATTAGGAATCAGAATCAGGGCTTCTAGTAACACCTTTCTCCACAAAATGGACTATGAGTTCATTTTAAAATAAATGGAAGAACTAACTTTCCATAGAACTGATAATGACCAGAGGAGTGAGCCTTAATGTTCTCTCGTTCATCTACTTTATTCATTGAACTTTCATATCAAATCGCATTTAATAAAAGGATTATGAAACAAAACAAAAAGAAACCAAAACAAAACAAAACCCAGCTTTCATTAAAAACTGGAGATGACCTCAAAGATCCTTTTCAATTCTAACATGCCTGGTTAGTTAAGTCTTAAGGAAATGGGATATTTTATTTTTGCCTTCTAAGAAATAAATGTAAAAATACTTACTTTGGACATATACAGTATCCTTAGGGGTTTTTTGGTCTTTTATTTTTTAGGCTAACATCTTAGCCACAATTTCAGGCAGCAGCGCAGGACAGAATGAAAGACACTAGCAAGTAGCCCTCGTGACATCCCTCAAGTGGTACCGCTCAATAGTACCACTCAATGGTACCACTCAATGGTGCCGCTCAGGGGACTAGATAATACTTTAGCCTAGCAATGTTGAGAACAGCTGAAGGAGGCATGAATGAAGAGACAGGAGGATAAAAGGGAGAAAGAGTAGAAAAAAAATTGAAGAGGATATAATCTTAGAGGTACATACCTGGCAAAGCATATGTAAATATAGCAGGTCAAAAGACTATATGTACTTTAATGACTTTTAAAGACTATTCCTTGTACCTTCCAAAGGATAATGAAATCTCTCGTATCTGGACATATCCCATACATCAATTAATGGACACTTTCTATTCAACAGCTTTAAGTATGACTCTAGTATATTTTAAAAAAAAATATGAAAAGCTGAGGTTGTTCATTAATTTCTCTTCATCACTGAATTAGACATAGTTTAAGTTTAAAAGCAGCCAATATACCTTGAAGTAAATGCCAGTAATGAACTGAGTTACATTTTTTAATCAGGCTTGGCCAGAGCAGTAAAGTAGGTGATGCTGGTCTTTGCAGATCTGTTTTTCCTTCTAAGTCCTCTTTCCTTGTTTCCCTAGCCCTTCCCTTGTTTATAGGCAACACTAGTGAATTTAAACAGTCTTCTCACTTAATAACAGAATGGACAATGATATGATCTTCAGACTTGTTCCTCTCATTGCAAGGCCAAGCCAAAATTTAACCTTTCCCTTAGGACTCTGCTCTTCAATGAGAAATCTGAAGACAACTTGGATAAACTAATAAAACAAAATGTATCAATACAGGTAATTGCATTTCAGCATGGGTCTCCTAGAGCAATAATGCCTTAACTCCAAAGAAGGAATTTCATGCACCACAGATGAGTGGTCACAGCTGTTTGGGGACAAAATAAAACTATGTAGGGCTTCCCAGAGGGTGCAGTGGTAAAGAATCCACCTGCCAGTGCAGGAGACTCAAGAGATGCAAGCTTGATTCCTGGGTTAGGAAGATCCTCTGGAAAAGGGAATAGCAACCCACTCCAGTATTCTTGCCTAGAAAATTCCACAGACAGAGAAGCCTGGCAGGCTACATCCATGGGGTTGCAAAGAGTCGGACATGACTGAGCACACACACACACAAGGAGAGGGCAGTGATAAGAAATTCTTCCTCTTTTATAACATATACCAAGTAGGGCTCTTAAAAGAAATGCAATTGACCCATTAGAAGAGGATATCATTAGGTAACAAAGTTCAAGACTCTGAATAAACACTGACATTTAAAAAATCTCTGGAGGGATAGTAGGTGACAAAAGTCAGATTCAGGCCTAGAGTTAAACAGGTTGGTCAGCCCACTGTACAAATTAGGATATTATAAGGCAGGAAAATCACATCTGGGCATAAAGTTTAGGAACAGGTTCATTTGGCTTTCATCTTTTAGAGATGAGTAGGTACCTATTAAATTACAAATTTAAAAATTATAAAATCATCAAATCATAGGTAATCTTCCTTAACAACCCTGAAATAGAAATATATCTCTTTAGCAGAAAGATTCATCACTAACTACAACAGAGCCTATATGAATTCTAGGTTGTAATGTCTTATCAGCCTAGAAAACATTCACATTAAATCCAAGTCATTATATTGGGTTGGCCAAAAAGCTTGTTCAGGTTTTTCCACAGCATCTTACTGAAAAACCTGAATGAACTTTTTGGTTAAACCAATACAAGAATATTTTTCTATATTAAATGGCAACTGAACCATTTAGAGGAAGGGAGAGCTAAAAAAATCTTATAACTTAATGAGTAATTCCAAACTTGTTACAAGATACAACAATGATTTTATTATCTTTGATGTTAGTATTCCATTAGTGATTCAATTCTTAATAGTTGATTCTTTGCTTTCTTTCTGAAACATACCTAAAATTAATGATATATGGAAATAATCTCAAAGCTACGAAGAGTTTTCTACTTTTATTGTTGGTTGAAAGTAACATAGATTGTAGACTGACATTCTTTCTATGCATATATCCAAAGGTAAAGGTGGAACTAAGTTTGTTTATTTTTCATTTTTCCTTAACTCCTGAATGTTTTACTACTTGTGGCAAGAGTTCAGCATTAAATGCCATAGAAACTACAAAGTCTACGTTCAGGATTCAGAAAATCCACATTTTTTAATCATTATGCAAATCAGTGAACTAAGATGGACTGGAATGGGTGAATTTAACTCAGATGACCATTATATCTACTACTGTGGGCATAAATCCCTTAGAAGAAATGGAGCAGCATCATAGTCAACAAAAGAGTCCGAAATGCAGTGCTTGGATGCAATCTCAAAAATGACAGAATGATCTCTGTTCACTTCCAAGGCAAACCATTCAATATCACGGTAATCCAAGTCTATGCCTTGAGCAGTAATGCTGAAGAAGCTGAAGTTGAACAGTTCTATGAAGACCTACAAGACATTTTAGAACTGACACCCAAAAAAGATGTCCTTTTCATTATAGGGGACTGGAATGCAAAAGTAGGAAGTCAAGAAACACCTGGAGTAACAGGCAAATTTGGCCTTGGAGTACAGAATGAAGCAGGGCAACGGCTAACAGAGTTTTGCCAAGCCAACACACTGGTTATAGCAAACACTCTCTTCCAACAACATGAGAGAAGACTCTACACATAGACATCACCAGATGGCCAACACCGAAATCAGACTGATTATATTATTTGCAGCCAAAGATGAAGAAGCTCTATACAGTCAGCAAAAACAAGACCAGGAGCTGACTGTGGCTCAGATCGTGAACTCCTTATTGCCAAATTCAGACTGAAATTGAAGAAAGTGGGGAAAACCACTAGACCATTCAGGTATGACCTAAATCAATTCCCTTATACAGTGGAAGTGAGAAATAGATTTAAGGGCCTAGATCTGATAGATAGAGTGCCTGATGAACTATGGAATGAGGTTCGTGACATTGTACAGGTGACAGGGATCAAGACCATCCCCATGGAAAAGAAATGCAAACAAGCAAAATGGCTGCCTGAGGAGGCCTTACAATTAGCTGTGAAAAGAAGAGAAGTGAAAAGGAAAGATATTCCCATTTGAATGCAGAGTTCCAAAGAATAGCAAGGAGAGATAAGAAAGCCTTCCTCAGTGATCAATGCAAAGAAATAGAGAAAACAACAGAATGGGAAAGACTAGAGAGATATTCAAGAAAATTAGAGATACCAAGGGAACATTTCATGCAAAGATGGGCTCAATAAAGGACAGAAATGGTATGGACCCAACAGAAGTGGAAGATATTAAGAAGAGGTGGCAAGAATACACAGAAGAACTGTACAAAAAAGATCTTCATGACCCAGATAATCACGATGGTATGATCAATCACCTATAGCCAGACATCCTGGAATGTGTAGTCAAGTGGGCCTTAGGAAGCATCACTACAAACAAAGCTAGTGGAGGTGATGGAATTCCAGTTGAGCTATTCCAAATCCTGAAAGATGATGCTGTGAAAGTGCTGCACTCAATATGTCAGCAAATTTGGAAAACTCAGCAGTTGCCACAGGACTGGAAAAGGTCAGTTTTCACTCCAATCCTAACGAAAGGCAATGCCAAAGAATGCTCAAACTACTGCACAATTGCACTCATCTCACATGCTAGTAAAGTAATGCTCAAAATTCTCCAAGCCAAGCTTCAGCAATACATGAACCGTGAACTTTCTGATGTTCAAGCTGGTTTTAGAAAAGGCAGAGGAACCAGAGATCAAATTGCCAACATCAGCTGGATCACGGAAAAAGCAAGAGAGTTCCAGAAAAACATCTACTTATGCTTTATTGACTATGCCAAAACCTTTGACTGCGTGGAGCACAATAAACTGTGGAAAATTCTGAATGAGATCAGAATACCAGACCACCTGATCTGCCTCTTGAGAAACCTATATGCAGATCAGGAAGCAACAGTTAGAACTGGACATGGAACAACAGACAGGTTCCAAATTGGAAAAAGGAATACGTCAAGGCTGTATATTGTCACCCTGCTTATTTAACTTCTATGCAGAGTACATCATGAGAAACGCTGGGCTGGAAGAAGCACAAGCTAAATTAAGATTGCCAGGAGAAATATCAATAACCTCAGATATGCAGATGACATCATCTTTATGGCAGAAAGTGAAGAAGAATAAAGAGCCTCTTGATGAAAGTAAAAGAGGAGAGTGAAAAAGTTGGCTTAAAACTCAACATTCAGAAAACTAACAGCATGCCACCTGGTCCTGTCACTTCATGGCAAATAGATGGGGAAACAGTGGGAAAAGTGGCTGACGTTATTTTTTGAGGTTCCAAAATCACTGTAGATGGTCATTACAGCCATGAAATTAAAAGACAGTTACTCCTTGGAAGGAAAGTTATGACCAACCTAGACAGCATATTCAAAAGCTGAGACATTACTTTGCCAACAAAGGTCCATCTAGTCAAGGCTATTGTTTTTCCAGTGGTCATGTACGGATGTGAGAGTTGGACTATAAAGGTGAGCACAGAAGAATTGATGCTTTTGAACTGTGGTGTTGAAGAGGACTCTTGAGAGTCCCTTGGACTGCAAGGAGATCCAACCAGTCCATCCTAAAGGAAATCAGTCCTGGGTGTTCATTGGAAGGACTGATGTTGAAGCTGAAACTCCAATACTTTGGCCTCCTGATGTGAAGAGCTGACTCATTTGAAAAGACCCTGATGCTGGGAAAGATTGAGGGCAGGAGGAGAAGGGGATGACAGAGGATGAGATGGTTGGACGGTATCACTGACTCAGTGGATATGGGTTTGGGTAGACTCTGGCAGTTGGTGATGGACAGGGGGGCCTGGCGTGCTGCGGTTCATGGGGTCTCAAAGAGTCGGACAAGACTGAGCAACTAAAGTGAACTGAATGCCAGTTAAGAATAACCACTGTCAATGGAAATTCTGACTGTCATTGTGACTTCAGTAGAGTAGAACATAGTCCCCACACTCAAGTTAGAGAATTATTGTCACCAGTTTGCTCTAGATATTTTTCTCTGTCAGATCTCTTCATTTTGTGTGTGTGTGAGTTTAAAGCACATCAATGACTCATTCAGCTTAAGCCCAAAAACAGTTTTACCAATTAATTTCAATTTAAAAAACAACCTCTCTATTAAGAAAATATTTGCAAATGATGTAGCCAACAAGGGTCTAATTTCCAATATATATTGATACAAACAGTTCAAACAACTCAATAACAAAATCCAAATAACCCAATTAACAACTGGGCAGAACACCTAAATAGACATTTATCCAAAGAAGATATACAGATGGACATTGCACACATGAAAAGATACTCAACATTGATATTTATTAGAGAAATGCAAATCAAAGCTACAATGAGTTGGGATTTCCCTGGTGGGCCAGTGGCTGAAAATCTGCACACTCAGTGCAGGGGACCTGGGTTTGATCCCTGCTCTGGCAACTAGATCCCACATGCCATAGCTAAAAAAAAAAGATCCCACGTGCTGCAACTAAGACCTGGTGCAGCCAAATAAATAAAGAAAGCTTAAAAAAACTACAATAAGGTAACACCTCACAGTCAGAATAAATGTTGGAGAGGGTGGAGAGAAAACGGAACCTTCCTATACTGTGGGTGGGAGTGAAAACTGATGCAGTCACTATGGAAAACAGCTTGACGGTTCCTTTAAAAACTAAAATTAGAGTCAACATATGATCTAGCAATCCTACTCCTGGGCATATATCTGGAGAAAACTGTAATCTGAAAAGATATATGCACCCCAATGTTCACAGTACCACTATTTACAGAGCCAAGACATGGAAGCAACATAAGTGTCCATCAACTGATGAATGGATAAATAAGATGTGGTATATATACATATATATGTGGTGTGTGTGTGTATACGAACTATTACTCAGCCACAAAAAAGAATGAAGCAATGCCATTTCAACAACATGTATGGACCTAGAGATTATCATATTAAGTGAAGAATGTCAGACAGAGAAAGATATATATCATACAATATCACTTATATGTGGAATCTTTAATAATGAAACAAATGAACTTACTTACCAAACAGAAATAGACTCACAGACACAGAAAACAAACTTATGGTTACCAAAAGGGAAAGGGGGTGGGAGAGAGATAAACTGGGGTTAGCAGATAGAAACTACTACTACTACACACACACACACACACACACACACAAGGTTCTACCGTATAGCACAAGGAAAGTGAAGTGAAGTCGCTCAGTCGTGTCCGACTCTTAGCGACCTCATGGACTGCAGCCTACCAGTCTCCTCCGTCCATGGGATTTTCCAGGCAAGAGTACTGGAGTGGGGTGCCATTGCCTTCTCTATAGCACAAGGAACTATATTCAATATCTTATAATAAAATGTAAGGGGAAAGAATACACACACACACACACACACACACACATATATATGCTGTGCTGTTCTTAGTTGCTCAGTCGTGTCCAACTCTTTATGGCCCCTATGAACTGCAGCCCACCAGGCTCCTCTGTCTTATAGGGATTTTCCAGGCAAGAATACTAGAGTGGGTCGCCATACCCTCTGCCAGGGGATCTTCCCAACCCAGGGATTGAACCCAGGTCTCCCGCACTGCAGGCAGATTCTTTATCCTCTGAGCCACCAGGGAAGCCTATATATATCTGTATTGCTTTGCTCTACACCAGAAACTAATACAACATTGTATCAACTATACTTCAATTAAAAAAAAAAAAAAGACTCTTCACTTGCATTAGAATACAATTTTTCATTTACAAATACTAGAAAATTTTTTTCTCTTGAAGAAGCAGAGCAACCATTTCCTGTATTTGCACTCCTGATTTGGAGGTAGTTTGGGGAAAAAAAATACTGGAAGAGTAAAACTAAAAACAAACAAAAATGCAAATTCTAAATATTGCCAACCCATTTCTCATGATAGAAACTTAATTGAGAGAAGGTCCACTAAGTAACCAAATCTGTTCACTTTTTATAGATGTTATTAAAAGATGAAGGAAATAAGTACAAAAACACTACCCTTTTAGAAAGTGTTATTTTTATCTGTATGCCTACATCTTAGACAGATTTGCTCACACACTCACACCAACTAAAAATCTTTGACCTCAGTCAAAAAACCTACAGTCTAAATTCAGTTTGAATCTGTTTGAAACCTTACACATGAGATATCTTAAATGGCTCTCCAAAGAACTCAAGTGTGTGAGCCTTTCAAAGGCATTCCTAATGAAGAAAATGTCCTAGATATCTGCACTATATTTTTGTCATATAACCTTGAACTTGCTAGCTGTCCTTTGCTACTTGTTCTTTTCTATATAATCCCATATTCTTTGGTTAAAGCCCAGCACTAATGAGGCCTAGGTGGGGGTTTGATCTTCAAATGGGCCAGTTATCTTTTCTCTCCTCCATGGATACAGAAGAAAGTCTAACTCCAACTTCAGCTGCTACAGAAATATTTACCACAGGGTACAAAGGAATTGCTAAGGCTATCTGAATTTCTAAACTCAAGGACCGTGTCATGCTGACTGTGGGTCAGTGGGGTCACCTTCATTTCACCTCTAAATCCTTCCATGTCCCTAAAAACCTGGTAACTGAGAAGGTTAAGACAATGGAACCCACAGCTTATTTGCTCATTCAGACATGTGTTGGGGGATGGGGGTGAGAGGAATACATTTAAATAAGTAAATGAAGTTTATTACTGCCCAAGCAGCATTTAATAGAAATACCAGAAGAGAGGGTGTGCACATCTGTGGGAACAATTCAGTTTTGAATATTTCAAAAGAGCAGTGGTATTTCTCAATCCTTCCATCAATGTTTCCTGTTCAGTAGGTGATTATGGTATTTTTACATTTCTGCTTCTAGAGGTCACAAACAGACTTCTATAAAATGGGATTCTAAGCGCTCTTTTAGAGTAAGAACCTTGTTGCATCTAGAACGAATTTTTAGAATTATTAAAAGAAACACTAGCATGTGAATTATGAAATATTTTAATCATCACCATGGTTTGAGTTAAAATCAAGCACAAAACATATGTTTAAGGTTTACATAATAACAATATTGTTACCCGCTTTTAGCTCAGATTTGACAAGCTACAGGCCTCCATTATAAGTAACACATATTAGTTAGAATTTACTACTAAGCTGTAAGACTTCACCATAAATCATTTTTAGAGACCCCAGTTATATATATTATGCTACCTTTAAAAATAAATTATCAAAGAAAATTTCTCAGGGCAATATGACATTGCCAGTTATCTAGCCAGGTTAAAAGAGAAAACACTAATTCTTAATTCCAATAATGTAATACTCATAAGCATATTTCAGAAATTAGTGGTAATTAAAATTTAAGGGCATTAGTATGTGCATAATGAGTGACTGGGATCACAGAAAAAGGCTCTCAGAAAGAATTATTTTCTACTCATTTTGCCTA
Source organism: Bos taurus (assembly GCF_002263795.3). NCBI lineage: Eukaryota > Metazoa > Chordata > Mammalia > Artiodactyla > Bovidae > Bos > Bos taurus. Next base: position 9,390,211 of record NC_037357.1, read on the forward strand.
AACCATTAATCGCTACTAAACTATACTGCAGATCCTCTCTCAAACATATATCCTCTCTCAAATACTGAGCCTGGTACTTAGTAAGTATGGTCAGCTTCATTAATTGAAAGGTGACTTTCTAAATCCAACTCCAATTCAGAAACTCCCTTTTATGGTTTTGTTATACTTAATGAGGATTTTAAACTCCACCTTTTAATTTTTAGGTTAATTGTGACCCAGGGGACACTAGTTACCTTTTGACACTCCCCAAAATTACTTGTTAACTGGAAGACATGCACTCAAACTGAAGTCAAGAGGGTCAGGAGGAAAAGCAGTAGCTTCCAGGCAAGGAGGGGAGGAAAGGTTTTCTTGCAAAGCCACTTAGCAAAACCATTTAGCTGGAGGGCATTGTGCCAATTTCAAAGACAACGAAAGCTCCTAACAATTTCTGTATCCTTGCTCAGAAGCAAAATATACTTTTTGCAATCAAGATTTCCTTCCCCCCCCCCTTTTTTTTTTGGAGGGAGCAGGTAGACCCAGCTCCTCAGTAAAATAATGTAAGTCCAGAAACAGGGCGAATTGACACATGCGGTGTCTCTCCCTTGCCTTTAGTACATTTAAATCATATTCAGTTATTGTCTTTTCTAGTAATGGAGGCTTCAAAGCCATTTTTAAAAGGAAATCTACCGTCTTAATTTCTTTTTGTATCGATATCGACTAACACAACTATTGTAACAGTTAATACAGTGATGCAAGTGGCTACAGGTAGCAGTATCAATCAACCAGCACAATGACAGACTGGTGGTTGCTTAGGCCTTGGGGTTGGGGATAAGGTTTGTTCGTGTTATAAGATGAAAATGTCTTAAAACTGACTAGTGTCACATGCATATATCCTTGAATGTACTCAAAGAAACACACTGATGGGTGATTTGTTTAAATGGGCAAACTATATGGTATGTTAATATCTTAAAGTTATTATAAAAAATACTGGCAGGAAAAACGTAGTAATCAAGAGTGCCAGACGGCTATCTAGAGGCTAAATTTCAGTTCTTGGACTTTTTAGCCTATGGGGCCTTGGGTAAATTATGAAGTAGCTTGAGTAACATTATGAAGCTGCAATTTTCAAATCTGTAAAAATGGAGAAAACAGATAGCACTTATGCACATGCAGTTGTTGTGAACATTCAATACTATCATGTGTGGCAGAAGGCCTAGCCTAATACCTAGTACTCAGTAAGTGCTCAATGTTGGCTATTACTCTTTCCCTTAAAAAAACAGTAACAGCTTTATCGAGATCCAATTCACATATTATAAAATTCACTCTTAAAAAAGTATACAATTCAGTGATTTTTAATATAACCAAATAAATGTGCAACCATCACCAGTATCTAAATCCAGAATATTCCAATCAACCAAGAAGGGGTTAGGATTAGTTCTTTAATTCTTCTTCGCTTTCTGCCATAACAGAGGTGTCACCTGCATATCTGAGGTTATTGATATTTCTCCCGGCAATCTTGATTCCAGCTTGTGTCTCTTCCAGTCCAGCGTTTCTCATGATGTACTCTGCATATAAGTTAAAAAAGCAGGGTGACAATATACAGCCTTAACATACTCCTTTTCCTATTTGGAACCAGTCGGTTGTTCCATGTCCAGTCTAACTGTTGCTTCCTGACCTGCATACACATTTCTCAAGAGGCAGATCAGGTGGTCTGGTATTCCCATCTCTTGAAGAATTTTCCACAGTTTATTGTGATCCACACAGTCAAAGGCTTTGGCGTAGTCAATAATGCAGAAGTAGATATTTTTCTGGAACTCTCTTGCTTTTTCCATGATCCAACGGATATTGGCAATTTATCTCTGGTTCCTCTGCCTTTTTTAAATCCAGCTTGAACATCTGGAAGTTCATGGTTCACGCACTGTTGAAGCCTGGCTTGGAGAATGTTGAGCATTACTTTCTTACCATGTGAGATGAGTGCAATTGTGCAGTAGTTTGAGCATTCTTTGGCATTGCCTTTCTTTGGGATTGGAATGAAAACGGACCTTTTCCACTCCTGTGGTCACTGCTGAGTTTTCCAAATTTGCTGGCATATTGAGTGCAGCACTTTCACAGCATCATCTTTTAGGATTTGGAATAGCTCAACTGGAATTCCATCACCTCAGCTAGCTTTGTTTGTAGTGATGCTTCCTAAGGCCCACTTGACTTTGCCAATAATCTACTTACTGTTTCTTTGGATTTGACTCTTTGGGACATTTCATATAAATGGAATCATATAATGTGTGGCCTTCTGTGTGTGGCTTTTTCACTTAGCATAATATTTTTGAAGCTTATCCATGTTGTATCATGCATCAGAACTTTATTGCCTTTTATGTCTGAATAATATTCCCTGGCAAGGATATTTCACATTTTGTTTGTTATATTTCACATTCATCACATGATGGACATTTTGTGAATTTCTACTTTTTGGCTATTAGGAATAATGCTGCTTTGAACACTCAAGTAAGTTGACTTTTTGTTGTTGTTGTTGTTTTTCATCAAGAAGGGGGATCAAAAGTCCTGTGTACCTTCCTATTCAATATCCCGTATCAATATACAAGTTCCTGATGGCCAAGATATGTGTAGGATAAAATGGTAACATTTTAAATATTCACAACTGACAGACTATAAAAGTAAATAAAATCATCTTTCTAAACAATGAAAAAGGAAAACATCTACTTATATTTTATTTATTTATATTCTATATTGAGGTATAAGTAACATATACAAATAGTTGTGAAAAAAAGAGAAGCAAAAGGCAAAGGAGAAAAGGGAAGATATACCCATTTGAATCCAGAGTTCCAAAGAATAGCAATGAGAGATAAGAAATCCTTCCTCAGTGATCAATGTGAAGAATTCAAAGCTATGACTTTGCTTATTATTTTAAATTTTTTATGTGAATAAAATAAAATGTTACCAAAACAAAAAAGAAACAGAGGAAAACAACAGAATGGGAAAGACTAGACATCTCTTCAAGAAAATTAGAACTAGCAAGGGAACATTTCATGCAAAGATGGGCACAATAAAGAACTGAAATGGTATGGACCTAACAGAAGCAGAAGACATTAAGAGGTGGCAAGAATACACAGGACTATACTAAAAAGATCTTCATGACCCAGATAACCATGATGGTGTGATCACTCACCTAGAACCAGATATCCTGGAATGTGAAGTCGAGGGGGCCTAAGGAAACATTACTATGAACAAAGCTAGTGGAGGTGATGGAATTCCAGTTGAGCTATTTCAAATCCTGAAAGATGATTTTGTGAAAGTGCTGCACTCAATATGCCAGCAAATTTGGAAATCTCAGCAGTGACCACAGGACTGGAAAAGGTCCGTTTTCATTCCAATCCCAAAGAAAGGCAATGCCAAAGAATGTTCAAACTACCACACAATTGCACTCATCTCACATGCTAAGAAAGTAATGCTCAACATTCTCCAAGCCAGGCTTCAACAGTACGTGAACCGTGAACTTCCAGATGTTCAAGCTGGATTTAAAAAAGGCAGAGTAACCAGAGATCAAATTGCCGACATCTGTTGGATCATCAAAAAAGCAAGAGAGTTCCAGAAAAACATCTACTTCTGCTTTATTGACTATGCCCAAGCCTTTGACCGTGTGGATCACAACAAACTGTGGAAAATTCTTCGAGATGGGAATACCAGATTACCTCACCTGCCTCCTGAGAAATCTGTATGCAGGTCAAGAAGCAATAGTTAGAACTGGACATGGAACAACAGACTGGTTCCAAATTGAGAAAGGAGTACGTCAAGGCTATATATTGTCACCCTGCTTATTTAACTTATATACAGAGTACATCATGAGAAATGCTGGACTGGATAAGCACAAGCTGGAATCAAGTTTTCTGGGAGAAATATCAATAACCTCAGATATGCAGATGAAACCACTCTTATGGCAGAAAGTGAAGAAAAACTAAAGAGGCTCTTGATGAAATTCAAAGAGGAGCCTGAAAAAGCTGGCTTAAAACTCAACATTAAGAAAGCTAAGATCATGGAATCTGGTCCCATCACTTCATGGCAAATAGATGGAGAAACAGTAGGAAAAAAGCTATGTTTTTTTCCAGTAGTCATGTACGGATGTGAGAGTTGGACTATAAAGAAAGTTGAGTGCAGAAGAATTGATGCTTTTGAACTGTGGTGTTGGAGAAGACTCTTGAGAGTCCCTTGGACTGTAAGGTGATCAAACCAGTCAATCCTAAAGGAAATAAATCCTGAATATTCATTAGAAGGACTGCAGCTGAAGCTGAAGCTCCAATACTTTGGCCACCTGATGCGAAGAACTGACTCATTTGAAAAGACCCTGATGCTGGGAAAGATTGAAGGCAGGAGAAGGGGATGACAGAGGATGAGATGGCTGGATGTCATCACGATTCAATGGACATGAGTCTGAGCAAGCTCCAGGAGTTTATGATGGACAGGGAAGCCTCGCGTGCTGCAGTCCATGGGGTTGCAAAGAGCTGGACACGACTGAGTGACTGAACTGAAACTGGCATATAACATTATATTAATTTCGGGAGTATTAATGATTTTATATTTTTATTCATTGTGAAATGATCATAATATGTCTAATTAACAATCTGTCACAGTTTCAATTGCTTTCTTGCACTGAGAACTTTTAACGATTTACTTTCTTTGCAACCTCCAAAGATGCAATAGAGCATTATTAATCATATTCACCAAGGTCTATATTATATCCCCATGATTTATTTTATAACTGGATGTTTGAACCTTTAGACCCCCTCCTCCCATTTTGCCAACCCTTACCCTCCAACTCTGGCGATGACCAATCTGTTCTTTCTATCTAGGAGCGTGGCTTGTTTCTTTTCTTTTTTTTTTAAGTTCCACATATAAGTGAGATCAAACAGTATTTGTCTTTCACGGCTTGACTTATTTCATTTAGTATAATACCTCAAGGTCTATCTTTCTTGTACATGGCAAGATTTAATTCTTTTTTATGGTTGAATGATGTCCCATTTTGTGTATGTATATTTATATATAAAATAACATTTTCTCTATCCATTCATCCATTAGTGGACACTTAGATTGTTTCCAAGTCTTGGTTATTGTAAATAATGCTACAGTGAACATGGGGTACATAAATCATTTCTAATCAGTGGTTACATTTCCTTTGGATACCGACCCAGATGAGAGATACCTGGATCATGTCATAGTTTCATTTTTAACTTTTAAAGAAACCTCCAAAGTGTTTTCATAATGGCTGTACCAGTTTATATTCCCACCAACAATGTACAGGGGTTCACTTTTCTCCACATCCTCACCAATACCTTCTATCTCTTGCATTTTTAATAATAACCATCCTACTAGGTGATACCACAGGTGATATCTCATTGTGGTTTGATTTGCATTTCCCTGATGATTACTGGTATTGAGTACCTTTTCATAAATCTATTGACCATGTGTGTGTCTTATTTGGAAACAAGTCTATTCAGGTCCTTCATCTGTTTTTAAAATCAGGTTATTGGCTTTTTACCTACTGAGTTGTAGGCGATCCTTTTATATTTGGATATTAGTACCTTATTAGAAACATGATTTGCAGATTTTTCCCTTTCCCTAGCTTGCTTTTTGTTTTTTTTTTTCAGTTGTTACCATTGCTATACAGAGGTTCTCAATTCAATATAATTCCCACACTTTCATTTTTGTTTTAGTTGTCTGTGCTTTGGTGTCATATTCCAAACCATTATACATTTAAAAAAAATCACTGCCAAGACCAATATCAAGAAAATTTTATCTTATGCTTCTTCAAGAAGTTTTATGGTTGTAGGTCTTACACTTAAGTCATTCATTTATTTCAAGTTAATTTCTGTGTATGGTGCAAGATAGGGTCCAATTTCATTCTTCTGCATGTAGACACCAGTTTTCCCAACACCACTTACTGAAGAAACTATTCTTTGCCTGTCTTGTATTCCTTGGTCCCTTTGTCAAAGATTAGTTGACTTCTGCATGTGTTTTCATTCTTCTTTCTTTGTGTTCCTCCAACTGGCTAATTTCAAATGGTCTCTGTGCGTCACTTGAAAGGAAGATGATTCTTCCTTCTGCATGATCAAGTCTGCTATTGAAGCTCTCTGCTGAATTTTTCTGTCCTATCACTGTATCCTTCAGCTCTAGGACTTTTGTTCCACTCTGTTTACAGTTTCTATTTCTTTATCAATGTTCTCATTTTGCTAATGCATTGTTTCCTGATTTATTTTAGTTGTCTATTGCTGTTTTCTTGCATCTCATTGAGCTTCTTTAGGAGGATTATATGAATTCTTTGTTAGGCATTTCATAGTTCCCAATTTCTTTGGGGTCGGTTACTGAAATGTTATTAGTTTCTTTGGGTGGTGTCTTGTTTGCCTGGTTCTTCACAATCTGTGCAACCCTGAATTGGTGTTTGTGCATTTGAAGAAGCAAGTTTCTCTCCTAGTTTTTAAAGAGTAATTTTAGCTGGTACAGTCTTCTTGTCAGGTCCCTTATCTGATGGTACTGCCTCCAGAGTCACAGTCATTTGGAGCTAGGTGATGTGGCTCATTGGTGGGGCTGTTCCCAGGGTGTCAGTAAGTGTGGATCTGGTCTGGTCCCTGAGTAGATGAGACTGCCTCTAGGACCTTGGTCAGTAGCACTGGCACTGTGACAGGGGTTCTCCAGTGTTGGCAGATAGCAAACCTGTCACCAGCTGTACAAACAGCTGTGGCTCCTTCTGAGTCTCTGGGAAGGCTCCCAACAGGTCACTGGGCAGGTAAGATTGGCCCCAGATAACAGCTGAGTGGGGCTTTAACCAAGTAACGGGGCGGCTTAAGGGTCCGCAATTGGGACCAAAGATTAAAGGACCACCTCAGAGGCACAGACAGGCATATCTCCCTATGGGCAGACAGGACTATTCCCAGGCTATGGCTGCAAGGAGCTGGAGCCAGGTTATGGGACTGCTTCAAGGTCCACAGTTGGACCAAGGCCAGCAGGTCTACCTCCAAAGGTAGAGACAGCCATGCCTCCCAGCTGGCTCCTAGGTACACAAGAGTATTCTTGGCCCAAAGCTTAGAGGGGCTTGAGGTGAGTTGTGGGGCCATTTCAGTATCTTCAGTTGGACCGATGTCAAAGGGCCTGCTTCAGGGGCATAGATGGGTATGTGTCATACCCAGTCTCTGAGCAGGCCATGGCTAATGTTGCCACGTGTTGTCAACTCATGGCTGAGAGGGGCTGGAACTGAGTCACAGGGCCATTTCAGGATATGAAGGTCTGTCTCAGGGCACAATCAGGCATGTCTCCTGCCCCGTCCCCAGGCAGACAGGACTGGATGCTGTGAGGGACTGGAGCTGGGTCACAGTCAGACAAGATAACAGGCCTGAGTTCAGCAGGCCTGTTATCTGGGGCATGGTCAGATATGACTTCTGCCAAGTTCTTTAGCAAATGGTGATGGTGCAGCAGGACCAAAGCCAAATGGGTCTATAGCTGAGTCCACAAGGGACAGAACTGTTTCTGGGGACAACGTCTGGGGAATCGGCCACCTGGTAGGGGCGTGACTTCTCAAAATGCCCTCCTCAGTGTTAGACTGTCCTGGGGTTTTACAATCTCCTACCTGAAGCTCAAAGCTTTCACAAAGGTGCTTTTGTTTGTGAATGGCTGTCAAATTATTGTTGCTGATGGGGCATATGAGTGTGATACCTTCTATACCGTCATCTTGCTGGTGTCTGCCCATTTTTTAATTGGGTTATTACCTTTTATATTATTGGCTTGTAAGAGTTCCCTATATATTCTGGACATAAGTTCTTTATCACATAAATAGTTTGCAAATATTTTTCCCATTCTTTCTTGATGATATCTTCCACATCCCCCTCCTTCACCTTCATCCTCCATCTTTCACTTTTATTATTGCTGCTGCTGTTGTTATGATTATTATTACTTCATCTATAGTTAGTAAAAAAGTGCTCATTAGAAATACTGATGCAGCGACATTCCCATTCATGTTTCCTTGTAATTTCTAAATGATTCTGATGTAAGCAACACAGGCAGATTACTCCAGAACCTGACAGCTGGAGAAGTACAGAATCTTCAAAGTGACGGCAGAAACAGTGTCAAATGTCAGCCAGAAAGCAGGGTCTTAGGGGGCATTTAATGTGCTGTTGAAAATAACCAGTGAAGCTAACCAATTATACTTAGGGAGGCAGATCAAAACCACAGAAAATCTGAAAATCTCAAATGGATGGGGTCAAATAGGAACAGCACCAAATGGCTCTTCAAATGGTTGTTTTTTGCATTGCTTTACTTTTTATTGTCCCATAAATTAAAAGAAATGCAGAAATGAGAACACATAATTAAAGTGGAATGCTATCCTTTTCAATTACTGAAGTAATTGGATGCGGTGGAGAAATTTAAAGGTTTCAGTTTTAACAAAAGACACTTTATATTGGAAAGGGCCCAGCCAGTCCCTGAAACTTTGCTTGCCCTCCAGCAGGAGCAACTCAATTCCTACCATAGTGCCAGACAGGAAACAGCCAGATTTCTCTGCTCCTTGACAGACATCATCATCATCATAACAATAATATGAAAAGGACATTTTGCACATGAAGACTAATATTGTTAAAAAAAAATCCCTGCAACCCAAAGGACAGATCCCTCAAATAAAACAGATATTACAATTCCCAATCTGCTGCTCACCAGTACCAAGTACTCTTATGAGTAGAACATGGGTGTATCAGGCTTTGCCAACAGAAAACACAAGCATAGAAATGGTTGTTTGCCCAAGCTCATTTTCCTAAAGTGGCACAAAGTTAATTAAATAAACTCTAAGGTAGTAGAAGGGAGAAGGCAATGGCACCCCACTCCAGTACTGTTGCCCAGAAAATCCCATGGATGGAGGAGCCTGGTAGGCTGCAGTCCATGGGGTCGATAAGAGTCAGACACGACTGAGCGACTTCACTTCCACTTTCCACTTTCATGCGTTGGAGAAGGAAATGGCAACCCACTCCAGTGTTCTTGCCTGGAGAATCCCATGGATGGAGAAGCTTGGTGGGCTGCAGTCCATGAGGTCTCACAGAGTTGGACATGACGGAAGCGACTTAGCAGCAGCAGCAGCAAGGTAGTAGAAATGGAGAAGGCAATGGCACCCCACTCCAGTACTCTTGCTGGGAAAATCCCATGGGTGGAGGAGCCTGGTAGGCTGCAGTCCATGGGGTCGATAAGAGTCGGACAGGACTGAGCGACTTCACTTTCACTTTTCACTTTCATGCATTGGAGAAGGAAATGGCAACCCACTCCAGTGTTCTTGCCAGGAGAATCCCTGAGATGGCGGAGCCTGGTGGGCTGCCCTGTATGGGGTCGCACAGAGTCAGACATGACTGAAGGGACTTAGCAGCAGCAGGAGCAGCAGCAAGGTAGTAGAAAAGCTCCAATACTTTGGCCACCTAATGCAAAGTACTGACTCATTAGAAAAGACCCTGATGCTGGGAAAGATTGAAAGCAGGAGAAGGGGATGACAGAGGACAAGATGGTTGGATGGCATCACCGACTCAATGAACATGAATTTGAACAAGCTCTGGGAGTTGGTGATGGACAGGGAAGCCTGGTCTGCTGCAGTCCATGGGGTCGCAAAGAGTCAGACACAACTGAGCGACTGAACTAAATTGAACTGAATGTAGTCAGTTGACATGATAGTTGCTATTATTTAAAAAAAAAGTAGAACTTGACTGAAAATGGAGGGAAGAAAAATAATAGTGATTGAAAATTTACTATGCTGTAATTTGATTGAGATTAAACAAAGTTGTATTCATGCTCAGTCACTTAGTCACGTTGGACTCTGAGACTCCATGGACTATAGCCACCAGGCTCCCTGTCCATGGAATTATCAAGGCAAGAATACTGTATTGGGTTAGTCATTTCCTCCTCCAGTGAATCTTCCTCACCCAGGAACTGAACCTGTGTCTCCTATGGCTCCTTCAGTGGCAGGCAGATTCTTTACCACTGAGCCAGCTGGGAAGCTTGAGATGACTCCAAAATCAAATATCTAATCTATGACTGACAAAGTCCTCTTTGGGAAGATGGTAGGTGTGGGAGCCAACTTGTAAAAATATCTATATTATATGACTAGTCTTTCTTCACAGGTTCAAATTCCATTCTGCTGTTTACTAGCAGCATGACCTTGAGCAAGTTATTGAACTTTTCCAAATGGGAACTTCTGTGAGGATTAAGTGGGTTAATATACGAAAGCAATTTTCTCATTTGCAAAATCAGGTGACTGGCTTTGACTGGTGGTTTTCAAATTATTTCCAGGTTTTCAAAGTCTCTCTAGGCTGCCTCTACTGGAAGGAAAAAAGAATGGATCCCCATTGGCAGCTGCTGTAGGATGGAACGTGGCCAAGCAGCAGCGCTGTTACCCTCTCCCATTCACCCAGAATGGTTTTGTTTTGTCCGCTGTATAGGTTTAGGGTCTATAAAAGATTATTAGAACTTTCTTGGTACCAAGAAGTGTTCTAAGTGCCTTTTAATGCACTAGCTGATTTAATTTTCACATGCTCTCCACTTGTTTTTAAATGAGAGAATTGAGACACAGAGCAACTAAGGATCTTGCCCACGTTTTTGGAGTCAGTAAATAAAAGATGCAAATTTGAACCTAGGCAGTCTGGCTCCACCATCCACACTCTCACCACTACACCTGTTGTTGTTGTTCTTTAGTTGCTAAGTTGTGTCCGACTCTTTGTGACCCCATGGACTGTAGCCTGCCAGGCTCCTCTGTCCATGGGATTCCCCAGGCAAGAATATAGGAGTGGGTTGCCATTTCCTCCTCCAAGGGATCTTCCCGACCCAGGGATTGAACCCATGTCTCCTGCGGCTCCTGCACTGGCAGGCAGGTTCTTTACTGCCGAACCACCTGGGAAGCCCCTGAGCCCTAGGTTATGCTGTCTCAAAAACAGGAGTTTCTGTTGCTTAAAAATAAAAGGTAAAAATTTGAACCCCACTAGACTACAGGAGCTTTAAAGACCTCTTTAGCTGTAAAAAAAAAAAAAATCCATAGCTCAACAATGAGGTAACTAAATTAATTAAATTAGCATCAGAATTTACAACATGGGCGCAAGGGTCAAAATACAATCAACTAAACAGTCTATATACCATGTCTAGGTGCAATTCTGAACATAAAAAAAAAGAACTTCAGAAGAATGAACATTACATACTCCAAATTTTGAATTATTTTGAAGAAATATCCACTTATCTGCAATACTTTTGTATTGACTCCTTTACTAGCAGGAAATACACAAAAAGCTTCTGGTTGAGATGTTCTTTGAGAGGTTGGGGCCTCAGGATGAAGATGTCCTTGTTAACAGTGTCTCATGCTTACTATCCTGAAGCTATCCTAAGTCCAGAGTATATCTATTACCTAATGTAATCTGTGTTTTCTTTGCCCTGACTTGTAACTACTTAACTGACTCCAAGCCTCTAGTTGTACTTTCTGGGTTTTCTAGCTGCTGACATCCCTGCCCTGAACCTCAGAGGACCCTCGATGCTGTTCTGCTCACAGAATGAGGATGTTGCAGAGCCAGGCAGGCATGCCCACACCAAGCCTCATCTTCCCCTCCATCCAGACCTCGCAGGCTCCACCATTCCTCTCCCAAACTGTCTACACAGAGCTGCGGATGGCAAAGAAGGCAGTCAGGTCACAGGCCCAAGGTTCCATTTGTATTGTTCCAGGACCCACTGGGATGAACCTGCTTGCTAGGTTTAGGGAATGCCCTATGCCTGTCTTGTATTCCTGCTACTGCTAAGTCGCGTCGGTCGTGTCCGACTCTGTGCGACCCCACAGACAGCAGCCCAACAGGCTCCTCTGTCCCTGGGATTCTCCAGGCAAGAACACTGGAGTGGGTTGCCATTTGCTTCTCCAATGCATAAAAGTGAAAAGTGAAAGTGAAGTTGCTCAGTCGTGTCCAACTCCTAGCGACCCCATGGACTGTAGCCCACCAGGCTCCTCCGCCCATGGGATTCTCCAGGCAAGACTACTGGAGTGGGGTGCCATTGCTTCCTAAGCCTGAATTTTGGCTGCCTAGTCCATGTTTACTTTTTGTAGTCCACTTTCTAATTCTCTCACATCAGTGATTCCAGAGGTTTCTGGAAGATTCATTCCTATTCACAATTTAAAATCTATTGGAGTATCTTATCTGTCAGGAAGCTTTTCCTGACCTCTTCAAAATGTGTTAGGTACCCCTTCTCACTGAGTCCTATGCACTGTATAACTATTTATATCATCGGTACTATAAAAAACTATTACTGTGTTTCCCTAGTAGATTAAGCTCATTAAAGAGAGGAATGATTTCTTTCACCCTCATACCTAGTACACGATAAATACTCAATAAAGTTTGCTGAACTGAACTCAGGTTTCTTTTGTAGTATTTCTGTACTTTTCCACAGTACACTGACCTTCCCTTCTTTTAATCTAAGGCAGGGTTTCTCAACCTCGTCACTATTTTTATGAATAATTTTATGTATTTATTTTTGTCCATCCAGGGTCTTCATTGCTGCATGGGCTTTCCTCTAGCTGGTGTGAGTGGGAGCTCCTCTCTAGTTGTGGGTGCGTGGGCTTCTCACTGTAGTGGCTTCTCTCGTTGCAGAGCACGGGTTCTAGGGCACACGGGCTTCAAAGTTTGTAGCACATGGGCTCAATAGTTGTGGCCTAGGTGCTCTGTGGCATGTGGGATCTTCCCAGATCAGGGATTGAGCCCAAGTTTCCTGCACTGGCATGCAGATTCTTTATCACTGAGCCACCAGGGAAGCCCAATCTCATCACTATTGCCTGAATAATTCTTTGTTGGGGGAGGGAGTTGCCCTGTACCTTGTATGTTTAGCAGCATCCTTGGCCTCTGTGCACCAGATGCTAAGTAGCATCTAACCTCCAAGTTGTGCCAATCAAATACATCTCCATGAATATCCAAATGTTCTTTGGAGGGAAAAGTCATCCCCAGTTGAGAACCACTGCCCTAATGCGACAAATTGTTGTCCTTTCTTTGCACTGATCATTCCTGCTTTTTCTTCCACCTATCAGCTGAAATGTCACTTGCTTAGGGAAGCTTTCCTTGCCCAGCAAATGAGTTTAAGGCCCCTGATATACAGTGTGCATCTATATACTGGATTACCAGTGAAGTCCTCCTTGATATATTTTTATACCATTTGGTAATCATCCTTCAGCATACTGGTTACAATTTTAACTTTATAGCTATTTTTATAGCTATCTCAATTATTAATTCCATAAAACAAAGACTGGGAGTGTGTATTTCATTGCTAAATACCTAAAGCTTTGCATAGTAACTAGCATATGGTAGGTGCTCAAGAAATAATTCTTAAATGAATAAATTCTAGTTATTGAAAAGATAACTGCCCAGATAAGATAACAGATAAGATAACTCTTATCTGTTTATATTTCTATCATAGCACTCACCAAGTTTCTACAGTAGGTCTCTATTTACACTGTGACCCTTCTTCAAGATAAGGGAAGGAGATACCATCTTATCTGCTTCCTCAGTATGTTTCACAACAGCTGGCACATGACACATATTCCTTAATACACACATATGTGCTATTCACCCCTTTATTGAATTTACTAAGGAAGTAAAATTACTTATTGGACTTTCGATCAGCAATAAACTAAAAGTGATTTTAGGCTTAATCGTCAGTTAACAAAACAAATGTGATTAAGTTGACACTCCTACTCCAATGCAAATATTATCTCTCATTTGAAAGATACATTTAAGTCTGTACCAACATATCATAAAGTGAAAAAACTCAAGAAGTGCAGTTAAAAAATAATCTATCTATAAATTGCCAACTAATTTGGCTGATTTTTTCCCAATGGCTGAATGTTTCAACATTAAGCAGAGAAAGCTTGAAACTAGCAACATAAAGGACAGAGAGGAAAACAGCCTATATAAGTTTCTGCCATTAAGTCAGGATGAAATATTTTTGTTTCTTTATTCCAGGTTTTTCGTGTCCTAAACTGAGCCCAATTTTAAGTTTTCAATTTGACAGGGAAGATATCAGAGACTAGAAAGCAGACATGTGGATGAAGGGAGGGTAACATTTTTTTGCACAGTTCTTAGCATGACTCTTAAAAGGGAAGTTTGAAGGCAAAATATGTGAGACAGGAATAAAGCAGCAAATGAAATTATTGTGTTTAAGGCAAGTGTAATATGCATGCCATGCTGAACAGATACAAAATGCATCCTTTTGTGTGTTTACTGTGATAAAAAGCACGTTTACTGCTACCATAAAAGCATGTTTACTGTGATCTACAAGCACTTGTAAGACTTTGGGTAAATGTGCTATGTGAGTGGTTGTAGCCAGCCAGGCACTTCTGTCCACAGGATTTTTCAGACAAGAATACTGGAGTTGGTTGCCATTTCCTCCTCCAGGGGATCTTCCCAATCCAAGATGTGCAAGAACCCACATCTCTTGCATCTTTTATCATTTGTAATAATAAAAACCTTCTCAAATTGTAAATATCAATCATGTTTGCAAAAATGAAAAAAAAAAAAAGCCTAAGCCACACAACTGCAATCTACATAAACAAAGTATATATAAATAATCATGATCCTACCTGCCATTTATTGACTGTTTACAAAAGACTAGTCACACTATATGCATAAATTATAAGGCACCCAAATTCTGTGAGGTTATTATTACCTCAGTTTCACAAAGAGAAAACAGAGGATCAAGGAATTTGGAGCACTTGTACCAGGCTTTACAGATACCAAGTGGCAGGGCTGGGACTTGATATCAGATTTGCCTTTTATTAATTTAATGGAAGAAGAGATTGAGAAAGCCTTTGGCATAAAGGTATAAAGATACTTCTTTCTGGGTACCTTTTATATTTTATCGCCCTGATTACCAAATTCCCCCCTTACTCCAACATCTGTCCTCAGACTAGGAGTTCCTCAAGGGCATATGCCATCTTCATTCCCATATTTCCAGCACCTACCACAGTGACAAGCGCATAGTGGATATTCAACATATGCTTTTTAAAAGAAGGGATGATATCTCGTTAACATAAATTCTATAAAGCCTTTGGAAGACTATTCTACCCAGATTTTATCCATTCAGTTGCAGTGAAGGGCCGTGTTCCAAAAAGGAGAAAACTAGTGAGAAGGAACATGAAGTTTGTATTTAACAAGAACTGGGATTGCCTGACAAGGACTTCATTATATGTAAACTTGAACAGTTACATAGTGAAAATAGTTAATCAACATAGGATTGTCTCATCACATTTCATCTGAAAAAAAAATATATATATAGAAGGAAATGTGCATAAAATGTAAAGGACTATTCTTTGTTTTGAAAATCAGGGCTCTTATTAATAATTCAAATCTCTGGCCTCCTCCTATCTACCATACCATATTTAGAAACCAGGATTTACTTCTTATGAATGGTTTTTGTAATTACTTTCTTTCATGCCCCACATATAGCACCAAAAATTCTCTTTATAATTGCAGTGCAATGTTTTTCCTAGTTCTATTGCATCTAGCCTCTGTACATGTTGCAGAATGAAAAACAAAAGCAGTTATCATGCCCCAAACTTACTTAAACTAGGAAAGATTGACCAGAAATTATTATTGTGCCCTTTATCAATTTAAATCTTAAGCTTCTATAATGGCTATCAAAGTCAATGAAAATAGAAGTTGTCCTTAAGCAAAAAAACTCTTGAACATTAGGACATAATAATGATTTCATTAAGTGACAGCTTTTGAAAAGTTTTTTGAAGTATCTCAATGTGAATGATAATCGAGAATGTCACAAGATGTATATCTTACGTCTCTGAAGAGATAAGAGATGAATTTAAGCCAAACTAAAACAACGTATCTGTGTCAGAAACAGACTATAATCAGGCATTCTTTTAAAAATAGATTTCGTTTTTAAAAAAATAGTCATTATACAACGGATTATTAAAGACTGCCAAAAAAAATTCAGGGGGCTCTTCCTCACCTCTGCAACTGTCATTATCCCCTTAGGGCTACTGTCAGCACTGCTGACCTAGAATGAGGCTTCTTGGGCTCCTTAGCAGGGGAACTAAGGCAAATTTTTTATTTTATTTTATTTTTAAACTTTACATAATTGTATTAGTTTTGCCAAATATCAAAATTTTAAAAGTAGAACTCTGACATCCAAAAATCAGCACGGTCCAAATGAGCCTTGGCTCCATCATTGATTCTGTCACCGTGTGATGCTGTAAACATACAATGTTGTCATTACTCAGAACACTTCTAGAATTCCTCAGTGATTAGTATCTTTAGTGTCTGTTTATGAGCAACTGAAAAAATCAGCTTTACTATTCTGGAGTTTTTGATCACAGGTCATACTATATATTTTGAACACCTATATTCAATAAACTTGACTCCAAATAGCATTTGCCTGTTCCCCCTAAATCAACTCTGTCTTCAAAGAAAACAAATGCCACCAGTGAGTACATTTCATGATAATTCCCAAGGTCTAAAAGCAGTAGTCAGAAAGAAACCCTAAGAAAATTGTTAGCAGTTAAGGCACTAGAGTTAGTGTATAGCCTGAGATGATTATTCTAAGAGAATCATACTCATTTGCATGCAGATATTCTTGCAAGATGATATACTGCACACACATATCCACCCATTTGTATTCCCAGAGCAAATCTCAAGAAAAGCGTTACATATAAGGAAAACTTGTGCTTTCAGTGGTATGTGCCTGAAGGGTTGGGGAGGTTCCAGAGTAGGGGCAAAGTGCAAGTCACTCAGTCGTGTCTGACTCTTTTCAACCCTTAGCTTATACTCTATTGTCAGGTCTTCTGGGTTTTTAATTGTATTTTTCTACTTTAAACCATTTTATGTGTCTCTTTGTCTCTATTATAAAATTGTGTGTTGTAAAGACTCTTATGTGGTATATGAGAAAAGAGGAATAGAGTTAAATTAGCAAATAATGTAAGCACTGTGGCAGCTGTTATATTGAGTGAAGTGAGAATGCCCTGGCAAAGAAAAAAAAGATCTGAAATCTGTTCAATGTTATCATGTTTTTATTGATCAATCTGTGCCCAATTAAAAAATAAACAACCAAAAAATACCCTTATCTAAAAGCAAACTTCAGGATGAGAATTAAGGAATATCTGATGTCTCTGAGGACAAGGGTCTGTGAAGTGGAGTATTGATAACACTTGCGATTTGAAGGTTTCCTCCAGAGGGGACTTCATGGTCTCATTAAAAAAAATAAGTCACAAAACGGTGTGATTTTAGTTTGGACTATATTTTCTATTGTTCATTCCAATCTATTTGAAGGCAGCAAAGCAAACACTTTAAAGAAGTACATATCCAAAAAGTATCATAAACAGACAACTGAGACAAAAGAAAAAGTGGGGAATCTTGACAGTATTTAAGACAGACAAGGGGATAATTTCCTTAATGTTTGAGAGCACTTACAAATCAATAATAAAAAGACCAATTAGCCCAATAAAATGTGAACAAAGCATACAGAAAATTCACAAGAAAAAATACATATAACAAAATATAAGATGTTCAACTTTCTTCATAATTACAAACTGAAAAGAGAAAAAGGTTTTTTTTTTTTTTTTTACTTGTCATATTGGCAAAGATTAACAAGTTTGATAATATCTAGTGTTAACTTAGGAGAAATAAGTGCTCTGAAGTCCTGTCATTGGGAGTCTAAATTGGTTCAACTATTGTATAGGACAAGGAAGTAATCAATACTTATCAAAATCTCAAATGCACATTCCCTTTATCTAGACAATTTCATGTCTAAGAATTTATCCTACAGATATATTTTTGTACTGTTTTGTGAACAGATATGATATAATGTCTATGTGGCATTTTTGCAAAACTGGAAAGAACTAAGAATTCCACAGGAGGGATATATTTAAAAAGATTCTGATGTATCCACATAACGGAGAAAGAATGTGAAAGCTGTACATGAACTGACACAGAAAGTTTTAAAACATGCTTGAGTGAAAAATGAAGGGATAAAATAAGACATTAACAGTGGTTATGATAGGAATTGAGTCTGGAGGTGAGTCCCTTGATTTTCCATGAATCAGAATTGAACTCTCCTTTATGGCTGAATAATATCCCATGGTCTTCTTCAGCACCAAAATTCAAAAGCATCAGTTCTTCAGCACTCAGTCTTCCTTATGGTCCAACTTTAACATCCATACTTGACTACTGGAAAAACCATAGCTTTGACTAGACAGACCTTTGTTGGCAGTGATGTCTCTGCTTTGTAATATACTGTCTAGGTTTGTCATAGCTTTTCTTCCAAGGAACAAGTGTCTTTTTATTTCAGGGCTGCAGTCACCATCCACAGTGATTTTGGAACCAAAGAAAATAAAATCTGTCCCTATTTCTACTTTTTCCCCATCTGTTTGCCATGAAGTGATGATGGGACTAGATGCAATGATCTAGTTTTTTGAATGTTGAGTTTTAAACCAGCTTTTTCACTCTCCTCTTTCACCTTCGTCAAGAGGCTTTTTAGTTCCTCTTCACTTTCTGTCATTAGAGTGGTATCATCTGCATATCTGAGGTTGCTGATACATCTCCTGGCAATCTTGATTCAACTTGTGCTTCAACCAGCCTGGCATCTCACATGATGTTCTCTGCTTATAATTTAAATAAGCAGAGTGACAATACACAGCCTTGTCATACTCCTTTCCCAATTTTGAACCAGTCCATTGTTCCATATCTGGTTCTAAGTGTTGTTTCTTGGTCTGCATACAGGTTTCTCAGGAGACAGGTAAAGTGGTCTGGTATTCCCACCTCTGTAAGAATTTTCCATAATTTGTTGTGTACCATGGTATGTATATATCACATTTTGTTTATCTATTGAGCACTTGATGGACATCTGTGTTGTTTCTACTTTTTAACTATCAAGAATAGTGCTGCTATTAGCACTAATGTACATGTGTATGAATTATTTTTAAATAAAAACTAGTTCAAATACTAAAAATTAATATAGCCAGCAGAACTATAGTCACTCAGAGGAAACCTCCATAAGACAGTGGAAAAGTAGATAGGGTGGGTTTTCTATGGAGAGTTATTGTACCATCAGTTACTTATAGAATAGAAAATTTGAGGAAGTCTTCAATAGGAAACAGATTTAAACACATGGTTTTCCTTTTATGAAGGCATATGGGTCAGTTTGCTAGAAATAAAAATACCTACTTTCATATATTATATTCATGACAATGTTGAATTATAACAAAGCTTCAGAGCTAAAGTTTCACCTTCCCAATTTACATTCAAGTTCCTAAAAGATAATCTACAATTTGAAGAAGCAGAGCCTGAAGAGTGCAAAACTATCTTGCTATACAGACTTAGGATGGTTAATTTTATGTGTAAACTTGGCTAGGCCATAGTACTCACTTATTGGTCAAACACCAGTCTAGATGTTGTTGTGGAAGTATATTTTGTGGATGTGGTTAACATCTAAACCAGTAGACTTTGAGTAAAGCAGATTATCTTCCATAATATAAATGTCTCATCCAACCAGTTGAAGACCTAAGAGAAACGACTGTTGTACTGTGAGGAATAAGGAATTTTGCTCACAGCCTCGCTGCAACACCCTGGGTCTCCAGCCGGCCAGTCTAACCTGCAGACTTTGCCAGCTCCCACAATTATGTGAGCCAATTCTTAAACTCCTTCTCCCTCACTCGTGTAGTTGCTTTCTCTCTCTCTCTCTCACTTCATGTTGGGTTGGCCAAATAGTTCAGTCAGGTTTCTCATAATATCTTACAGAAAAGTCCTAATGAACATTTTGGCCAATGCACTATATATATATATATATATATATATATATATATATATATATATATGAAACATATATTTATATCATAGATCAATCAATCCATCCTATTGGTCTTCTACTTTGAAGAACTATGACTAATGTTAGACCCAGTGAATGTTTATGTTGGAAAGTATTTTAAATATCATTTAAATTGAATCCTATTTTTTTATGGTTGAGAAAATTTAGGACCAAAGAGTTTAAGTGGCATGTCCTAAAATCAAAGAACAGTAAGCTAAGGCCTTCCTAGGATGATAATTTATTTCAAGAAAATTTTTGAAGTACATGAGAATAAGGTCACAGAAGGTGTCCCCATACCTGTGTGCTTAGGAAAAGTGAGAGGGAAAGTAGAATTATCAAATTATCATTTAAACATATACAATGTTTGGAAAAACATGCCGTTTCCCCAAACTACTCTATAATATGATTATATGGTTCCTGGAGGCTAGTTATAATTGAATTATAGGGTGTCTTGTTCACATTCTAGCTGGTGAAAAAAAAAATTGCTCAGCTCTGCTTTGCGGTTCTCTAAACACTGGCTAGAATACTCATGAGGCAGCTTATAATTCAATTATAACTCCCCTCTGGGAACCATATAATTATATATAAAAGACCTAAGCCATCATATGTTCTCCATTTATTTTTTGCTATGAAAGGATTTGTCTAAAGTCTGATATTAAATTTGAATAGGTCTGAGTCAATTTGCACCTCAAGATTTACCCAGATACTAAGATAATAAACTGTATTCACCTAGCTGAAAGAGACTACAAGTTGATCTGTTTACTCAAACAAAAAACACATAATATTCTTATCTGTCTTTGAAGATTATATATACAAACACACATCCCATACAGATACACACTCACATTTTTAATTGAACTTGTAATGAAATAGTATAGTAAACTGCTAGCATAATTACTATGACTCAGACCTGAATAAAAGATTTTAGCACACTGCATCATTAGTTAATGGCTCAAAAGAGTATATAATTTGCAGAAATAAGGCCGGGATGGGGGCGTGCTGATATTGATCTTAATTCAAGGAAACTCTGCCTCTCTGACTCATTCATTTATTCATTTAGCAGACAGTCACTGAGCACTGCTCTATGCCAAATATTGTGTTTCCCTTCGGTTACTCAGAGCTCACTTGAGAATGCGTTTGAGCTCCTGAATGTGCACGTGCACACATACCTCTTCTAGAACACAACCCATTATATTTTTTTAAACAATGAGCTCCAAAGTTTGTCACTTATATAATTCCACAAGGATTTCACATACACCCCATATTTAACATTGTGCTTGGCTATAGTATGCGGGAAACATAAACCATATTCTCTAGAATTTTATAATTTAGCTGAAGATCTAAGGATAGCTTACAAGTGGAGAAAACCTAGAGGTTGGCAACGAGAAGCTGTAGGGTAGTTACATGTGTAGAAGAGGAGATGAGGCACGCCAAAACTAATTCTGTACACCCCACAAGTTCGCCTATAAGATATTCTGAGACTGCATCATAATTCCTTTGACAATTCAGCCTTTCAGTGTCTGTCTGACCTGTGTTCTCAAGCAGTAAAGCTTTAGATCCCAGGCTATGGAATCCGAATGTTGGGCTTTCAGCTCTGAGACGTACTAACTATAGGATCTGGGGAAAGGTACTCAACCTCTCTATGCCATCATATTGCTCATATGTGAAATGCAGATGATACAATTTATCTCAAAGGGTTGTAGAAATTAAGAATTAATCCAGGAATATGTTATGAGGGGCTTCCCAGTTGGCACTAGTGGTTAAGAATTCTCCTGCCAATGCAGGAGATGTAAG
This sequence comes from Bos taurus, assembly GCF_002263795.3. Classification (NCBI taxonomy): domain Eukaryota; kingdom Metazoa; phylum Chordata; class Mammalia; order Artiodactyla; family Bovidae; genus Bos; species Bos taurus. Next base: position 9,411,835 of record NC_037357.1, read on the forward strand.
CGATACGGGTTCAATTCTTGGGTCAGGAAGATCCCTTGGAGTAGCAAATAGCAACCCACTCCAGTATTCTTGCCTAGGAAATCCCATGAACAGAGGAGCCTGGCAGGCTACAGTCCATGGGGTTGCAACAAGTCAGACATGACTGAGCAACTGAGTGAACATACACATACACACACATATGTTATGAACTGAAAGTTCACACCCTCACAAAACTCATGTTGCAATCTTGATCCCAGTGGGACCATGTTAGGAGGTGAGGCCTTTGGGAGGAGATTAGGTCATTTGGGTGGAATCCTCATAAATGGGATTAGTACCCTTATAAAAGAAACCCCAGAGACCTCTCTTGTCCTTTTCACCCTGTGAGGACACAGCAAGAAGTGGGCCCTCACCAGGACCTGAGTCAGCTGGCACCTTGATATTGGACTTCCCAGCCTCCAGACCTGTGAGAAATACATTCCTGCTGCTTATAAGCCATCTGTCTATGGTACTTTGTTATAGCAGTCTGAATGAACTAAGAAGAGTTCTTGGCACCTGGTAAGTGCTTAATACCTGTCAGCTCCTATAATACTTTTGTTGTTGTCATTGTCATTTTCATAACCTTCATCATCATCATCTTAGTACTACTGACAGGAGGTAAAAGGGGAATTTCCTTCAGATTAAGATATGGCTGCTACTGCTACTGCTAAGTCACTTCAGTCGTGTCTGACTCTGTGCGATCCCAGACGGCAGCCCACCAGGCTCCTCTGTCTCTGGGATTCTCCAGGCAAGAACACTGGAGTGGGTTGCCATTTCCTTCTCCAATGCATGAAAGTGAAAACTGAAACTGAAGTTGCTCAGTCGTGTCCGACTCATCGTGACCCCATGGACTGAAGCTTCCCAGGCTCCTCCGTCCATGGGATTTTCCAGGCAAGAGTACTGGAGTGGGGTGCCATTGCCTTCTCCGAAGATATGGCTACCACTGGGGAATTTTTCACAAAGTCAGAATTATTTAAAGGTGATGCTAAAATATGAAAATAATAGCATATAGTAAAGAACAGGGTGTGACTAGCTTAAGCTAATATAACTTAGGAAAGACATGGAGGCCAAAAAATTCAGGGGTGGAGGGTTTTTAAGGTCTCTCCAGGGCATGATAAAAAAAAATGAGTGAATATGAATATGATGATAGTTGTCAAACCAATCCTGGAATCAATAAGTAGATAACCCCTATTTTGTATCTGTCTTTTCTGTCAAAGAGATTTATTTTTGAACTAAAAAGAATAACAGAATCATTAATAAGAATAAACTGAAGCCCAGGATTCATGAGAAAGAAGTATTATTAATAAAAACACTTAGAAGAACTGTACAAAAAAGATCTTCATGACTCACATAACCACTATGGTGTGACCACTGACCTAGAGCCAGACATCCTGGAATGTGAAGTCAAGTGGGCCTTAGAAAGCATCACTACGAACAAAGCTAGTGGAGGTGATGGAATTCCAGTTGAGCTATTCCAAATCCTGAAAGATGATGCTGTGAAAGTGCTGCATTCAATATGCCAGCAAATTTGGAAAACTCAGCAGTGGCCACAGGACAGGAAAAGGTCAGTTTTCATTCCAATCCCAAAGAAAGGCAATGCCAAACAATGCTCAAACTACCGCACAATTGCACTCATCTCACACGCTAGTAAAGTAATGCTCAAAATTCTCCAAGCCAGGCTTCAGCAGTATGTGAACCATGAACTTCCTGATGTTCAAGCTGGTTTTAGAAAAGGCAGAGGAACCAGAGATCAAATTGCCAACATCCGCTGGATCATGGAAAAAGCAGGAGAGTTCCAGAAAAATGTCTATTTCTGCTTTATTGACTATGCCAAAGCCTTTGACTGTGTGGATCACAATAAACTGTGGAAAATTCTGACAGAGATGGGAATACCAAACCACCTGACCTGCCTCTTGAGAAATCTGTATGCAGGTCAGGAAGCAACAGTTAGAACTGGACATGGAACAACAGACTGTTTCCAAATAGGAAAAGGAGTTCATCAAGGCTGAATATTGTCACCCTGTTTATTTAACTTATATGCAGAGTACATCATGAGAAACGCTGGACTGGAAGAAACACAAGCTGGAATCAAGATTGCCGGGAGAAATATCAATAACCTCAGATATGCAGATGACACCACCCTTATGACAGAAAGTGAAGAGGAACTCAAAAGCCTCTTGATGAAAGTGAAAGTGGAGAGTGAAAATGTTGGCTTAAAGCTCAACATTCAGAAAACGAAGATCATGGCATCCGGTCCCACCACTTCATGGGAAATAGATGGGGAAACAGTGGAAACAGTGTCAGACCTTATTTTTCTGGGCTCCAAAATCATTGCAGATGGTGACTGCAGCCATGAAATTAAAAGACGCTTACTCCTTGGAAGGAAAGTTATGACCAACCTAGATAGCATATTCAAAAGCAGAGACATTACTTCGCCAACAAAGGTTCGTCTAGTCAAGGCTATGGTTTTTCCTGTGGTCATGTATGGATGTGAGAGTTGGACTGTGAAGAAGGCTGAGTGCCGAAGAATTGATGCTTTTGAACTGTGGTGTTGGAGAAGACTCTTGAGAGTCCCTTGGACTGCAAGGAGATCCAACCAGTCCATTCTGAAGGAGATAAGCCCTGGGATTTCTTTGGAAGGAATGATGCTAAAGCTGAAACTCCAGTACTTTGGCCACCTCATGCGAAGAGTTGACTCATTGGAAAAGACTCTGATGCTGGTAGGGATTGGGGGCAGGAGGAGCAGGGGACGACAGAGTATGAGATGGCTGGATGACATCACTGACTCGATGGACGTGAGTCTCAGTGAACTCCGGGAGTTGGTGATGGACAGGGAGGCCTGGCGTGCTGTGATTCATGGGGTCGCAAGGAGTTGGACACGACTGAGCGACTGATCTGATCTGATCTGATCTGAATGTTTCTTGGCTCTCACAAAAGATTTCTGAGATTACTGACTTAGTTCTGAGGCTAGGATGCATCCAGTACCAGTAGTCAATGCAGATAAACTCTGAATATGTCTTAACAGACTAATTTCACTTTCCTTTTGAGCAGGCTGACTAATTGATAGAACAGGGAAATAGACAGATGTAAGTGTTTCATATTCAGCAAAGCATTTTGCAAAGTCTTTCATGATGTACCATTGGCTGAGTTTAAACAACACAAGAGACAAACGATGGTGCCAATTAAGTTAATGCTTAATGAATGAACAACCATATCAAGGTTTAATTTGGTTAATTTGTGTCTAGCAATCCCCTCACCTGCATCCCATTTAACAATTTTTTAACCCATGCCATGGGTGAGGAAGTAGTTTTTTGATGACACAGAGTTATTCAGAATAGCTAACATGTTAAATAACACAATTGTGATCCCCCCCAAATTCATGACAGGATGGAACTATGAGCCAAATATAACATGTTATAATTTCATAGACAGATATATAAAATCTTGCATTTGCATTAAAAATTGTCTATACTACATAAGTACATCGTGGGAGAAATTGGCTTTAAAACAGTGCTGTGTATAGAGACTAGATTCTAGTTGACTATAAGCACAATGAGTTGGCAGGATGATGTGGTTGATGTGAGCATAGGCTATGTGAATGGATTCGTAGACTCTTAGGACAAGAAATATGATACTCTTGATCTAATTTGGGCTGCCCAAACTAGTCCTTAGAGTATTGTATTCAACTATGGGTTTTCTGTCTTTAAAAACCCATGGACCAAATAGGGCATGTTCAGAAGAGAGTGATGAGGATGGCTGAACAGCATGAAATATGTCATCCCTGCATGTAGTTAATGGCCACTTGTCAAGAAAGCTGTGGACTCAGATAACAGGAGCAGATGACTTACATACCTATAAGGATTTTTCCAAGCCTAAGTCAATGCCTTAAAGATGGCAAACTGGTGGGAAACTGGGAACTAAAGAACACAAGACTGGTACTAAATGAAGGGTATTCCATGGATAAATTTCTGATCAGGTTAGCTTTTCTCTGAAACTCAGAGGGTCTGGGACAACCTTCCCCAGTTCCAACTGGCTTCTAGCCCAGAGCCCCTTCCTCCAATTTGCCAGATTCTGAACCTAGCTATTTACACTAATGAAGAGGAAGAGAAAATCACTGATGATTTTTTTTAATATCCTTCATTATTGTTCTCTTTAAGCTATAATCCCCAAAGAGTTAACTACATAGGGAACATCTTGCAGTGTTGGAAAGATGACTGAACTGTGAGAACACCATGTTACATAAGACTTGCTTTAGTCCATTTTCTCTGGGTCTAAATTTTGTCATCTGAGAAAGGAGGCAGTCAGATTAGCCTCTAAGGTCATTTTTAGACTGAAAATATACTATAATTCTATTACAATTGTGTTAATTTTTAAAGAATACCTTATGATTTTTTCTAAGGAAGTAAAGTATGAAAATAAGCCATTTTTTGAGTCAGTGAATTAAACTGAATGAAATATTTCCATGTTTCGTATTCAATTCAGAGAATGCTACAAACTTTAAGTTCAGTGATTAAACCCGCCTGCCAATGCAGGGGACATAAGAGACTCATGTTTGATCCCTGGGTTGGGAAGATCCCTTGGAGAAGGAAATGGCAACCCACTCCAGTATTCTTGCCTGGAGAATCCCATGGACAGAGGAGCCTGACAGGCTATGGTCCATAGGGTCACAGAGAGTCAGACATGACTGAAGCAACTTAGCAGTTTTATTTCTGGTTCTAACCACTTTAAGTGGTCTCTTGTTTGGTGTTTAGTTGGTTGGTTTAAACTCAGGTCCATTTTTTATAACATTAGTTCAATTTGGTAGAAATTTACACTATCCCTCTTTAAAGAGCTGCCTCTTAGCATAGGAAATATCAGGACAAGCAAAAAAGGAACTTGGAGCCAAAATTCTATGCTTGAGAGAGAAGGTCAGAAGCCCTAAAAGACCACAGAAGAGGAGTGAACCTGCTATTGCTATGAATTTCCTTCCCCAAGTAGGGTTTCTTCAAATTAGAATAGCTCCTTCTAGTTTTTGATTCAACTTACATATTTGAACCTAAATGTGTCATTTACTTAAAGGCAGAAATATCTCACATAAGGAAAAACTAAAAGGCCCAAACATAACCGTATTTATAGATGTAGGATTTAAGGCATAAATGCTTCCTTTTCAGTGGCTTTTGAATGTAATTTTCTCAGAAAGAGAAATGGCAGCCCAGGGAGGGTGGGATGGATTGGGTGATTGGGGTTGGCATATATACACCACTATGTAGAAAACAGAAAACTAATGAGAACCTACTGCACAGCACAGGGAGCTGTACCCAGCGCTCTGTGATGACCTAAATGGGAAGGAAATCCAAAAAAGAGAGGGTGTATATGTATATATGTGGCTGAGTCATTGTACTGTACAGTAGAAACTAACACAACATTGTAAGGCAATTTAAAAAAAAAAGAAAAGAAATGACAACTCAGAGACCAATGTTCACTTCTCACCATAACAGTACATTGGTTTACAGAGATACACACCAAATGTTAACAGCTCATTCTTGCCTCAACACCCCCCAAAGAAAGGGTTCATTTTCCTGAGACTACAAGTCAACAAGTCTGGGGGAAAATCCAATCTCATGAAAACATCCAATGACATGAACAATTCCCCAAGCATCTTAGAGCATTTATTCCCAAAATAACATTGCTGTTCAAACAGATTTCAGTTTATCATGTTGGAGCCTTCTGGGTAAGGCACATTTTGCCAGAGACTCTAGGGTAAATAATTTGAAATGCTATTTGTTGACAGGGAAGGGGAAATATATATAGTCTATTTAATGAAAGATTTTCCTATTGCTTCCCTGTATTTTAAAAATCATTCATCTCTGCTCATCACCTCTTGGGTTCCAGTTGATCTATTGTTATCACTTACCTGTGCTTTCAGTAACTCAAGTTCAGTCATCAAAAGGAATTGCTATTCAAAGACTGGTGAGGCAGGCAAACTTCTATCATGTCTAATCTAGGTAGCAGGCCAGAGCTTTCTTGATGCTGCCAAAGTTTGAAATGGATTCTCTAGGTGGTTGTTTCCTGTTTTGGTTTTGTTTTTCACTTCAGAAAGAGATGGCTTTTGTTTTCAGACTTATATCAAAGAAACTGACTTCAGGCTCCCATTCAACCTTTATACTTTTCCTTCTCATCCTGCCTTCCCTTTTTTGAGAGAATAAAAGTTGCCTTTGAAATATCCTTTAATTTTCTATAAGTTCCAGCGAAAAGTTGATTCAGAATTGATATGCAGTGCTAAGGAAGACATATGTCCAAAGGAGAGTAAGAATTAACGTTTTAGTACCACACACTAAAATATGCACTCTGGATTTACATTATTGAGCAACGAAAGACAAACTAATAATAAGCCACTGACCTGGAAATAATCACAATTGCTATGTGATACAGTGAGAATTAGAAGTTGACCTGGGGAAAGCAAGGAAGAATGAAAAGAAATATTGATAACAATGTTTAGAATTTTCACCTAGGATGAATGGTTGCCACAGTGCCTCTCTCTTTGCACTTCAACCCCAATTATTCCTGCTCACTGTTCTGCTCCATGACAGATATGGAAAATATCCAGAAAAAAAACTTAATTATTAGAATAAGGGACAACAACAAAAAAAGATTCTTCAGTCAAGAAAGAGAAAGGTTGAAAAGAAAAGAATATGATGGAATCTAACAAAAGAAGTTACGGATTGAATGAATCACTTTTCCAGAATGAAACTGATAAATGAGGTTTATGACCAATGAAATAAAATACTACTTTATATATCATTTATACATTATTTGTTTCAAATATGTTAAATCTATGGGAAAGGTATATGAACAAGATATTATACAACCTCGAGTTCATGTTTCAGCTGGGTAAATACATAAAACCTAAACATGATAAAAATATTATAAATAATTTAAAAGAGTTATGGGTTATGAGTATAAGGATATATTAGGGGACTTCTCTGGCTATCCACTGGTTAAAACTCTGTGTTTCCAATGCAGGAGGTGTGGGTTCAATATGCAGTCAGAAAACTAACATCACACATACAGCATGGCTGAAAAATAAAATTTAAAAAAAGATGTGGGGACTGCTCTGGTGGTACAGTGAATAAGAATCCACCTGCCAGTGCAGGGGACACAGGCTCTATCCTTGGTCTGGAAAGATCCCATATGATGCAAAGCAACTAAACCCGTGCACCACAACTATTGAGTCCACACTCTAGAGCCGCTGCTCCACAAGAGAAGCTACCGGGCAATGAGAAGCCTATGTGCCACAATGAAGAGTAGCCCTCACTTGCCCCAACTAGAGAAAGTGCTAACAAGGGTGGAATGGGCTGCGTCAGCAGTTCTCCAGATGATCTCACTTAGTGGAACACTGTAGAAGGGACTCAAATATTATATGGATACATATATGGGGGTATTATATAAATATATGTATAAGGAGATAGCATAGAATATATATGAGGATATTATATATATCCTCAGTCCTGAATATCCATTGGAAGGACTGATGCTGAAGCTGAAACTCCAATACTTTGGCCACCTGATGCAAAGAACTGACTCACTGGAAAAGACCCTGATGCTGAGAAAGAGTGAAGGCAGGAGGAGAAGGGGAAGACAGAGGATGAGATGGTTGGATGGCATCACCAGTTCGATGGACACGAGTTTAAGCAAGCTCCGGGAGTTGGTGATGGACAGGGAAGCCTGGCATGCTGCAGTCCATAGGGTCACAAAGAGTCGGACATGACTGAGTGACTGAACTGACTGACTGACTGATTTTATATATATGTGTGCATATATATATATATATATATATACACATATATTATGGATATATAGAAGGGGAGGTATTGGAATAGATAACTTTTCAGATGCCTTCTAAGTGGGATTCTACTCACCCTTCCACAAGAGAGCTCTTCAAATAGATGGAAGATAGATCTATCTCCTGCACAGTTTGTGGGATCTTATTTCCCCAACCTAGGGATTGAATCCAGGCCATAGCTGTGACAGCACTAAGTCCTAACCACTGGACCAGGAGAGAATTCCCTCAACCTTAATATTTTAAATCTCCTTATCCATTTTGCAGAATATGTCTTAAACTTACACAATCTTATATAATCTCAATAAAGCTGGGTAAAAAAACAGTAACTCCACCTTTACCTTTCTGGCTGATCTCTTCCAGATGCCATCATGTAGTCAGCCCACGTTCCTAACCAAATCTGGCACTGAAAGCTGAGTGTACTAATTCCCCCCAGAACCAACCAGATTCCCATGTTACTAATCAGGATTTTATGTACAGTAAAACCTTAATTAACTGAAGCCCAACTAATGAAACATTTTATTTCATGTTCTATACTCAACTTTTATGAGAAAAAGGAAGATGGTGATTAAGTGAGTGGGCATCTTGAATGTATGAATACTTAAAGAAAAACAAACTAATCTCCTAAGAAATGGTCTGGTCCTATTCATCACAAGCTCTTACTTTTTCTGTACAATAAGGACTGATTTCATAATTATGAACTTGAGACCCTGAAAAAATATTCCAAATACTAAAGTAAAACTCAATTATGTTCACTAAGGTAGCAAAATGGACTACAGTTTTACAAAATGTTTTAACCACAAAGACTGAAATAAAAGATAGCTGTACTACTTAATTTTTTAAAAGCCTCAATTAACATCCCTTTCCCTAAGTATCTAGTTAATCAGATACTTAGGGAAATGGATTTTCTATATTACAGAACCATATCCTTCACTACCGCATGTGAAGGGAAAGGGAATATTTCATTTTCACTTCTACACCTACTACTGATGTGACACCCAGGTGTTCAATAAATATTTCTTAAGTGAAGTAATAATATACAAGTATTACTACTACTACTATTATTAGCCTGCCTCAGCAGCCACATTGTCTTTTTCATCTTCAAAAAATTGCTAGCTCTGTAGTCATATATTGCTGTCATGTCATACAACTAAGGTACATACAATTATAAATAAGGTACATATGGTATTATGTGCATTAATCATATTAGACTATAAGATATTAAAACCAAAAGGGAACCTGAAGGTCATCTAATTTAACCATAAAACTTTACAGAGGTGGAAACTATGGTTCAGAGAACTCAAGTGACTTGTTAAAGGTCATACAGCTTGTTAGTGATATCAGTAGGACTGAAACATTGGCTTTTCTTTCTCTTTTCTTTCCCTATTACAAACTGGCCCTGCATTCTTTAAAGTAAAGGATGAAACAGGTCTACATTTTTTGTGTGCTGAAACAAGAAGTTGCTCAGACTTGTCATTCCATTTTGATACTACAGCACTCAGGCACAAAGAAGGCTGGCTTTTCTCTACTTTATGAGAAGGATGTCTTGTGTATATACTTTGTATCCTTGCTACTCTAAATTCAATCTGATGATGTTTTAAGAGACAATAAAAGACAGAATAATGCATCATAAATTTATCTTTTAGTGGCAGTAATGCAGGAATTGCCATCTCCTATTATATGGCAGTAATTTATAAGAGTACCTGTTGGGCACCAAGACATGAAGAGTTGTTCTGTGTTACACACTAGTATCTTTTCACTTTCTTTTTAAAGAAATTGTAATTCTTGGTAAATTAGTTGCCCACACAGGGACTGTCATGAAGCAAGGTTTGGGGCTGCAGTATCCAAAGTCCGAGGGGCTGTAATGAACAAAATATGTTCAAAGTCTAGGGAAGAAACTGCAAGGCAACACTGGAAAGCATTCCATCTCTAGCAGAAGCTTCCATGCCACCTTGATTTTATATCTCATTTGGTATTGACAATTATGAATGTTACATTTTGTTCATAATGTTAGGTAATGCCTTTTTATGATAAAGGGGGAGGTTTTTGGTCATTTGCCTTATGAACACATTGAGAGATTAGCTCTAGAAAGAAGCCTCAAAAACTATATATAGTCTGGAACGGGATGCTAAAATCTAACCTGGACAATAAAAAAAGAGTTTCTCATGGCAAAGAAGCCTCAATAAGAATTCATGAGATGATAGTCTACAAGAGTGTGAAATATTTCAGAATGTACTCTGTATATCACTTTGAGGCACAAAACAAGAGGCAGAAAAACCAGTGTGCTGTGTGCTGACAATCCTCTAAACACTCAATAATCTTTGTGTATACAGAGAGAAATTTTAACGGAAAGAAACCTGATAACTTATGAAAATATTAAGAAAAGTCATAATGACCAAAATAATCCCATTTCTTCAGTCTCTGCACTGTAGTATCTATTGTCTTTGTGAAAATGGAACACATTGATGAAGAAGAGATTAAAAGCATTCTAAAACTTAATGGATGATCAACTCAAAAATATCATATACTTACTTTGCTGTTACAGCCAATCATAAAGTGTACCTGAAAAAATAAAAATGCAATTTCAATTTCCTTGATCTTTTATGTTTATATTATTAAAAATAATAGCATAGCTTTTAAATTTATACATCAGAATGGTCATTTGAGGAAAAATTGGCTTTCACAACTGTAATCCTTTATAGGCCCCCTTTTTTTCACTTTTATAATGGTGATTAAAATTCAAGACAGGAGTTACCCACAATGTTTTTCATCTCTGTATCTGTTGATTTTCAACACTGGTTTTTCTGAGTCATTGTAGCTATAAACAGTCATCATTTTCAAAATAAATCACAGTATGGATAGTGGGCAGGAGGGACCAGTGCCTGCTAGGTTTCTATTCAGTCTACTTCACTTCAAGGTCTACTTAGTGCGTTTTTACTTCATTAATCAATGGTCAAATACTTAATAAGTTCCTTCCAAGTCAAAGAACATCACTCACCAGTCCCCGTCATTGCAGAGCTGAGTTATAGCAGGTTATTGCCACAAGAGATTACTGAGATGCTTGACAAACTAGCTTATAATGTTTCATTCTTACTCTGTCAGGTAAAATTTAGCTGAATTAGGATTGACATCAAAGGCATTTCTGAAAAGGTCATGATCTTATCACATTGCTTAGATTAAGCACTGTAAGGATTTGCTTCAGGTTGAGTAGGAAATCTTTAAAATTCTAGACAACTTCCAGAAGACATGTGGACATTTCTCCCTCAGCAACCTCAGTGAATTTGTTGGAAAGCCATAATGTTGACAGGGCTGCTTATTTAATTAACTCATAAGACTGGAAGGTAGTATAGTCAGTGCTTCTTCCATGATTCCAGAGCAGCCAGAGAAAAGACAGCCAGTTGTATCACCATTTTTTTTTTTTTTTTAACCAGCACATCACAGCTCTATCTTTACTTTACCTGTTCTGAAGCTAGTCACTCTGGGCCTGACTCCTCAAGGCTGGCTCTTCTAGCCTACTTGCTCAGCCATAAAACTGATCTTACTGTGTAAGTTCCTGCTTAGACAGCTGTCACATCACATCACACCCCAACCCACCTGTATCACATCCTATCACCAAAGCTCTTCCAAACTCAGTCTCTAAATAGTTTGGATCAGTACCAGCCAGCCAACAAACTGTCTCTATGACCCGGGGACTCTATCACTCAAACCTCTTCATTCTTAACTCATCACCAGCATGTGTCAGCCATGTACAACCAGTCTTCAGTCTGATTGCAACAGTTTCTTATCTGACAACATCCCCTAGTACAGACACTATAAGGGGCTTCCCTGGTGGCTCAGTGGTAAAGAATCTGCCTGCAGTGCAGACGTGGGTTTGATGCCCAGGTTAAGAAGATCCCCTGGAGGAGGGCATAGACACCCACTCCAGTTTTCTTGCCTGGAGAATCCCATGGACAGAGGGTCCTGGTGGGCTACAATGCATGGGGTCACAAAGAGTCAGACACGACTTAGTGATTAAACAACAACAGACCCCCTACTCTCATGAGCAACACTCATTACATCAGGCCTATTTCTCACCACACGTCACTACTCACCCTACCTCTTCATCCTTCCTTTTTCCCTTCCCCATTATCTAGCCAAAGCCTATCCATCACCCACCATCAAAAGTCCCTTTCTTCAGAAGGCCTTTCCTGATTGCTTCAACAATGATGAAAGCTATTATATTATGTTTAGCATATATTACTTGACACTTTGAATCTGTTAGTTTAATTGAGGTATAATTTACATACTATAGAATGCACCCATTTAAAATGTACAATTTAATGATTTTTAGTTAACTTACTGAATTGTGCAACCATCACCACAAACCAATTTTACAATACTTAATTACGCCCCAAATATCCATTAGCAGTCACTCTCTGTTCTCATCCCCAGTCCCTGACAACAGCTAGTCTATTATTTATCTCTAAAGATTTGCCTTTTCCGAATATTACTTATGAATGGAATCATATGATATGTGGTCCTTTGCATCTGGCTTCTTTCACTTAGCATAACATTTTTGAGATTTATCCATGTTATAGCATGTATCAGAATTTCATTCTGTTTTATGGCTGAATAAGATTCCATTGTATGGGTATTTTACATTTTACTTATCCATTCAACAGTTAGATATTTGGGTTGTGCCTGCTTTGGGGCTATTAGTAATAACACTGTTACAAATATTCAGGTGTGTTTTGTGAGCATATGTTTTTATTATTCTTATGTCTATACATAGGAGTAGGTCATATGGTAAATTTTTCCAATTTGGTAAATTTATGTTTAATTTTTTTTAGATAACACCTTAAAATCTGCCCATTTAAATAAAGTATTATACAAGTCAATACATTTTAATATATTCACAGAGTTGTGCAGCCGTCACCACGATCAACTTCTGGATGTTTTCACTACCTCAAAAAGTCCCATACCATCACATCCATTATTTATAATCTTCACAGGACCCACGCAAATATTGATATCGAAAGTGAAAGTTGCTCGGTCGTGTCCGACTCTTTGTGACCCCATGGACTGTAGCCCGCCAGGCTCCTCTGTCCATGGAATTCTCCAGGCAAGAATACAGGAGTGGGTTGCCATGCCCTTCTTCAGGGGATCTTCGCAACCCAGGGACTGGATCTGGGTCTCCTGTATTGCAGGAAAATTCTTTACCATCTGAGCCACCAGGGGAGCCCCAAGTATTGATAATACACCCCTAGTTTTACAGATAAAGAAAGAGAAGATAAGCAAAGCCACACACCCACTAAATATCATAGCCTGCATGAGAATCCAATCTGTATGACTTGATAACTCACAATATTTCCACATTACCATATAGTCACTAATCCTCTTCTTTGAGATCACTCTAGGATATTCATTTGATTTCCTGTTTATGTCTCTCATTTAGTAATTAATTATGAACTTCCTTATCTATGTCTTACACTTCAAAAATAATGCCTTGTATCTACGATCAAACCTTAAGTTTATGAAGAACAAGAAGCACATACAGTAGCCCCCAACCATCCTCGGCATTGGGGGAGAGATATGTTCCAAAAGCCCAAGTGGATGCCTGAAATCTCAAATAATACCAAGCCCTATATATAGACAGATAGTTAGATAGTATTGAATATATATTGATTATATATATATTCAATACTTTTACCCTATATGTATATATATTCAATACTTTTTTCTTATACATACATACCTATGATAAAGTTTAAATTATAAATTAGTACAGTAAGTGATTAAAACAATAATAATCAAATACAAAAATTATAACAATATACTTTAATAAAATTTATGGTAATGTGATATCTCAAAATAGGTTACTGTACAGATTTAATATCTTTTTCATCTTAACTAAGCACTAAACATGCACTGTGGCCATAACATTATCAGTTTGAGGTGCATCAGCAAAACTAGCACTAATTTATTTCCCCTTCTTCAATTTCCTAAAGAGGTTTGTTCTTACCACAGATCTTAGCAACCTCAGTAAGTAATTTTTTTTCCCTTCCTTATGAAGTCAAGAACTTTCTCCTTTTCACTTAAAGGAAGCACTTTAAGTATTCTCTTTGGCATAACAGAATTGCCAGCATCACTCCTCTTGTGCTTTGAGGCCATTATTAAGTAAAATAAGGGTTACCTCTCAATCAATACCCAAGGTGGCTACTAAAAGGCTGCCCAGTGCTCTGGACAAACTCATGACTCACCTCCAGGCAGGATGGAGTGGACAACATGAGATTTCATAATGCTACTCAGAACAGCATGTAATTTAAATCATGAATTGTTTATTTCTGGAATTTTCCATTTATTATTTTCAGACCACAATTGCCTGCAGGTAACTGAAACCATAGGTAAGGTGGAACAACTTACTATACTTTCTTTGCCTTCTCCTCAGTCCCAAGAAGTACTCAGTGAAAGTTATTCTTTAATATTAACCTAAATTTGTACTCATATTAAGGTCAATTTTCAGTCTTTTCCTTTAGTGTCAATATAGCACCAGCAGCTGAAGTCCAATATTTTAGTCACTTCACCCCATAACTACCTTTACGAAGAATTGCTCCAGCAACATGTACTTAGTCTGCACTGTGCAGTCTTTTAGATCTTCATGTTTTACCTGAATTTGGACTTGTCCTGAAGGTGCTGCTGTAAATATGTAGACCCTGTCTTCCCAATTTGATAAAAAGCTTCTCATGGACAAATACTATGTCTTTTTGCTTGGGATCCCCTCTGACAACCAGCATAGTGATGAATAAACAACATGTTTCCAATAAATGCTTCTTCCAGTGTTTGAATACTATCATCATCTCTCATGATGATACCCGCCCCTGCTCTGGAAGAATGGAACCTGGCATTCTTCCACATGCTTAGGCTGCTATAATTACTGTGTGCCTTTGGAAAAATTACTGCCCAGCCCTGGGCCTTTGTTTTGCCATCTGTAGCATGGGTATTGTTTGGAATGAGAAAAATCTCAGTGGTGTTTCCCACTTCTGAGCTATCTGTTCAATGTGCTTACTAGAAGTTCTCAGTCATACATTCAGTAGTTTAAGTATTCAATCATTTTTGCTTTGATAAGAATAAGTTAAGTGAAGTGAAGTGAAGTCACTCAGTCATGTCCGACTCTGTGACCCCATGGACTGTAGCCTATCAGGCTCCTCTGTCCATGGGATTTTCCAGGTAAGAGTGCTGGAGTGGGGTGCCATTTCCTCTCCATGATATGAATAAAGTGTTTACTAAAAACTCTTACTACCTTTCTACATTCATTTTTATTAACCTGGGCCAGTTTTTACTTCTTTGTGGCAAAATAAGCATGTAATAATATCTTTCATTCAACTTCAGATACTTTGCTATACTTATCACACTTTAAAATTGCAAAAATCTTTTCTCATGTCTAACGTTTTTCCTTCAAAGGATGACCTGCTCTCCTGGATTCCCTTCTTAGACACATCCTATAGCAACTTTCCTACTTCATTACATTTGTATTTGCATTTTTCTTTTCTGCTAGTTTTTTTTCTTTAGAAAAAACTGAGACAGAAATAAGACTTGGATATCAAATGCTGTTGTATTTCAAAAGAAATGGAGCATTTTCTTATTAACTGTTAGAAAAATGAGCATAAAATTTGATAAGGATTAAAATAATTGGAAGAAACTGGAAGTTTTCCAAAATTTTCATCCAGAGAAACCATTTAAACAGACTATTTTATTTTTAAACAGCACCTTACCTTTATATATAGTCTTGTACCTAAACTAGCACGTTAATTTCAAAATGTTATTAGATAACATTTATACAGTTAATAATAGATCTTGTTGCCATGGAACCTTAACCGAATTTTCTAGCTCTGAGAGTTGATTTTTCAGCAATTAAGCCCTTAGCTCTACTGTTTCATTAACAGATTTTTTATATGAATGTAATTATTTGGATGAGGATATTGAAAACATTTCCTAGTTTGCAAATGATACTCAAATTGGAAGAAAAGCAAATGATGAAGGAACTGTAATTGAAACCTTAAAGATGCATATTATTCAGGTGACTGAATCAACATAAGGCAAAATATATTCCTATACTAAGGATACTTGGGAATAAAGTACAATCAAGATTTTCCTACTCTCTGATCTATCACCATCTCCACATCTACCTTGACCAAGTCTGCCACTCAACACACACCTCATAAGAATAATAATTGAAGTGATCAGGAGAGAAAGGAAACACTCTTGAAATTACTGGCCCCAGGTAAAGTAGAACTAGGAGATTTTTACTGGTTTAATAATCTGCCAATGGCAAGACTATAAGTCAACCAAAAGAATCCAGTTTATAGCCAAGATGTTCATTATAGTACAACTGGACTTGAACCAACAGTATTGATCATTCTCTTTCTGTTCAGGACCACTGCTTTACTAATTAAAATGTGATCACTAGCCCAAGTGTTGAAACAGATGGAGAAACACAATGTTTTCACATCTGGATTATTCTCATTGAGTGGAAAATCAGAAATGCATTATCATAACTTATACCTATGAGGAAAAAGAGGACAAATCCTGGGGCATGATAACAGAGGACACATCATCTTCGGTTGGCAGTAACTAAAGATTTGTAGGAAATGATCAACTTATGTAGTTCTGGAGGCAAGAACTCCCAGGAAATGACAGAGGATGAAGTCTTTTACAAAGAAGCTTCAGATTTACATTTAGAGAGAGAGTCTATTTTAAAAATGTGGGTTCTGAATTCAAACTTGTCACATGTTTAGTGAGAAGCAGAATTGTTATGTGAACTCAATTCAGCTGTTTTAACCAAGAATCATATCTCAAATTTAGGAATAAGCCAAAGGAGTATATGTAATTAGTGAGTAATAAGTGTGACTCCTATTTGAGTGGCCTGAAACTTGTTACTAAATTTCTATGAGTTTCAGTTTTTTAATTCATATAATTAATGTGAACAATAAGAGATAGTGTCTAACATAGTAAAATAGGTACTTGATAAATAGGATTATTATAATTAGTATTAATTATTAGTGAGAAAATATGTTTTCCATTTACCCCACCTCATTACTTGCTTATTGATGGCAGTGTTTCCTAATTGCAGTCTCTATTTTTTTTTTTTTTATAATTTACTTCATGGTAGTTGTATCTGCAAACCAAATCCATTGTGACGATGGCAAACATGCAGAAATAGCAATGCATTGAAGGTAATAAACAGAACATAAAAGATATTGCTCCCATAATGAAAATGTATTTGTAGTCTAGCTGGGGAGATACAACATAAGCACTGATATGAAATGGTTTACCATCTAACATCATTAATAAGATTATCCACAATATTTGAAAAGCTTAGTAAATGTTCACAAGCACACTGGCTGGTTTTAAAGTATTAACTATTACTTGCAGCTCTATAAATTAAGGACTATTATTATTCCCATTTCACAGATGAAGAAACCGACACCAGAACCTTAAATTGGTTCTCCAATGTCACACAGGTAATAAGTGCCAACAGGAGGATTCAAATCGATCTCTAAAGGCCATGAGCTTAAACACTTCACTATACTGCTCTCATATCTATCAATCGTGTACAGAAAAAATTCCTAAAGGGCTGTGGATGGAAAACTAAATGATTTCAAACAAGAAAGAAAGACTGGACAATATACAAAGATAATAAATGCCTCTAAAGTAATGGAATAAAATTCCATGTTTCATTCATTAAAAGGGTGGGTCATGTTGAAAAGGCCAAGATATCTGATGATAATCAGTGGCATCAGAGTATACTATTTCAATCTCCATTTATCAGAGGCCTTTCTTGAGGAAGTACTATTTTTGTAATAAAATATGCTGGTCATATTGGAACAATATATTTGAAAGCCACAATTTTTATCTCAATAATCATAATGAAAATCTTTCTGTATATTGCAAGTATTTCTGATAAACAATATGCAATTTATTTTGAATGATTTTTCATCTTGTCCAAATTTTATTTCTAATAGTGGCTTATGTTCTGCCACAAACATTTCTCAGATAAACTTCTTTTAGTTGTGAGAACACTTTCTTGGCTGCAATATTTCTCCATTGTCCTATCCATTCAAACAGGTTACAATAAAAATCCTATTATGTGATTTTTCATGGGATTGAGAAAAGAAAACATCACGAAGAGGAAAATGATAAAAGGAAGATATATTGCTCCATGGAGACTTTCCTCAGGAGCTTTCTCTGTAGCTGACAGCTGTGCATTTACATCTGTTTCAGGACAACATGGAGGCAGTAAGGGATCACGTGCAGGCTTTCTGTTTTGGTAATCCCAGTTTCCCACCATGAAATGCTCTCCTTACACTGCTGTAATGTAAAAGAACCACCTGAGGCTGAGATGAGAAGCAGGGATAATCATGTGAAGCATGCCTCACTTATTTGAGACTCAGATCACTGATTGCCCCAGCCCTGTGTTTTCTAGTGTTTTCCAGGTAGGTTTCCTAGCTCAACACTACTCAAAGTTTGGTTCATGGAAAGCAGCACCAATATTAGCATCACCTGGAAGCTTGTTAGAACTACAGAATCTCAAGCCCCACCCCAGATCTACTGAATGGAGATCTGCATGTTAACAAAATCCCATGGTGATTCCTGAGCACCTTCAAGTCTGAGAATCACTGCTCTAGAGATGGTAAGATGCCCAGTTAAAGAAAATATTTTCTTTCTCTCTGAGGTAACTGAGAGGGGACATATGAAAAGACCCTGACCAACAAACAATGAAAAATTAAAGGATCAACTTAAGAAAAAAATTTAAAGTACAAATCCAGATATATTTATCAAGCATTGACCTGCTTACCTATGAGCCTCAGTTAACTCAGTTTCTTCCCTCAGTTTGTTGGGAGGAAATGAAGAGCAATACTAGCTCAGCTGTAGAATATTCTCAAATTTATTGTCATCAGAGTAAGTATTATTATATAACATTTATTCACTGTGTACTATATGCCATGCAACTTCCTAGATACTTTTCCATACTTTTCACTTTAATCTACACATGACTTTGGAACCTAAGCTTATAACCACTTCCTTCCTTTCTGATCTTTTCTCTAATGTGACTCTAGGATATCTTTTCTGGCACAATGTGAATGCACTACTATTCCATACCTTCACTGAGTGAGAAATATATTTTCCCATAGGCTCAAAATTTTCTGTCCAAGGCTTCTTTGCCTATATGTTCTCCAGAGATATTTAGCCTCACTCCTGGAAGTGTCCCTGACTCTGATCTCCTGCTTCCCCATCTCCCACTCCCATACATATCCTGAATACTCATTTTCTCTGTCTTCTGGTTTAACTGGAACATACTGACTTAGCAATTGTTATGTTTGTTTTATTCTTTGTAAAGCTCAATGTTTTAGTCTATCTTTCTGGGTGACATTTTTGTCCCGATCCTTTTATCAGCCATGTAGCTTTTCATTCTAAGGTCTGTAAAGACAGAAGCTATATTTGGTTCTCCACTATATTTCCAGAGTTTAGCACAGTGTCTAACATAAAACAAGCACTCAAAAACATGTGTTCACTGAACAAATAAATCTCAGTGACAGCAGTTTCCATGGAATGCATATCTGTGGGAGCTCTTCTCTATCTGTACCCATCCCTTAGATTATCTTGTCCAGTCCCACAGTTAAATAAATCCACCCCTCAAATTGTAACTTCAATCCTGACCACACCTTGAACTTCACACTCATGTATCCAACTGCTTACTCCTATCGGCCACTAGGTAAGAGAGATCTCAAGTTGTTCAAAATCTGTCCCTTGATTCTCCACCTTTATAACCCCACCTCTGTAAATTGCATCACTACTTACCCAGTTACTCAGACTAAAAATCTCGTGCCCTGCCTGGTTCCTCTTTCCCTTCTATCCCATAGCCAAGTGATCAGCAAATTGTAATCAAGTTTACCTTCAAAACACCTTCTGAATCTAACCAGTCGTCAGCACTCTCTCATCCACACCACTATCAGCCTGCACCTAGGCTATGGCAATAACCTTTTACACTGGCCTCACTGTTTCAATTCTTGCCTTCCTCAAGTCTCTTTCTAGCCAGCAACCAGGGTAATCTTTTAAAACATAAATCAGATCTCATAACTCCTCTGCTCAAAGGCCTTCAATGGCTTTCTGGCAAACATAAAGTGAATTCACCACCATGGCCTACAGGGTCCCACACAACCTGTTCCTGCCTCCCTCAAAATCACTCAGCTCCAACCTCATTGGCTTGCTTTCGGTTCTTCTAATACTCCAAGCTTAACCCCACCTCAGGGCATATTGACTTATTAATCAATCTGTTTGCAATGCCAGTCTCTTCTCCCTAGGTTTTGTATGGTTACTGACTGTACTTCATTCATGTTTCTGTTCAAGTGTCACCTCCTCAAGAATAAGGATGACTCTGATGACCATCATAGCCAAAACCTATTCCTACTGCATTATACTATTCTTTACCCCTTTGTCTTGGGTTATTTTCTTCATAACATTTATACCTAACACATTATGCCTCCACGTGTTTATTCATTTATTGTTTGCCTTCCCATTAGAATACGAGTTCCATGAAAGCAGGAACTTGGAAGATCTTCTTTATTATTGCACAGAACCCCTGGTGCCTAGAACACTATCTGGCACATGGAAGGCACACCAATAATATTCACTAAGTGAATGAAGATTGGTGGACATCACCTTTGTCTTTAAAACCTTCCTCATCCTAGTAGGTCTTCCCTGGTGGCTCAGTTGGTAAAGAGTCTGCCTGTAATATGGGAGACCCAGGTTCAATCCCCAGGTCAGGAAGATACCCTGGAGAAGGGCACGGCAAGCCACTCCAGTATTCTTGCCTGGAAAATCCCATGGACAGAGGAGCCTGGCAGGCTACAGTCCATGGGGTCACAGAGTCAGACACCACTGAGTGACTGACACTTTCACTTGTCATCCTAGTATTCTCTTTTTGAGCCAAATGAGTAGGTGCCCCTTTTTGTCTTTCATAAAGCCTGACATCTCTTGTGGTCTTCCCACAAAGATTAACTTTCTTATTGAACAAATGTATCTACTTCTTGGTTTATTTACAAGTATACATAATTATCATGTTCCAATCCCAATAAATGCTTAACCCTCCCTTCTAGTCCCATTTTTTATTCCTGCTGTCTAGATTCTGTTACCCTCATCAGTCAAGTCTGCTTAACATTACATCTATTGGCCCTGACTCCCCTCTGCCACTTCTGAAGCTGAACATGTCCTGCCTGGGCTTTTGTACCCAGGTCATGACTCCGGAAAAATTTACCAGTCTGAAACCCTGATAGGACTTCCTACAACAAAGAAATGTCCGTGTGTGTGTGTGTGTGTGTGTGTGTGCGCGTGCATGCATAATCTATGAGAATACTAAATCTTTTGAAAGTCCTTCAGAATCCTCATATTTTAAAAGATTCCAAAAACCTTGGCAACCATATGCTTCCAAGTTTTTAGGACAGCTCTTATTTGAGAGAATTTTATTATTTCCAATAATGGTAATTTATTAAAGGACATATGATGTATGTATCTCTTTAGATTGTCACCACAAATACATTCATGTATTAAAAAAAAAGAAAATAGGTCACTCAGGCCATGGTCCTTTGTTAGCCTAGATCCTGGATCCCCACAGACTTCAGCAATAGCTCCCTGGAGTAGTCTCCTCCTTGTCATCTTGTTACTAATTTTCACTAGGAGGGTGGAAGTGAAGGAGGGGATTTTCAAGTCCATTAGTAAGACCAGAAGAGTTTGCATTTCTTCCAGTATGTTCCCAGCTCTTTTAGTTGAGTGTGAAAACAACATAAAGGTCATGAGGACTGTAACTCAAAAACCTGAAGCTATCTTTTCACATCCTGCGACTCCCTTTGTCTTACCTTTTCCTTCTCTTCCCAATTATGTATGCCCCTCTTCTCCAGACACACATGTACTATACTCCTTCACACTACTCCCTGGCTACCAGGGGTTTGATTTGTCAAACCTCAGCCAGCCAGTCATCAGTCAGCCATCTATCCACCTAATCAACAAGCCTTTGCATATTACTACCTGCTGGGAACTGTGCTTGGTGCTGGGAATAGAGAAATGGAAGAAATGGGTGAAGTCTCTAAGAGTCACTTGCTTAGAATACTTCCTGAGAGCTACTTCTTTCCTTTATATCTTAAGTACTTAGACTGGCAGCTCAGTTCATATTCCGTCCTTCTGGTAGCACTGCTGCTGCTGCTGCTAAGTCGCTTCAGTCGTGGCCGACTCTGAGCGACCCCATGGACTGCAGCCCACCAGGCTCCCCTGTCCCTGGGATTCTCCAGGCAAGAACACTGCAGTGGGTTGCCATTTCCTTCTCCAATGCATGAAAGTGAAAAGGGAAAGTTAAGTCACTCTGTCGTGTCCGACTCTTTGCGACCCCAGGGACTGCAGCCTACCAGGCCCCTCCATCCATGGGATTTTCCAGGCAAGAGTACTGGAGTGGGGTGCCATTGCCTTCTCCATCTGGTAGCACTAGATATTAATAATAACAATAAAGTACCTTGTCCTAAAAACTTCAATAATTTCTTTAGAAATTCATTGGTCTCCTGCAGTCCCTGATATACAATAGTAGCAACAATAGTGACCATTTTAATTGCCTGCTATATTCCAGGCAACGAACTGTTTTATACATATTTTATCTTTTCATCCATAACAAAATAAGGTTCAGAGAGGTTAGGCCATTTGCCTAAAGTCACTACCTACCTGGTAGCAAAGCTAGGGTATGCCTGACCCCCAATCCTACACTCATCATTCTGTTTCATGCTAGATTAAGTGTCTTAACCCAAAGCTGAGTCATTTGCAACAACTGAGGGTTGTTTGAGGGACCTCCATGGTATCTCCCCACTCAAACTAGAAAGACAGTAGAGGACAAATTTGAAATATGGGTGAACAACCAGAAAGAGGGGGGACCCAGCAGTAAGGAAAAGAGAGTTTTAGGCAAGTGAATGGTCAACCTTTTGATGTACCTACTTGGAGCAGAAATTGAGTTCTTTATTATTTTTTTCCATAGTGCCATTTGCTTTCCAGGAAAATTACATTTACTCTCTTCTATAAGTACAGGAGATTGCCAGTCTTCAGATCTTCATAAGAACTAATCTTTGTGAATGTTATTGGCAAAAAATACCTGCTTTTAATTTGTATTTTCCATATGTTTATTGTCGATGTGCATTTCTTTGCATTTCCTACTCAGATTGTTGCCTTTTTCCTATAGGAGTGTTCACTTTTTTCTTAAGACTTATAAGAGGTATTTATCTATTATACATATTAGACCTGTGTCATATGCATTGCACATATTTTGCATGTTTATGAGCTGCCTTTTCATGTTGTTAATTGTATTTTTTATGAACAAATGTTGTTTGTTATAGATTTAAACCCAAAGCCCTTCTTCTGGGATTGCTCTTCATCATAAAATTAAATAGCCAACTCTATTTGTTTTCAGTTTTAAACTCTTACAACATTTAACTCAAATGTTTCAAAAAGTTATTTAGGTATCTAATGTGAAGTGGGACTCTAGTCTGAGGTTTTATGGTAGACTCCTTCACCTCTCGAATGGCTAATTTTCAAAGAACTATTTATTGAATTATTCTTTATCCCATTGTTCATGGCTTTTATAATCATAAGCATGATAATTTTTCAAAGCTATCTGTTTCATTTTATTCACCCTTTCATCCTTACAATCTTACCATACTAATAATTATTCTAACTTGGTGATACATCTTAGTATCTTTTATTGATATTTTAAACACATTTTTAACTATTAAAATCTTTATTCTTCCAAAGTGAACTTTAGAATCATTGTCAATAAATAAACAGAATTTTTTGTTGAATTTATATGAAACATAAATTAAATTTTAATTTCCTAAATCAAGAATACACAGAAGAACTATACAAAAAAGATCTTCACGACCCAGATAATCATGATGGTATGATCACTCACACTCACCTAGAGCCAGACATCCTGGAATGTGAAGTCAAGTGGGCCTTAGGAAGCATCACTACAAACAAAGTTAGTGGAGGTGATGGAATTCCAGTTGAGCTATTCCAAATCATGAAAGATGATGCTGTGAAAGTGTTGCACTCAATATGCCAGCAAATTTGGAAAACTCAGCAATGGCCACAGGACTGGAAAAGGTCAGTTTCATTCCAATCCCAAAGAAAGGCAATGCCAAAGAATGCTCAAACTACCACACAATTGCACTCATCTCACACGCTAGTAAAGTAATGCTCAAAATTCTCCAAGCCAGACTTCAGCAATATGTGAACCGTGAACTTCCAGATGTTCAAGCTGGTTTTAGAAAAGGCAGAGGAACCAGAGATCAAACTTCCAACATCCACTGGATCATCGAAAAAGCAAGAGAGTTCCAGAAAAATATCTACTTCTGCTTTATTGACTATGCCAAAGCCTTTGACTGTGTGGATCACAGTAAACTGTGGAAAATTCTGAAAGAGATGGGAATACCAGACCACCTGACCTGCCTCTTGAGAAACCTGTATGCAGGTCAGGAAGCAACAGTTAGAACTGGACATGGAACAACAGACAGGTTCCAAATAGGAAAAAGGAGTATGTTAAGGCTGTGTATTGTCACCCTGCTTATTTAACTTAAATGCAGAGTACATCATGAGAAATGCTGGGCTGGTGGAAGCACAAGGTAGAATCAAGATTTCCAGGAGAAATATCAATAACCTCAGATATGCAGATGACACCACTCTTATGGCAGAAAGTGAAGAAGAACTAAAGAGCCTCTTGATGAAAGTGAAAGAGAGAGTGAAGAAGTTGGCTTAAAACTCAACATTTAGAAAACTAAGATCATGGCATCCAGTCCCATCACTTCATGGCAAATATATGCGGAAACAGTGGAAACAGTGGCTGACTTTATTTTTCCAGGCTCCAAAATCACTGCAGATGTTGACTGCAGCCATGAAATTAAAAGACGCTGACTCCTTGGAAGGAAAGTTATGACCAACCTAGACAGCACATTAAAAAGCTGAGACATTACTTTGTCAACAAAAGTCCATCTAGTCAAGGCTATGGTTTTTCCAGTGGTCATGTATGGATGTGAGAGTTGGACTATAAAGAAAGCTGAGAGCAGAAGAATTGATGTTTTTGAACTGTGATGTTGGAGAAGACTCTTGAGAGTCCCTTGGACTGCAAGGAGATCCAACCAGTCCATCCTAAAGGAGATCAGTCCTGGGAGTTCATTGGAAGGGCTGATGTTGAAGCTGAAACCACAATACTTTGGCCACCTGATGCGAAGAGCTGACTCATGTGAAAAGACTCTGATTCTGGGAAAGATTGAGGGCAGGAGGAGAAGGGGACAACAGAAGATGAGATGACTAGATGGCATCACCGACTCAATGGACATGCATTTGGGTAAACTCCGGCAGTTGGTGATGGACCAGGAGGCCTGTCATGGTGTGGTCCATGGGGTCGCAAAGAGTCGGACATGACTGAGCAAATGAACTGAACTGTACTGAAATCAATTAAATTGGAAAACTTGGCATATTTTAGTAATTCAGATATCCTAGCAAAGAACATGATGCATCTCTCACTTTAATCAAATTTTACTTTATGTTTCTCTAGAGATTTTAGTAATTTTGAAGAAAATATAGGCTTTATATTTTTCTTGTTAAAGTCATCCTTAGAATTTGAAGATATTTTAAGTATTGCCAATAAACTCTTTTTTTTTCATATTTATAATTTCTAACTGGTTATTGCAGAGAAATCAACAGAGGAGAATAGCACAGCCCAAAGGACTACATTAATAGGCCATTAAAAAAAAAGAACATTGTCATTTAGGAAACATGTTCTCTGCTTGAAGTTGCCTTTTGTAGAATCAAAGAGTTATGATGTTACATACCACCCATCAAACTCAGAGAATTTAAGACCATGTTCTCATTCAACAGTCATCATTCTCAGATGAGAGAGCAACCATTTATCAAGACACAGGAAGAAAGTAGCTCTCCCCAAGTCAAAGCACTGGGACAAAAACAATGATTCTGATTAAATTATCAAAAGAAATTTTCACAGTCTGCAATTGTGTTTGGCAAGTTTAAATCCCAAATGAAATTTTAGAGGAGATGTTATGTGCCCTTGAAAAGCAAGTTTACAATGAAAATGCTGACAGGCCTTATAAGAGAAGACTGAGCATTTCTAATGTCACTTATGTGTAAATAACAATATCTGTATACATAGGCAATATATGTAAACTATGTTTTTTTCCCCCTGAGAATCACTGTCTTATTTATCATATTCAATGTCCATTATCTCCCTTAAAATTACCTTTAGGGCATAATCAATCTACATAGCCATTTCAATTATTTAGACAATATATCATATTTCAATATTTCATACAGAAAAATATTTTCTTCTAACTCATTAATTATAACTAATGCCTATGATGTCTGAGCACAAATATATTAGCTACTTTTTTGTAAAGACTAAGGCTGATTCAGTAAATTTAAAATTCACAGAAGGCGATTTCAAGTATAAATTCCAGGTTACTAGTATAGAAAACAGTTTAAATTTTGGGGAAATCAATATAAAGCATGAAAAGAATTCTTATTAACTGCCATCTGAAGTCACAGGTGAGAGACTAGTAAAGGCGTAAGGTCATTCTACTTTTCTAAACCATTAATCAGTTTGTTGTGGTCATCTGTGATCTTCTAGCAACTTCTACAAAAATCACTAAGATTAAAAGCAAAGAGATGAATGTACAAAATGAAACGGAAATAAAAAACAGGAGCATCCCTTTGTTCCAAAACATAAGTACATACAAAAAAAAAAAAAAAACTTACATTGATGGGGGTATGTTAGAGCGTCACAGAAACCAAGTGAAAGATCTCCAAAGTTGGAGCAATTTGAACAACAACAATAACAAAAAATAGTATTGGACCTAAAGTATAACTTCATTGTTAACACTAGCAAGCGGGTATTCTTTCTGCCCCCTTCTGATGCCTATGTCAGAAGCTTTCTCTATCTCCTTTATACTTTAATAAAACTTTATTACACAAATAAATAAATATTCCTGAGTCCACACTGATATAAATAAATGACTGAATACATAAATGAATGCATGGACTTCCCTGGTGGTCCAGTGGTTGAGAATCTGCCTGCCAATGCAGGAGAAACAGGTTCATTCCCTGCTCCAGGAAGATCCCACATGCTGCAGGCCAACTCCCCAGGCCACAACTACTGAGCCTGCACGCTCGAGTCCAAGGGCAATAAGAAAATAAGCCACCGCAATGAGAAGCCCACGCACCACCACTACAGAGTAGCCCCAACTCGCCACAACTAGACAAAGCCTGCGTGCAGGAATAAAGCCTCAGCACAGCCAAAAGGTAAAAAACCCAAACTAAAACAATAAATTACATAAATGAATGAGAGAGAAGAGACAGATATCCTGTGCAGTACTCCAAATAACTTGTGGTGATATTCTGCCTTCAAGGAAGTGGACTCTAACTCTACTCACTAAGTGTGGACTGCACATAATGATTTTCTTCCTGAGAGTACACTATAGAAAGGGGGGAAAGCATGAGTTTACAGTGAAAAACCCTAACAAACACTGTTAGAGTCAGGTGATGCAAGGCAAATATCAACAAAAAGTCCTGCTGATAATATGTACCTATGATAATTTGTGAAGAAAACTGTATTTGTCTCTGTAGTCTTCCTCCCAAACACCCATGACCCCAGGCTAATTATGAGGAAAACATACCACATATTCCAATAAAAAGCCATCCTACAAAATACATGACCTATATGCCTTAAAACTGTCCATATCATCAAAAAAAAAAAAATCTGAGGAATTGCCAGAGTCAAATGGAGTCTAGGGCGATATGACAAGTAACTGTAGTGTGGTAACATGGATGGGATCCTAGAACAGAAAAATGACATCAGGTAAAAACGAAGGAAATCTGAATAAACTATTGCCTTCAGTTAATGAATCAATATAAGTTCACTAATTGTAACAAATGTGCCATAATAATGCAAGATGTTAATAAGAGGGGAAATTCTGTGTGGGGGTGTAAAGGGGGGCATAATGGCAAATCTCTAAACTATCTGTTTAATTTTTCTGTAAACCTAAAACTGTTGCAAATAAACTTTATTTTATAAAACAGCAGACATCAGAAAAATTAGGAGATTATCCCAGATGGCTCAGCGGTAAAGAATCCGCCTAAAATGCAAGAGGCACAGGAGACCTGGGTTTGATCCCTGGGTAGGGAAGATCCCCTGGAGGAGGAAATGGAAACCCACTCTGGTACTCTTGCCTAGAAGATCCCATGGACAGAGGAACCTGGCAGGCTACAGTCCATGGGGACACAAAGAGTCAAACGTGACTGAGCACGCACGCAGACAATAGAAAAGAAAGAGGAAAAAACAACTCCCAGACCTCTTGCAGGAAAAAGGGTATAAAGACAAGACCAAGGAGGCTTTTCCTAACATTGAGTCCACTTTGTATAAATGTCAATGTCATAACATTGCTCATTACAATAGGATCAATTACAATATGAATAAAATCATAGCTTAAGAATAACTATACACAGTAAAATCTTGATATAAAACAGTCCTTCTCCATCACCAGTGATGACAAGAGCATTCACTGTACTTTAAATTAGTCCAAAGACTGTTTGATTTCCTAAATGGGATGCCAAAAAGGGATCAGAGGGCTGAGTAGAGGTTTGTCCTAGAATCTATAATATCAACCATGGATTCTAACCATAGGATCTTAGGGCTCAAAGGACCTCAAAAAGATCAGCCGATCCAAGTTTATTATTGTCTATAACATTTTACAGGGGTGTTGATCTTTTATAAAGATCTTCAGAGAGGGTTCATAAATTATCAGGGTCATCTGCACAGTCAATTATGATTTTATCAATTACTTTGTAAGACTTCTGTCAAACTTTACCTGAGGTTACCTGCACTCAGATACTTTTTAAGATTGTTGGGTCTAACAATTAGTACCACTTAGGTAAAGAATCCACCTTCCAAGGAGGAGATGTGTGTTTGATCCCAGGGTTAAGAAGATCCCTGGGAGAAGGAAATAGCAACCCACTCCAGTATTCTTGCTTGGGAAATCCCATGAACAGAGAAGTCTGGGGGCTACAGTCCAATGGGGTCTCAAAGAGTCAGACACAACTTAGCAACTAAACAGCAGCAGCAGAAACTTTAATTACCCTTATACATGACTGGTAAATAAACTCTAAAAAACTATTTAAAAATTAAAAAGCAAGAGGAATGCATCATCTCAAAGGATGTGAGGATATGACATCCACTTAGGGCATGATGAATGTTTTTCTGAATAGTCTGTGATATGGGACACAGTAGGTACTCTTAATCTGACTGTTGAATTAATGAATAAATGAATAAATAGGGCAGTCTTTCAACACATTTGTTTAGAAGCTCATAGTTTAATCTCATGTTATGTCTCTTAGTGGGCTATTGGATCTGTTTAGAGTCTTTTTTGAGACAGAACTCAATAAAAATATTGGGCATGCTCTATGGGATAAAGCCATAGCAGGTGAGGAAGGGAGTAAGTTGAACCATCCTCCTTTTGGTATTTCTACCATAGAGAAGCACAAAGAAGAACATTCAAGGACACCACAGTCAAGTGGTAAACATGACCCTTTGGGACAGTATTCCTGGAGAGAAGTGAAAGATAGTGACTTCCAGTATTCATCTAAGAGGATTACAGGACATGCCAAAGAGAAAATCTAGAAGTGTGTCTGGAAGTCATGGGTTGAAGAGGAGATCCACCATTGTTAGCCACTCATTCTGCCTCCCTACTTCTCTTTCTATCCCTGCATCCCTACTCCCCCACCAACATGAAAGCCTCAGCTTTTATACATCTTTAGCAATTTCATAATTATCTCTGCCACTATATGTGGCATCTCAAACTTTGACAATTTTGTTGTAATGTTATCTTTTCAAGTGTTTAGAGTTTGAGGCATCAAATTATTCTAGACTATCCAAAATGAAACCTGTTCTGCTCACTTGTAATTCTTCTACTTGCTCATTCAGCAACACAGAGTGTCCAATGCATGCCAGGCACTATGCTAGAAGCTTGAGAAACAAACATGATTAGGACATGATGCTCACCAGTCTATAAAAGATATAAAGGCACATAAACACATAATTGAAGGCAGTGTGGAGACACTGTATAGAAATATGCAAAGAGGGCCATGTTAATATATAGAAATTGAATGCTGCTTAGAGTTAGACTTGAGAAGACTTCACATAGAGGCAATATTTCAACTTGGTCTTGCAGAAAGAGTAGGAACTTACTATATCCCGAAGATGGGTAAGACATTGTAGATAAATGGAATAAGAGATAGCTTCATGAGCAAAACACAAAGATATAAAATTATGTTTTACAGTTCAGAAATAATGACTATGACTGTAATAAATAGAATGGTGGCAAATGAGACTATATCATGCCAGATTAGGAAGGATCTTATTCACGGTGTCAAGTATTGTAGATATTAATCTTAAGGTAACAAAGAATTGGAAACAGAAAAGTGACATGGCTCAATTGGTAAATTGCTCTGGCTATACTGAAGAGAATGTATCAGTGGGTTGTGGGACAAGACTGGAGACAATGATAGTTAGAAGATAACAGATGACAATAGTCTGGCAGATTCTTTACCATCTGAGCCACCAGGGAAACCCAGGAAGAAAGTAGAAAGCAAAAGGACAGAAGAGAAAACACTGGCGCAGGTTTGTTACTCACAAACAAAAGGGAAAGAGGAAAAATGATTTAAGCATACTTCTAAGCCTATTTTGAAGACAGACGTGAGGAAAGTTGAGGGCGTTCATGCTTGATAACCTGCATTTTAGTGAAATTAGAAGACCTAATCATCTACTGAGAGGAAGACATGGTTGGAAGACAGCTATTCAGAGGAATGGAAAAAGCAGCTTACTTTGGAGGGATAAAAAGATTGTCTTATAAAAGAAATGCTAAGAGATCAGCTAAGTTTGCAAATGTCTAATTGCAGTATAGTCTATTGTAGTATAGGAGACCATGTAAGTGGAGTGTGTTAAGCAAATGACACCAGGATGTCAGGAGAACTGATCCATCAGTTCAGTCGCTCAGTTGTGTCCGACTCTTTGCAACCCCATGAATCACAGCCTGCCAGGTCTCCCTGTCCATGACCAACTCCTGGAGTTCACTCAGACTCATGTCCATCGAGTCAGTGATGCCATCCAGCCATCTCATCTTCCGTCATCCCCTTCTTCTCCTGCCCCCAATCCCTCCCAGCATCAGAGTCTTTTCCAATGAGTCAAATCTTTGCATGAGGTGGCCAAAGAACTGGAGTTTCAGCTTTAGCATCATTTCTTCCAAAGAAATCCCAGGGCTGATCTCCTTCAGAATGGACTGGTTGGATCTCCTTGCAGGCCAAGGGACTCTCAAGAGTCTTCTCCAACACCACAGTTCAAAAGCATCAATTCTTCGGCACTCAGCCTTCTTCACAGTCCAACTCTCACATCCATACATGACCACAGGAAAAACCATAGCCTTGACTAGACGGACCTTTGTTGGCAAAGTAATGTCTCTGCTTTTGAATATGCTATCTAGGTTGGTCATAACTTTCCTTCCAAGGAGTAAGCGTCTTTTAATTTCATGGCTGCAGTCACCATCTGCAGTGATTTTGGAGCCCCCAAAAATAAAATCTCACACTGTTTCCGCTGTTTCCCCATCTATTTCCCATGAAGTGATGGGACTGGATGCCATGATCTTCGTTTTCTGAATGTTGAGCTTTAAGCCAACTTTTTCACTCTCCACTTTCACTTTCGTCAAGAGGCTTTTTAGTTCCTCTTCACTTTCTGCCATAAAGGTGGTGGGGGAGCATAAAGACAGGTGGCCAGAAACCTGCCCCTAGGTAAACAGAATACCAAGAAGGTCATCTAGAGGTCAGGAGAGCTAGATGAAAAAAGTGTTTCCTTTGCATCTAATATAGACCTATAATTTTAACCTGATGTAATGAACAGACTCATTGGAAAAGACCCTGATGCTGGGAAAGACGGAAGGCAGGAGGAGAAGGGGATGAGATGGTTGGATGGCATTACCGACTTGATGGACATGACTTTGAGCAAGCTCCGAGAGTTGGTGAAGGACAGAGAAGCCTGCCGTGCTGCAGTCCATGAGGTTGCAAAGAGTCGGACATGACTGAGCGACTGAACTGACTGACTGATAATTTAAACCATGAGTAGTATTTTTAACGGGACAAATGGATGATGATTTTGTGGTAATTGGGACAAAGGATAGTTACAACTTTATTTTTTTCTTTACCTTAGGATACTTACACCATTATCTGCCAAAGTGATGTTCTGGAAAGAAAGATATCCACATAAAAGTAAGGGAAAACATGTTTGAACAATCCCTACCAACTGCTGAAAGCATGTCCCACCCTTGTATATAAATTCTTTTAATCAAAGCACACATCAAAATTAAACTAGAATGTGACAACTCAGTCTACCAAATAAACACATGCCTTGCTTAACTAGCTTGTCAATCTAAGGATCCCAACAGAAGGAAGCTATTCAATCAAGAAAAGGAAGGAGAAAGGTCAAATTAAAGTGTTTTATGCATTATAAAATTATTATGTTTGCCAATATTACTTTGCAATTAAAGCTTTGTAGACTTTACAGCAGCCAAAAAAGTTGCAGAACTAATTTAACATTTCTCCCCAAAATGTTGTCAATAAAGGCAACAGTAAAAAACTAAAAGCACATTAAAACTGAAGAGGAAAAGTTAAAATTTTACATAATCTCTTGCTCGTTCTGCCTCTATAACTCAGCTTGCTCCTTCAACGTTGGATCACATAGGTCATGTAGTCTCAGAAAGTGGAGACTTACAATACTAGCAACGGGAGCTTATCTCACTCACCCTTGTCCTGCTCTTTGCAATTGCCTGGCCCCTGCAAACCTGCTTAATCATGCCTGTCTGTAAAGGTCAGGCATTCCCCTCCCCATCTTGACTGCTGTTCCCATGCACATGAAACCCCTTAGTTTAAACCAGCCTATTAACAGCTAGTGTTGCCCACCACAGTCTGTCTATAAAAACTCTGTAACCCCTTTGTTCACGGCTCAGAGCTTAGAGTGTTAACTCCTCTGGGCCTGCTGGCATAATAAACCTCAGTTCTCCAACTCTCCGAGTGTGGTGCTTCGTTTCTCAATTACTGGTTTCTGCGACATTTCTGGAGGCCCCAGCTAGATGCCAACCACACCAGCCCTTTGAGTCACTGGACAGGTGGCTCAGCCAGGCTGGAGCAAAGGAACCCCAAGACGAACAAGGAGGCACGCCACCTGACGGTATTCCAGGTTCTCTTTCAGACCAGTGTTCCAACGCTATGGACAGCCGAATCCCAACTGGACTCATGGGAGGGACGGACCAACTCACCAGGAATGGCTGCAGGATTAGGTAAGGCCCTGGGCCCAGTCCCCAGTCAGGTCCTACCCCAACTGGTAGAAGATAAGACTGATCACCTACTTGGAGCTCCGCTGAAGGGAGCATCAGATAGGGAGAACTGGGGACTCAGGAGAAGAGACGCATTGTGACTGATGATCTCCTTGGAGCTCCTGGGAAAGGAGCAACAGTTAAGGAAACCTGGGTTCTCGGGAGAAGGGAGACATTGTGATAGCCTCTGAATGATTGTGAGTGCATGACTGCTGATTGAACAGAGTGAGAGAAATTTTTCTTTTTGGAAACTGCAAAACCAATTCTTTTTGCACATACAATTAATAACAACTGGCTTGTTAAAAGACCTGCCTAGGAAAAAGCTTGAAGTTAACCCTTTCCATGTCCTTGAAATACACAGCCAACTTTGCCTGAGACCTCAGCTTTGGGCAAATTAGAACTCCAAGCAAAGAAAAAAAAAGGGGGTCAAAGATATTTTAAATCTCAAACAGAAAACTGTAAGATCTCTGTCTGTCTGTATTTATGTATATCTTTTGTTTTTTTTTTCTGATAATATTATTGAAGTTGTAAATAAGTTCTAATTTAATTGGCCTAAAGAAAGTTCAGTTCTGTTCAGTTGCTCAGTCGTGTCCAACTCTTTGCGACCCAATGAACTGCAGCACGCCAGGCCTCCCTGTCCTTCACCAACTCCTGGAGTCCACCCAAACCCATGTCCATTGAGTCGGTGATGCCACCCAACCATCTCATCCTCTGTCGTTCCTTCTCCTCCTGCCTTCAATATTTCCCAGCATCAGGGTCTTTTCCAATGAGTCAGCTCTTCGCATGAGGTGGCCAAAGTATTGGAGTTTCAGCTTTAACATCAGTCCTTCAGTGAACACCCAGGACTGATCTCCTTTAGGATGGACTGGTTGGAACTCCTTGCAGTCCAAGGGACTCTCAGGAGTCTTCTCCAACACCACAATTCAAAAGCATCAATTCTTCTATGCTCAGCTTTCTTTATAGTCCAACACTCACATCCATACATGACCACTGGAAAAACCACAGCCTTGACTAGATGGACCTTTGTTGGCAAAGTAATGTCTGCTTTTTAATATGCTGTCTAGGTTGGTCATAACTTTCCTTCCAAGGAGTAAGCGTCTTTTAATTTCATGGCTGCAGTCACCATCTGCAGTGATTTTGGAGCCCAGAAAAATAAAGCCAGCCACTGTTTCCACTGGTTCCCCATCTATTTGCCATGAAGTGATGGGACTGGAGAAAGTAAGTGCTTACAAATCAAACATTTCTAAATAAAAGAAAAATTAACCTCAATAAATTTCAGATTCAAATAAACTGGGAAATATTCAATATTAAATATCTAGTATTAATGTTTGTTTGCTAATCTAATAAGGAAGTAGGATGTATGTTTTTAATAAAGAAGATATAAAAAATAAAATTACATTTTATAAAGGGAAAAGAAAGTAGGTCTGACTTACAGTTGACTGTTACAAAAAGTGATTAGAAGGTTTGCGGAAAGTAACCCTGAAAAAAGTTTTGTGGATGGTTAGAACTAAGTTTAAAATAAATTTAATTAAGTTTACCTAAATGAGTTTAAAGTAAGCTAGTGAAAAACTTTAATTCAGCCTTTCTCTCTGTTAAGAAGACATACTTTCTTCAGATGTTGAACTGCTTTTCATAATAAAGTTTCTTTACCTCTTGATCTGTTCTATATTTACCTTTCAAATTGTTTGTTAACTTTGGCTAAGGAAATAAATATTATTTCACAATAACTCATATGATCCTACTGTCTTGTCTCAATGAAAATAAGCCATGCCGTGCGGGGCCACCCAAAACCGATGGTTCATGGTGGAGAGGTCTGACAGAATGTGGTCCACTGGAGAAGGGAATGGCAACCCACTTCAGTGTTCTTGCCTTGAGAACCCCATGAACAGTATGAAAAGGCAAAAAGATAGGACACTGAAAGAGGAACTCCCCAGGTCGGTAGGTGCCCAATATGCTACTGGAGATTAGTGGAGAAATAACTCCAGAAAGAATGAAGGGATGGAGCCAAAGCAGAAACAACACACAGTTGTGGATGGGACTGGTGATATAAGCAAGGCCCAATGCTGTAAAGAGCAATATTACATAGGAACCTGGAATGTTAGGTCCATGAATCAAGGCAAATTGGAAGTGGTCAAACAGGAGATGGCAAGAGTGAACATCGACATTCTAGGAATCAGCGAACTAAGATGGACTGGAATGGGTGAATTTAACTCAGATGCCCATTATACCTACTACTGTGGGAAGGATTCCCTTAGAAGAAATGGAGCAGCCATCATAGTCAACAAGAGAGTCTGAAATGCAGTCCTTGGATGCAATCTCAAAATGACAGAATGATCTCTGTTCGTTTCCAAGGCAAACCATTCCATATCATGGTAATCCAAGTCTATGCCCCGACCAGTAATGCTGAAGAAGCTGAAGGTGAACAATTCTATGAAGACCTACAAGACCTTTTAGAACTAATACCCAAAAAAGATGTCCTTTTGATTATAGGGGACTGGAATGCAAAAGTAGGAAGTCAAGAAACACCTGGAGTAACAGGCAAATTTGGCCTTGGAGTACAGAATGAAGCAGGGCAAAGGCTAATAGAGTTCTGCCAAGAGAATGCACTGGTCATAGCAAACACCCTCTTCCAACAATACAAGAGAAGACTCTACACATGGACATCACCAGATGGTCAACACTGAAATCAGATCGATTATATTCTTTGCAGCCAAAGATGGAGAAGCTCTATACAGTCAGCAAAAATAAGACCAGGAGCTGACTGTGGCTCAGATCATGAACTCCTTGTTGTCAAATTCAGACTGAAATTGAAGAAGTGGAGAAAACCACTAGACCATTCAGGTATGCCCTAAATCAAATCCCTTATGACTATACAGTGGAAGTGAGAAATATATTTAAGGGCCTAGATCTGATAGATAGAGTGCCTGATGAACTATGGAAGGAGGTTCGTGACATTGTACAGGAGACAGGGATCAAGACCATCTCCAAGAAAAAGAAATGTAAGAAAGTAAAATGGCTGTCTGAAGAGGCCTTACAAATAGCTGTGAAAAGAAGGGAAGCAAAAAGCAAAGGAGAAAAGGAAAGATATTCCCATTTGAATGCAGAGTTCCAAAGAATAGCAAGGAGAGATGAGAAAGCCTTCCTCAGCAATCATTGCAAAGAAATAGAGGGGGAAAAAAGAATGGGAAAGACTAGAGATCTCTTCAAGAAAATTAGAGATACCAAGGGAACATTTTATGCAAAGATAGACTCAATAAAGGACAGAAATGGTAGGGACCTAACAGAAGCAGAAGATATTAAGAAGAGGTGGCAAGAATACACAGAAAAACTATACAAAAAAGAGTTTCACGACCCAGATAATCACGATGGTGTGATCACTCACCTAGAGCCGGACATCCTGGAATGTGAAGTCAAGGGGGCCTTAGGAAGCATCACTATGAACAAAGCTAGTGGAGGTGATGTAATTCCAGTTGACCTATTTCAAATCCTGAAAGATGATGTTGTGAAAGTGCTGCACTCAATATGCCAGCAAATCTGGAAAACTCAGCAATGGCCACAGGACTAGAAAAGGTCAGTTTTCATTCAAACTCCAAAGAAAGGCAATGCCAAAGAATGCTC
Source organism: Bos taurus (assembly GCF_002263795.3). NCBI lineage: Eukaryota > Metazoa > Chordata > Mammalia > Artiodactyla > Bovidae > Bos > Bos taurus. The sequence goes on from NC_037357.1 coordinate 9,448,777, forward strand.
AAACTACTGCACAACTGCACTCATGTCACACGCTAGTAAAGTGATGCTTAAAATTCTCCAAGCCAGGCTTCAGCAATATGTGAACCATGAACTTCCAGATGTTCAAGCTGGTCTTAGAAAAGGCAGAGGAACCAGGGATCAAACTGCCAACATCCGCTGGATCATGGAAAAAGCAAGAGAGTTCCAGAAAAAACATCTATTTCTGCTTTATTGACTATGCCAAAGCCTTGGAATGTGCGGATCACAATAAACTGTGGAAAATTCTGAAAGAGATGGGAATACCAGACCACCTGACCTGCCTCTTGAGAAATCTGTATGCAGGTCAGGAAGCAACCCTTAGAACTAGACGTGGAACAACAGACTGGTTCCAAATAGGAAAAGGAGTACGTGAAGGCTGTATATTGTCACCCTGCTTATTTAACTTAAATGAAGAGTACATCATGAGAAACACTGGGCTGGAGGAAGCACAAGGTGGAATCAAGACTGCCAGGAGAAATATCAATAACCTCAGATATGCAGATGACACCACCCTTATGGCAGAAAGTGAAGAACTGAAGAGCCTCTTGATGAAAGTGAAAGAGGAGAGTGAAGAAGTTGGCTTAAAACTCAGCATTCAGAAAACTAAGATCATGACATCCAGTCCCAACACTTCATGGCAATTATATGGGGAAATAGTGGAAACAGTGGCTGACTTTATTTTTCTGGGCTCCAAAATCACTGCACATGTTGACTGCAGCCATGAAATTAAAAGACGCTTACTCCTTGGAAGGAAAGTTATGACCAACCTAGACAGCATATTAAAAAGCAGACATTACTTTGCCAACAAAGGTCCATCTAGTCAAGGCTATGGTTTTTCTAGTGTTCATGTATGGATGTGAGTGTTGGACTATAAAGAAAGCTGAGCACAGAATTGATGCTTTTGGACTGTGGTGTTGGAGAAGACTCTTGAGAGTCCCTTGGACTGCAAGGAGATCCAACCAGTCCATCCTAAAGGAGATCAGTCTTGGGTGCTCATTGGAAGGACTGATGTTAAAGCTGAAACTCCAATACTTTGGCCACCTCATGCGAAGAGCTGACTCATTGGAAAAGACCCTGATGCTGGGAAAGATTGAAGGCAGGAGGAGAAGGGGACGACAGAGGATAAAATGGTTGGATGGCATCACTGACTCAATGGACATGGGTTTGGGTGGACTCCAGGTGTTGGTGATGGACAGGGAGGCCTGGCGTGCTGCGCTTCATGGGGTTGCAAAGAGTTGGACATGACTGAGCGACTGAACTGAACTATATGATCCTACCTGACTGAGTGTTATAAACCCTTTTGATCTTTATTGACAAAACTTCCTAAATAGCTTGACTTCTAGCTAAGTGTTGAATGCTTCAGAGGGCCCCCGAGACTTCCAAAAGAGCTATTAAGCTACCTGGGTCCACTGGATATGTTAAATTACATGGGAAGTACTGTTGAAGGGGTGATAAATCTTTCAGGTTATACTGTATGGTTGATGTTACTAATATAGATATCCTTAAATTAATTGAAATTCATATAGATCTCATATGCCCTGATAAAATATGGTCAATTACAATTCTAGGTATCATATTAAAGTGTTAAATATCACAACAATGACCAAGTTTCTTTGTCAATTGCAATAGAATCAGATTTTTAAACATGTTTTCTATGGTTTTACTCTCATGCATTTAGAGGAATACTGCTAGTTCTTCAAGATTTATGGAAAAGATTTCCTAAGGTTAAGCAGATAAACAAATTTTGTTATTAACAGTAAGCTGGTACCAGACTGGAATTTGGTCTTCTCTCTGTTTAGAGAACAAAGTTTTCTTAGAATGCAGCTTTCAATAACAGATTATGAGTTTCTTTGCCTTTAAGTGATTTATATTTGTTTTTAAAGTCTTTTTGTTACATTGGTAAAGTAAATATTCATTATTTAAGATTATGGTACATGTAGACAAAGCTTATTCTGCTTCTACACAAACTAACCCCTCACGGTAAGACTTTTGCTATCCTGATGTCCTTAAAACATGGCAATAGTCTGCTCCTAAATCAGGAAATTAAAAATGGACAAACAACAGCTAAAAATCAAAGAGCCAAGGCTATGGGAAATCCAAGATGGCTGTTTGGCTTTCCCTGGCTCCCTGACAGACCTCATTTTCATTTGATGGGTTAAAGGCTTCCCTGGCTACGGTGTCAATGCCCTCACAATGAATTCTCCAAAAAAAAAATTATGCTTCACTGAATATTAAATTCTAGTTTTGTTAATTAAGTTCTGTGCTTACTAAGACTCACTTCTGAGATAGTTCCTTCTTATGTTATATTGCTAAAAAGCTTTAATTAAGTTATAAAAAGGACACTCTAAGATTGTTTATAAAGCTTATCTCAGTAACCAGTCTTTAGATAAAGCTCAGATGTTCCATGATGTACAACCAAGAGGTGAACACTTAGCTATAATCATTTAACTGAGTCAGATCACCTGGGGTATACCAGGCTATACCCAATGAAAGTTCTTGACTTAAATTCTTGCTTGTGACCTTACTAATAACTGCTAGCTATACTATTTTCTACGTAGCTTGTTTCAGAAGATTATTTCTTACATTCCCAAATGTGTGACTAAGCCTGTGATAAAATGCTGATACACAGTCTCATATGAGATCAATAATTGTAATAATGTAACTCTAGATATGGGAAGAAGCAACAAGAGGAAATATTTTCCTAACCAAGAGGCTAGTAAGACAGGTATGGTCCAGAGACTTTTGCTACTTACAAGGCCTGGTCTAGTGAAAAAACACTGAGTGGCCTGTCAATGAAATCTTTGTTAGACCTGGGAATGAGCCTTCCCAGCATCATGGGACACAATTACCATGAAATGCCCCCAAAACATGGTCAGATATGTGGCTATGAAGGGACATGGCTGACTGAATGTTGGCCCTTGCCAGCTGCCTCTACAAAGATTAAATCATGAGCACTACAAGATGCTGACCTTCAACACTCCCTTGAAAGGAGTTCAGGGTGGAGACAAGAAATAAGGCACTCTGTGCTCTGGGAAAAACAAAAACAAAAAAACAGGCCTTCAGACAGTCAGATGTTTTCACGTAAATATTTTTATGAGTCTGAATTTTTCCATCTTCTCATACCTAGGGAAACACTAATGTCACAAATCAATGTCTGGACCTCATTCTCCTGGCTAGCCCCTCAGCAGCTTTCCTCTATTAATCTTTGGGCCACATATCTTTAACTTTACTGTTAAGTTTGTTTCTCCAAGTAGTAGTACAACAAGCTGAAAAGCAATGGCAGCCCACTCTAGTACTCTTGCCTGGAAAATCCTATGGACAGAGGAGCCTGGTAGGCTGTAGTCCATGGGGTTGCTAAGAGTCGGACACGACTGAGTGACTTCACTTTCACACACTGGAGAAGGAAATGGCCACCCACTCCAGTGTTCTTGCCTGGAGAATCCCAGGGTTGGGGGAGCCTGGTGGGATGCCGTCTATGGGGTTGCATAGAGTCGGACACGACTGAAGGGACTTAGCAGCAGCAGCAGTACAACAAGAATATCCCCCAGCCAACACCCAGACAATGCTAGTACAAGCTGCCTTATCCTTCTGTGGACTCTCACCTCCCTCTGTAAATGCCCCCTGAGGTCCTCAGGCTAGTCTCCCTTTGAGATCTTACACGGGGACCACCCCCAGTGATAGAAAAGCTCAAGGGAAACCATCAACAACTAGTTGACCTGGAGATGTCCCAACACCTCCAAGCTCTGGGAAAAGTCTTCAGCCATATCGCCTGATAAACCTTAGAAAGGACACCAATTCCTTTGGGCAATTGGGTTCATCCCTATCAGCCAGGAGATGAGGTACGGGTTAAAGATTAGGGAAAAAAAAAAAAAAAACACTTCAGCCAGTTTGGACAGGCCCTCACACGGTCATTCTGGCAACCCCTTCTGCTGTTAGAATTATAGGTGTCATCCCTTGGATCCACCACACCAGAGTCAAGAAGGCAGTGACTTCCTGTGATGAGGACACCTGGAAAGCAGTTCGGGAACCCAAAAACATCCTCAAGGTCTTATTCCAAAGACGAGGCCCTCACTCACAAAGGATGCTGGGTCCCGCTCTGATCACTCTGGAAGCTGACTAGTCAATGAATGGCAGAAACCTGAGGATTCTTCAGCCTTGCTCCAGCCACACTCTGGCAGCTGGCTGGTTAATGCACAGCAGGAGCTTGAGGATCTGGCTATCAAAATATTGATAGATTTTTATTGTCAACCCTGGCCTCTATTCCTAATCGATATTATTGCTGTGCTCTTCATTATAGGACCAAATAGACTCCCTGGCTGAGATGGTTTTACAGAATAGGGGAGGGCTAGACCTACTGACAGCTGAAGAGCTATGCCTTTTCTTGAATGAAGAAGGCTGCTTTTATGTAAACCAATCAGAAATAGTCAGGGACATGGCCCAGCAGCTAAGGGAACAAATCATAAAAAGGAGAGAGAAACTAGCTAATTCCTGGGGTAACTGGAACATTATCTGGAGCTGAATACCATGGCTTTTCCCTTTAACGGGTCCTCTCTTCATGCTCTTTGCAGTGCTCTTGTTTGGTCCTTGTATACTCAATGCAATTACCCAGTTCATAACCTCTTGGATTGAATCCATAAAGTTACAAATGGTAATAGCTCAATATAGCCCCCTAAACAATGAGGAGCTCTGAATGTCCTACCAAAACATGTGATGATGCTTTCCACAATGAGTGATAGAAGCATCAAGAGGGGGAAATGAAGAGGAAAAGTTAAAATTTTATCTAACCTCCTGCTTGTTCTGCCTCTATAACTCAGCTTGCACCCTGCAAAGTTGGATCACACAGGTCATGTAGTCTCAGAAAGTGGGGACTTACAATACTAGGAATGGGAGCTTATCTCACTCACCCTTGTCCTGCTCTTTGCAATTGCCCAGCCCCTGCAAACCTGCTTAATCATGCCTGTCCTTGTAAAGGTCAGGTAGCCCCCTCCCCATCTTGACTGCTATTCCTGTCCACGCAAAACCCCTTAGTTTAAACCAGCCTATTAACAGTTAGTGTTGCCCACTATAGTCTGTCTATAAAAACTCTATAACCCCTTTGTTTGGCACTCAGAACTCGAGTGTTAACTCCTCTAGGCCTGCCGGCGTAATAAACCTGAGTTCTCCAACTCTCCAAGTGTGGTGCTTGGTTTCTTGATTACTGGTTTCTGCAACGAAACTAGTCATAAGAAAGAAAATATTCTTCAGGAAAGTAAAACCCAATAGCAGATGTGATTTCAAAAAATGTAGGTGCTACAAAAACCAGTTTTGGGGTAAAGCGTAATTCTATGGTGTAATATGGGGGTAAAGTGCCCCAGAGAAGTAGTAATTTGTGAACCAAGGAAACCACAAGTTAATATGGGTTCTGACCCAAGTACCACCAGAAAGTAATAAGGAACTACGTGTATGGAACAGAATTAAACATATGAATCACAGATCAAAATATAAAAACAACTAGCAAACAAAAGGCAGAACATTCTTTATGATTCAGGGTTGTTTACTAAAAGAATTTACACAAAAGGAAATCATTTTCTGGAGGGCTTCTTCCTGTTTTCCTAGAGCTAGTAAGAATTATAGGGATATTACTGGAGTTTGATTTTGTAGTCATGTATTAGGTTACACCTCAGGATTCCTGCAGAACATCTTGTGTCTGACTAACATATGCAGAATCTATATATACTGCATATTATAATGATGAAAGCTACCTAGAACCTTCTATTGGTTTTTCCCATTCCTGTGTAAATAAGAACCTTGGAATATTCTTGTTGCTTGTTGTTTTCTGGGACTTCTCTGGTGGCACAGATGGTAAAGAATCTGCCTTCAATGCAGGAGATCCAGGTTCAATCCCTGGATGGAAATATCCCCTGGAGAAAGGAATGGCTACTCACCCCAGTATTCTTGCCTGGAGAATCCCATGGACAGAGAAGACTGGTGGGCTACAGGCTACAGTCCAGGAGATCACTAATGTCACTCAGTTGTGCCCAACTCTTTTGTGACCCCTTTGACTACAGCCCACCAGGTCCTCTATCCATGGGATTCTCCAGGCAAGAATACTAGAGTGGGTAGCCAGCCATTCCCTTCTCCAGGGGATCTTCCTGACTCAGGGATCAAATGTGCAGTCTTCTGCATTGGCAGGAGGATTCTTTACCACTGAGCCACTAGGGAAAGCCACTAAGCTAAGTGTATTTTCTATGCAATGGGCTCTTCCCAAAGAACTATTTCTAGTTGGGAAATTGAAGAAAAAATAATTTAAACTTTCTTAAGAGAATAGGATTTTTGTAGGCCACCTATCAATTTCTGAAATATACTTGTAAGAAAGGCACACTGGATGTTGTGGTGACTGTTCTGTGACCTGGCTTGCTGCTCTTAAATCCAAGCTATTCAAAATGTAGTGGTATGGGGCATCACCTATCTGCAGTTCAAACCTCAGTGGGCCAGATAACAGCATGGGGAGTCACTCCCTCTAAATCCTATAGGCAGACATTATATAAGAGATGGTTCTCTGAATTCTAGAATTCACACAATTGTAAATATCATACATATATTCTATCAGTCAATGTGAACCAGAAGCAATTTTTACCTATGGTAAATACTGTAGGCAGGATGACTAGTTGGCTTTAAAATAGCAACTTAGTCATTTCTTGGGCTTCCCTCGTGGCTCAGCTGGTAAAGAATCTGCCTGCAATGAGGGAGACCTGAGATCGATCCCTGGGTTCGAAAGATCCCCTGGAGAAGGAAAGGCTACCCATTCCAGTATTTTGGTCTGGAGAATTCCATGGGCTGTATACTCCATGGGGTCGAAAAGAGTTGGACACAACTGAGCAACTTTCACTTTCACACTTTCACAGTCATTTCTTTGTCTCAAAAGTCATTTATTTCTACTTCTGTACCAAATTTCACCAAAATGTAATAAAACTCACAGCATATATGATCATTTAAAATGTTCAAACCTCAGTGGGCCAGATAACAGCATGGGGAGTCACTCCCTCTCAATCCTAGAGGCAGACATTATATAAGAGATGATGAACAGCCCAAATTTTTCAATAACTTGACCAAGGTCACGAAGCAGTAACTCTTGAAATTAGGATTAAAATCCTGGGCTTTCTGACTACAAACCCTCAGCTCTTTCTATTGTATCACTAATGTGATCCTGGAATGATTTCTAGAAATATTATGGAACTCTTTTGGTATTCTGAAACTCAATTTCCAATGGGGAAGGGAGAACACCAGCTGGGTGTCCTATAATTTAACTCAATTCTGATACTATCCACCTGGAGATAGAATCAGATTCCCCACATATAAATAAAAGCCTCAGTCCCATAAGACTGTCTGCCCTGCCACTCCCTCTCCCAACTCAAAGGGCAGTTGCTAGTTCAGGTTATCATTGTACTTCTGCCTAATTGGTCAGTTATCCATCAGAGATTCCCATGACCACCTCCTCAGGTTTGCTTAATTTGCTAGAACAGTTCACAGAATTCAGAGAAATATTTTACTTACTAGATCACTGCTTCATTATAAAAGGATATAACTCAGGAATAGCCAGATGCAAGAGAAGGTAAGAGGAAAGGGCAAGAACACTTCCATGCCCTCCAGGAGTGCCATTCTCCCCAAATCTCCACAAGTTCACCAAACCAGAAGATCGCCCTTTCTTTGGGGGTTTTATGGAGGCTTCATTACATAGTAATGTTCAATTAAATCACTGGCTATTGTCCATTATTTAAACCTCAAGTTCCCCTCCCCTCCCCTCCCCAGAGTTTGGGGGTGGGATGGTAATGAAAGTTCCAACCCAAAGTTCCCAAGTTCTAGTGGTAGCTAGATTGGCTCTACTAGCAACCAGGCCCCACCCTTAGGCTCTTTCCTAAGGACATTCATTAACAAAACAAAACAGACCTTAATCTCTCTATATATCTGAAATGCCAAGGGCTTGGGGAGCTGAGAACCAGACTCCCTTCAGTTCAGTTCAGTTGCTCAGTCGTGTCTGACTCTTTGTGACCCCATGGACTGCAGCACACCAGGCCTCCCTGTCCATCACCAACTCCTGGAGCTTGCTCAAATTCATGTCCATTGAGTTGGTGATGCCATCCAACCATCTTATCCTCTGTTGTCCCCTTCTCCTCCCTCCTTCAATCTTTCCCAGCATCAGGGTCTTTTCCAATGAGTCAGCTCTTCGCATGAGGTGGCCAAAGTATTGGAGTTTCAGCTTCAGCATCAGTCCTTCCAATGCATATTCAGGACTGATTTCCTTTAGGATGGACTGGTTGGATCACCTTGCTGTCCAAGGGACTCTCAAGAGTCTTCTGCAACACCACAGTTTAAAAGCATCAATTCTTTGGTGTTCAGTTTTCTTTATAGTCCACCTCTCGATTGAATGGTAACTATGACTAAATATATATTTTTCTTATAAATCACAATATCACAGAAACCAAGAACATATTTCTAGAGGGGCTGGGTTATGCCTTCTCAGCTCATGCCTGTGTGTGCTCAGTGGTGTCAGACTCTGCAACCCTGTGGACTGTAGACTGCCAGGCTCCTCTGTCCATGGGATTCTCCAAGCAAGAATACTGGAGTGAGTTGCGAGTTCCTTCTTGAGGGTATCTTCCCCACCCAGGGATCGAACCTGCATCTCCTGCATTCTTTACTACTGAGCCATCAGGGAAGCCTACAGTGAATATAACGCAGACTAAATTTCAACCCAAATTCATGTCCCCTCTGTAAGGCATCCTTGTATGGAAAACAAATTGCACAAGAATCTGTGTGCTCTGGCTGACTGCCTAAAATCATCTATTGGATTTATTCTCTGGAGCTGTCACTCCAGAGGACTTGGGCTGCTGGCTGATGTCTTCACCTAGGTCCTCACAGGACTAGTCATGAATAAATGTGTAGACAAAGAATACTGCCAGCCATTTCAGTAAACAAAGGATGTAGCCATCAAGCCATCAGCCACTGTACTCTTCTCCATGCCCCTGAGGGGAATTCAGGATGAAAAAAAAAAATACAACAGGATACAGGCCCTAGATAGTTATATCAAAGGAATAATTTCAATGAACCCAGACTCCTGACTCTTCTCACCTTGTAGAAAAGCACTAAAATTATTAACTTGAGATGTCTGTTTTTTTGTGATTAAGAATAACCTCTTGATGTCTGAATACATGTTTTGTTTTATTTTCCCTCAGCAAAAACTACAAATCCTAGTTCCTCCTTTACCTCTTTGAATAGTTTCTCAGAGCTATCTACATGGCTATATCCCAGCCTCACAGTCCTCAGAAATACCCCAAAGAAAACATAATTCTCAATTTTTAGGTTGTGCATTTTTTTCAGTCGAGAAACCTCATTGTCCTTTTAATATTAAATAGGCGTATACCTTACGCAAAGACATTTTACTCTTACCCATGATACAACCTTCTGTCTTTTTGTAACTTAGGCTGTTCCAAAAGAATGAAAAATACCCAGAATAAAAATTAATCAAACTATCTGACTTTGATAAGGAAACAAAATGTTAGGTAGTTAGAATAGGAAACAGGAGTCCAAAATGACGGTGGCTAAAAGACAAGGAAGGGAAAAGCCCACAAAAATAGAACAAAGGAAGGTCAAAAGAAGGTCTGAGGACTGGAGTGAGGACCTCAGGTAGAACAAACAGCACTCCTGGCTAGCCCAATTTACATAGGGCAGGCCCAGTGGGAAGGAAAAAAACACATAAAAAGAGGAGACAAAGGGCGGGGGCTCTCTTCTCTTCTCTTCGCATCTTTGGGTCAGCATACCCTTGAGGATGTATTTTCCTGCTATTTTCTAAATATAATTGAGCTGTGACACGGAGCTGTAATACTGATCTGTCTAAGAGCTATAACATGGTCTGTCCAAGACCTAAGAGTTATAACATGGTCTGTCTGTGAGCTGTGACACGCCGAGGGCTCTAATGTCCTTCACTTCAAATTTTTGTTGAGACAAGACAGAACCGAGGAGATTACACTCGCCTGACACAAAATACCCAGAATTATGTCCTAAACTCAACTTAAAAAGCCCAAACTTTGAAAAATTCAGAATAGTCAGATGCCCCATGGAAAGAGCCTATTGTTTTGCTTTGTTTGGTTTTTCCTACAGACTGAATCAGGCACTGTGGTAAGTGCTGTGATTGAGACACGTTTTGGATACTACTGGATGGTAGCTATGTGAAATAGACTGTCTAGAACAGTCTGAATTTTAACAATGCTGCCATGTTTTATGATTGTGAGTCAGATAATATAAATCCACAGTCATGAAAACTGAAGACTTTGGGAAAATGTAACCATTTTGATTAGAAGAACACTGTAGAAATAAAAGTTTGATATAACATGCCAAATTTTTCTGGACATTTTAAGGGTTTTGCTTATAGATGAATCTTAACAGACTGATTATCACTTATCCAATTCTCAATGTGTATAAAGCAATGTGGAACATGCTTTATTTAAATACTCCTCATGTAATCTTTAAAGGAATCCTAAGAGATAAGTATCCATCATCATCCTCATCTCACATCTTACAAATGAAAAACTGAGGTTCAGACACATTGAATAACCTTATTCCAGGTGGGAGTGGGATATAGTGGCTCAGTCATGTCCAACTCTTGCGACCCCATGAACTGTAGCCTGTCAGGCTCCTCTGGCCATGGGATTCTCCAGGCAAGAACTGCAGTGGGTTGCCATGCCCTCCTCCAGGGAATCTTCGCAACCCAGGGATCAAACCCAGGTCTCCTACACTGCAGGCAGATTCTTTACTAGCTGAGCTAAGAGGGAAGCCTTTATCCCAGGTACCTCAACTAAAAAACGCATGGTGCCAATTATGAACTCATGTGTTTTCAGTCTCAGAACTTGAGCTTTCTACAACTTCTGACATACTTCTAAGTCGACTTTAAAAATAAAAATGTGAAGATGCTCTGATACTGAAAAGTAGATTGAAAATCTCAATAAAATTACTCTAGTGATTTGCAAACAAAGCAAAAATTCTTCTCTAGGATTCATTTTGGTGTAAATAAATAATTGGGGCTAAACTTTGGCAAATATACTGGCACAATTATAAATAAACTATTCCCTGGTGGCTCAGATGGTAAAGCGTCTGCCTGAAATGCGAGAGACCCAGGTTTGATCCCTGGGTGGGGAAGATCCCCTGGAAAAGGAAATGGCAACCCACTCCAGAACTCTTGCCTGGAAAATTTCATGGACAGAGGAACCTGGTAGGCTACAGTCCATGGTGCCACAAAGTTGGACAGGATTGAGCAACTTCACTTTCAGACTTTCAGATAAATAGGATATTTGGGACACATTTGGGAAATCATTGGATTTTTTTTTTTTGGCTTGATGTGGAGATTAATTAATAGGCCACCCCAAACCTGCAGTTATAAGAAAAATTAATACATGTCTTTTGAGTGCAATGATGTTTAAAGAGCAATTATGTTTAAATGCTGCATTTGAAAGCCTTACCTCCCACACATACAAAAATATCTATTATTTTGCAAACTACACTAATTAGTGTATACAATTTCAAAAGACTATTCCTCCAGATAGAAAATTACAATACAAATATACTGAAACCACGCCAACTAAATTATCTAGGCACAGAAAGACACCCTGGTGTTTTAAGACATCTCCCCAAAATATTTTCTGCAAAAATATAGCAGGATTTTGACCAGCATTACTTCCTGAAAAGATGTTGCATTAGATTTATGAAGAGTTGATGAGCCACTATATTTAGAAGCAAAATTATTAAGTTTTGCTTTGGAAAAAAATTGGAAGAGCTAATAATAGAAGAAGATGATTTGCCTCTTAGAAAAAAAAATTGGTTTGCAAACTAAAAGACTAGACACTAGAGGCCAGAGAAACTGGAAACTCTTCTGACGGATTTGTTACTAACTAGTTGCTGCTGCTGCTAAGTCGCTTCAGTCGTGTCCGACTCTGTGCAACCCCATAGATGGCAGCCCACCAGGCTCCCCTGTCCCTGGGATTCTCCAGGCAAGAACACTGGAGTGGGTTGCTATTTCCTTCTCCAATGCATGAAAGTGAAAAGTGAAAGTGAAGTCGCTCAGTCGTGTCCAACTCTTAGCGACCCCATGGACTGCAGCCTACCAGGCTCCTCCGTCTGTGGGATTTTCCAGGTAAGAGTACTGGAGTGGGGTGCCACTAACTAGAGAGATTAGCAATTGGAACCAAAGGGTGATGGCTTATGGAATGATACTGTTGAAGAAACCAGTAATGGAGAAACCAAGCACCACACTCGGAAAGTTGGAGAACTCAGATTTATTACCCCAGAGGGCCCAGAGGAGTAAACTATCCAAGCTCTGAGCCCAGAACAAAGGGGTTAGAGTTTTTATAGACAGACTATAGTGGGCAACATGAGCTGGTAATAGGATGGTTTAAACTAAGGGGTTTCATGCATGGGGGAATAGTGGTCAAGACTGGGAGGGGGATGCCTGACCTCTACATGGACAGGCATGATTAAACAGGATTGCAGGGCTGGGCAATTGCAAAGAGCAGGACAAGGGTGAATGAGATAAGCTCCAGTTCCTAGTATTTTAAGTCCCCACTTTCTGAGACTACGTGACCTACGTGATCCAGATTTTGCAAGAAGCAAGCTGAGTTACAGACACAGAATGAGCAGGAGGTTAGGCAAAATTTTAACTTTTCCGCTTCAATACCAACCTTGCCCAGTCCTATTCATCACTTCTGATCAACAAATTGAGTAAAGATATTAGATGGCATGCTCATGACATCAGTGAGTAGCACAGATCTCAGACTGTTAATGAATGTTTAGGATGACACAGTCAGGATCCAAAAAGGCAAGCTGAAGAGGTGAGCTGGATCCAATAAGATGAAATGTGAAAAAAAGACCAATACTTGAATCCAAAAAGCCAACCACAGCAAAACAGGAAAATGTGACTAAACAGCAAGTAGTACTAGAGAATGAGACTCTAGGAGTCAAAAGGTCAGCTTGACATGCTTCCAAAAAGTCAATGCAATTTTATGTTGCTTTAACAAACACGTATTATCTAGAAAAAAAACATATACTGAAACATTTTCTGTAGAATGAATATTAAAATGTGTTATATGGGAGAAAGAGTTTTCAGGACCAAATTAGCTGAGGGAAGCTTCAGGTTAATTTAAACAAGTCTACTTTCTGTAGGAATACTCAGAGCTTAAATGTTGACTATTACTTCTCAAACTTGCTTGACCATGGAACACTTTTTGTAAAGTACCCTGTGGGACTGCCATTAAAGAGGATACCCTTGAGGAAATACTAAATAAGGGCTGTCTCGGGAGGCAATGAGTTCCTTGTGAGATTCTTTTTAAAAGCAAAAGAGACCCAAACATCAGCTGAATGTCGGCCTAAATGAACAGAAGGTTTCCCCCTACCCTGGAAGTCTGTGATACGTGATTAACCAGACATAAGGTGTGCGTGTGTGAGTGCTCAGTTGCCTGGTTATGTCCAACTCTTTGGAACCCCATGGACTACAGACTCCTCTGTCCATGAGATTTCCTAGGCAAGAATACTGGAGTGGGCTGCCATTTTCTCTTCCAGGGGATCTTCCCAACCCAGGGATCAAACTCGACTCTCCTACATCTCTTGCAGTGGACGGTGGATTCTTTACCACTGAGGCACCTGGGAAGCCCAACTAGACTTGACAAATACCACTAATTCCCTATGATACCTGGATCAGGTATCTAGTGGGGAAACTTCTCCGGAGAACTACCACAGCAGCAGAGTGATGGGAAAAAGTTTCTTCAACAAGCACTTGCTTTGGAAAGGCTCTCTTTTCAACTATCATAATGGTAAAACATTAAAAGAAAGATTGGTGAAAAGATGAGATAGCAGTGTGAAAACAAGAGCCTGGTAGGACACAGAAAAGCTAGTCAAAGAGTGGCACATTGTGTGGTGTGCTCAGCCTCCAACACAGAGTGTTGCTCTGTGCTCCAGGGTGTCCAATCTCCACATTCACCAAGCATTACTACTCAACCTTCATGTTAGAAAGCTGGCTTCCCGTCTGGACCTACTTCCTGAAGACTGGGTTTCTGCTACTGAGTGGTAGTTGTGACCTGATGCCTGAGGACAAGCTGAGATGAGAAGGTATTTCCTGTTCTTTCTTTACCCCTTTAAGGATAATGTAAACTAGCTCAAACACCAGAATATTTTGCTGGCCTATACTGTAATCAATCAGGAAGGTATACCTTGAACTAAACAAGTGAATTCATTAACTACGGTGTGTCTACTAATTTTGAACTGATCCAACCTTCTTTCCTCAACTGGGTTCTCAACTAGAGTGTGTGTGTGTGTGTGTGTGTGTGTGTGTGTGTGTATGTGTGTAGAAACAATCACAAAACCCCCATTTCTACAAATTCAAGCAATGTTGTAAAGCAACATTAAGCATTTTAAAAAATCTCACCTAAGGTGCAATGAGCTGTTACGCAAAATTCCAAATAACCTTCTCACAACCCAAAAGCCTCGCTGATTTTTAATTTCTTCAATTTAATTTACTAAATGTGTTAAAAACTGAGGTCTGTGACACAAACATAGTACAGTATTTTTTATTTTAATCCTTCAGCAATGTGCCTTCCCAGGAAAAAAGCTTAGCAATGTAAATCACATGATTACACAGACCATTACAGAAAAATCTGTCAGTGTTTTCTTAAAAGACTACCAGTCAAACAATTTAAATTTCCAAAAAAGTCGCTAATTCAGCAAATATGTTGCTCTTTACACAGTTACTAAGTATTAAAGTTGTGAAAATACACCATGCTTACTGATAGATAATGCCACCAATTTGGCCTGCTTCTACTAAATATCTGATATTCAAAATTTTTAATTTTTTCAACTTCAAATTTTAAACTTAAGAAATTGTCCTGCTATGTTCACAAAAAACATCATAAGGTATATTTAGTACAATGCCTTGAACAACATAGTCAGACATAAATATTTGTTGAGTGACAGAATAAACGAATGAATGTATAAGTTTCAGTGTTGAAATTAACTTTTAAATACCATTGGCAGACAAACTGATGGATTGATTGTAACTGTACTTGACATTTATGTAGGAAGAACAAAATAAGCAAATTTTGGCTTAAATTGTAGCCAAAAATAGCCTCACTTCAAGTTCATAAATTGGGATCATCAACCCAAAAGACAGCCTCAAGGAAATGAAAAACATGTTATCAAAGCTAAAAGGAGCATCTTCATCTCTATATCTTTACAGGGCATGGCAAACCTTTGGTTAGCAAGCTGAAGCCAGGGGGGTTTGTTCTGTAGCTCTGTGGATCAGAGACTGCAATTAGACACTATCTTTTGCCCAGGAAAACAAGCTAATGAAATTTACCGTCCAATTCATGTAAAGAGTAACAACAATTGCTGATTAGGGACTAAAAACTAGTTGCAACAACACTTTAATTACATTTCAATGCAAGACTATAAATTAATTTATCAGATGAAATACTGTACTATGCTGGTTTACAAAATGGCTAATTAGCCCATCCAGAACTTGAAAGAGAACAAAGGACTTTTTATTTAATGTATAAAAAAAATAATAAACAGCTACCGGCAAATTATTTCAAGGACATAAGCATTTATTTCCGGCCAGAATCAATATTAGAATACATCTTACTTCAGCCTCAATCCTTCCTAAGTCACTCCATAGCAGCAGAAGGCTCAGTATTTAATGCACGTTAAGAAGTACTTCTGATACTTGCTTCATCTTTTGAGCTACATAAAGACCAAAGGGTTTAGAAAAGAGTGAAAGAAGTTTTGGGTTTTATGTCTGTCTGTTTTTACTGTCCACCCCATTCAGTCCCATAAGCTCTATTGAGCAGAACCCAGACGGCAGCATTAATCTACCCAGACAGTTGCCTTTAGAGAAATGCTTTTATCAGAGTATAAGCTCGTTTAGGCTATGCACAGATTTCACAGCAATTACCCTTTTTTATATATTGAAACTATCCTTTAAATAGTGCCATTATTTCTCTTCTATTCTTTACAGCAAAGATATAGATGCACGTCTTTCAAGAAATCACAGTTATCAGACAGTAAAGCTTGTAATTTGAGGCTCTATCAAAGGAACTGGAATGTCATCACACTAAGGGCAGTTCTGCTCTCTCCAGAACAGCTGGCACTACACCTCAGAAACCAAGTAGCCAAAGAAAGCAACTTCTGGTGAATCTGGATGCTATCAGTTTCATCTCCTCTTTTTAGGATGCAGTCTGTGTGTCTAGAAACCAGAGGTGACTGACAATAGTGAGTAACCATATCAGAAACATTTTAAAGGTTAATGAATTCTAGCATAAAATAATGTCAGAGCCATAAACAACTCATAAATACCAAATCTAGGAAAACCACAGAAACAGTCATCGCACTTTAAAGAATGGTAGAACCCCAGATGATAAAACCACCATGGGCTTCTATTCTTTTAATAAACTTGGTGGAGTATTATACTATCTATCAATATTTATGATATCAGCTAATGATAGTTCAGGGATACAGAATGCAAAACGCAGTCTGTCTCAGTTCAGCTGTGCACTGCCTTGGTAATGACTTCAAGACTGGAAACGGAATTCAGTTCAACTTAGGTAACGAGGAAATCAGTTTCCAGTTTGGCAAAGTAGATGTCTAATTAGCAGCCTTCTTCCCCTTTGTCATACACCCATCACCACATTCAGGTCAGTATGTGGAATAAGTTCCAGAGTGTTATATTACACACTGTGTTATTTATCTGTTAAATTTACAGGTAGAACAAATTTATAAAGACTCTCAAAGTTTAGGGGGAAAATGTATCTACATCCAACTCACTCAAACTTAAGCTTCCAAGGGGCCAAGTAAAAATGGGTTAGCTCGTATGGTAAACTCGACAAATTGAGACAGATGATAGAGTCCTAAGAATCAAGTACCATACCTTAGAATTGGTAGAGTGAGGCAGAGCCACTTTCTAAGACCATTAGCTCTTTGCAATGCCTTCTTAATGAATGATACAAAAATAAATAGAAAGAAGCTTAGCTTCTGGCTTAAAGCCATAGAAGCAAAGAAAGTTGCTGTTAAGGGTCAAAGTTCCAATATCTAGTGATAATGTATTTCTAGTCTTAACATTTCAAAACAGTACCACTGAGTGCTTTAATGCTGTACTCCCCAATGTGATCAATCCATGAATCTGAGAATCTAACTATACCAAAAATACAAAGCAGTTATGAAGTGAAAATATATGTGTTCTGGTAAACATTCAGGGCAGCTGTAACTTTTTTTTTTTTTTTTTACATTTGCTCTTACATGTGCTACCCTGGTGGCTCAGGCAGTAAAGAATCTGCCTGCAATGCAGGAGACACAGGTTCAATCCCTAGGTTGGGAAGATCCCCTGGAAGAGGAAATGGCAACCCACTCCAATATTCTTGCCTGGGAAATCCCATGGACAGAGGAACCTAGTGGGTTCCAGTCCATGGGGTTGCAAAGAGTTGGACACTGAGCGACTAACACTTGCACTTCCTTATAAGTCTAGCACTTAACCTTGTATGTTTTGAGTGAACATGTTTCCTGGAACTAGTTGTTGCCCTCTTCCTGCCCCCCGCCTCCTATTTTTGAAAAGTACAAATGCTACCTGTATGGCACTTTTCTGTCAAAACATGGTAATATAAATTCAATTCCTTACATCTATAAACCATTATTATTTTCATGTGACTTAAAGATAAGGAAATTAAGATTGCCTTATTTGTCCAAAACAGTTGTACATAGCTACTTGGTGGCAGAGTCAACCTGAAAATTCACTATATAAGACTCTGCCACTGTTTGACCTGGAACAAATCATTTAATACAGCAGAAGCTCAGTTCCCTATCTTTAAATATGGGTGAAAGTGAAAAGTGTTAGTCGCTCAGTCGTGTCTGACTCTTTTTGACCCCATGGACTATATAGCCTGTTAGGCTCCTCTGTCCATGGAATTCTCCAGGCAAGAATACTGGAGTGGGTTGCCATTCCCTTCTCCAGGGGATCTTCCTGACCCAGGGATTGAACATGGGTCTCCTGCATTGTAGGCAGCTTCTTTATCATCTGAGCCACAAGGGAATTTTAGAATTTTATTGTGAAAATTTGGTAAGATAATATATACCTGGCACAGAATACTCACTAAATATTATTCTCTTCCTGAGATCAAATATGTTTGCTAAATGCCAAGATAAACAAATTAAACAGAGCTTTTTGCTGCAAGACACTTTGGAGCCTTTAATATGCTATGTGATGCTCCAAGAAGCAAACAGGATACATAACATTTCTCCCAACAACCAAGCAACCAATTATTTTTCTAGGAAGCATCCATTCATATGTCATGAAATACTAATATTCTATAGGACACACTTTGAGAACTCTGTCGCAGACCATAAGTTGTTTTGGGAAATACATGAAATAAATTCTTTAGAAATTAGTTCTTTATAATTAATAAATTACTGGTTTTAATAATCTGATCTGAATTCCTAAGTGCTTTTTTGAGGTCACTCCAAAACATCTAATACATAGGAACTATTAAAGCAAAGACTTGTAAATAGAGCCCCAAGCTCAGAAAAATACTTGAGTGGCTCAATTTTATTTCAGGTCTATGTGAATGCTGAACACACCATATGGTTATCTGTGCTTCCAGGGTAAAAATACAGGCAGCTTTCAAAAGAAGAAAGGTTCTCAGTGATTCCACCTATTTTCCTCCAACGGGCTACATCACCTTTTCTGTGGTTTGCTACTATATGGGTCATCTTCAGGACAGTCAAACGAAAGCGGAAAAGCAGGGGAAGTTTTTCATTCTTTCTCCATCACTCTTAAGAAACGAGAATCCTTTGTGTCATAATAGATAAACTCTGCTCACTGAATGGGGTACTGACCATTAAATCTGTGCTCCAGTGTGTGAGAGCTGTGACCCACATATGTGTTATCAATTCAACAGCAGTTATTGAATGCCCAATTCTGTGCTAAGTCATTTAGGTTGTAAGAAAATAGATTTGAGCAACTTAGAATCCCACAGGTGAGATAAGACTTACATCCAAAAGGAGAGGTGTAGGGAAACTATAATATCAAAGAGAACATAATGAAGAGCTAGATCTTAAGGAACAAACTGTAACTGTCATCTGAACCTGGAGAAAGAGGAAAGATCACTGAGCATCATGGGCTGGAGTTGGCACTTGAGCCGGACCTTGAAAGCCTGTAAGGGGTTGCCACAGGGCTTCTGTGGGCAAAGCCAGTTCCCTCACCCCCTAATGTGCACCAACTGTCAAGGGAGTGTTGGGGGCCACTCTTCCTTTTCAGGAACAAGAGAGGGAATGCAGAGATTTTTGCTTCTTCGCCTCTTCTCCTCTCTGCAATGGATGGATGTATCACCTAAAGAGCCTCAAGTCAGTAGTCCTTCCCCCTGGGTCACAATGAGGTGTTGGCTGCTGGCTTGCCCAATAAAGAAATAGAAAAAAAAAAAAAAAAAAACACCCACCAACCACAACAAGAATTTGAGAGTTTGAGCTGCATAAGAACAAATCTGCAATAAGATAATCTACATGGGCTTGTGCAGAAAGACAAGTGCTATTTTCTGCTTGATTCTGTGACTGGTAGAGAATCACTCAACCCTATGATTGTATTATTTATACGGAACTCACTAGGGTACCATCTGGTGCTAAGCTAACCACAAAAACAGGAAAATCAAACCCAAAGCAAATTGTCTTCATTGGAGTTTTTGCTAATGACCTGTTCTTTGCCAATATTCCAACTGATCACATTTTAGTTTGAAACAGCAAAAGACATTTAATGCTTTAAAGGGAAGTCTTAAAGGGAATTTGGTTAGACATACCCTTGAAAAGATTCTTTACCTATCTAGATCTTCTCAGTCGAGAGGGCACTGCCCCTATTTCAGGTCTTATTACATCTTATTAAGTTGTCAGATCAAGTTCATAATGTCCCATCTCAGTGCCCAGTCACCAAGAGATAAGGGTGAGAGGTGATCTTGCAAGATTGTGTCCTGGAGATGGAAAATGAAGCCAAAATAGTGAGGAGATTTCTGCTGCAGTATAGGAAACAAACTAACAAATGTCACGATGAAAATAATTCTAATCTGAAGTGATTTTTAAATCCCACAGTTGGACTCTCAATAAATTATTCCCGTTGAGGCAGCAGACTTGACATTGCACACATATTTTCCTATGTAATCAAAAATGTTTACAACTCTAATGCAAAAGTTGTGTGTGTGTTGAACTTGAAAAAAAGTGAAAGCCTTTCATTTGTGTC
The DNA here is from genome assembly GCF_002263795.3 of Bos taurus. Classification (NCBI taxonomy): domain Eukaryota; kingdom Metazoa; phylum Chordata; class Mammalia; order Artiodactyla; family Bovidae; genus Bos; species Bos taurus. Next base: position 9,469,076 of record NC_037357.1, read on the forward strand.
CAACTCTTTGTGACCCCATGGACTATACAGTCCATGGAATTCTCCAGGCCAGAATACTGGAGTGAGTAGGCATTCCCTTCCCAAGGGGATCTTCCCAAACCAGGGACTGAACACAGGTCTCCCGCATTGCAGGCAGATTCTTTACCAGCTGAACCACCAGGGAAGTCCATTTTTTAAAAATCCAATAAGGATTTTCCTTTGTAGTTCTTATGGGCTTTTCTTAGATTCTTCCAGCTCTGGTAATTTTCTTTTTGATGGAAATATTATAAAATGGTACCCCAAGTTAATTTGGTTTCAATATTATAAATTCATCATGAAAGCTGTGAACATTACAAGTCCCATTTTGTTCTCATTTGGAGCTAACACCTCAGGTCTTAATGATACCTCAGTACATAATGTCTTGGTTCCCATGTTGACTAGTGTTTGACATTCTCTGTGGCCCACGACCTGATTGTTCACATTTTTAGGACTCCGTTTTTATTACAACATTCTAGATATTTTTGACAATCCCAAGAAAAAGCTAATCAAATTCCCAAAAAACTGCGATTTTAAGAGAAATAGCTCTTCTAAACTTGAGAGCAAAATGAAATATCATATAGAGTGGTTCCATAAAGTATCTTTCCATGATTCAACCATCGAATTTCCAGAGTTAGGGAGGTCAATCTTGCTTGCTTACTGTAAAATTAAGACTTACTTACAGCCTGAAGCTTAAGATGTACATTTAAAAATACAAACAAACCAGCAATTTTAACTAAGCCAGTTTATTTGTGTTCATTGACAAGGGCTGAAGTGTAAAGAGAAGGTAAGCGGTGGAGTCACCTAGGTTCGAATCATGAATCTGCCACTTAGCAGCTTTGTCCCTTGACTAAGTTACTTAAACTCTTTAAGGGTCAGTGACATCCTTTCATCTGTAAAGAGGGCTTTATATTTCCTCCTCCCAGTGTTTTTGTGGAAAGGAAATAAGATGATATTTAGAAAAATCTTGCAGCAATTCCTGGCATGTTATAGGAAATCTATAAATCTGAGTTCAATTGCTCTTTCCCAGTTACTTCCTAAACTTTTCCTTACGACCAACAACTCTGAAAGGGGAGTGATTTACATGTAGCACATCACTGATTACAGAAGTCTAGGGAAACTAAGATCTATCTCTAACTCCATCCTTCATTTAAAATGTTGTCAAATGTCCTTCACAAAATCCCAGACCTCCTTTTGCCCCATTTGTCACTGTATAGCTGAAGTCTGCACTTCATCAATAAGAACTTCTCTATCCACCTCAAAGGTCCAATTTCCTCCATCTCAACCACATCAACCCACTAAAGGAAATAGCCAATTTCCTCATATTAAAAAAGGTTTTGCATTGGTAAATAGGTAAGCAAACAGTATACTCAAAATTGGATGACTTAATTGGGTGACTAATCCACAACTATCCCAAGGATGAAACAACTAGAAAAAATAAAAGAGAAAAGTCTTCCTAAAAGTTTTTATTTTAGTTGTCAGAAACCTAAACACAACACTGTATTGGAATTAATAGCTGTTTTCTAGCAAGAACTACAGACTAATCTTAATGAATTAATCTGTCTGTAACAATGACAAAGAAACTATATTATTCATCTTCCACATCGAAGCCTTAAAAAAAACAATCCTTGTGGCTCTATTTCCAAGATATTTACCACATTCGATGTTCATTTCCCTATAGTTTATGTAAACAGTTATATTTTCCTGGGGGCACTTTCTATGAGCTTTAATTTGATAATCTTTGACATAGAATAAGCCCTACCTTGTAGGGTTGGTTTGATGACTAAACTAGATTGCAGAGATGGCAACATTTGTGAGCACAGTACAAATATTTAACAAGAAGGCAGTTTGGTGCCCATAGTGTCTAGGAAAGGGGAACTGGAGAGTTCTGTAGGCAATATGATCCCCACTCTGGTGGAAAGGAAGATAAATCCTTACTGCACCAGAGAGACAGCTTTTCTAAGGACTCAGAGCCCCACACATAGTCTCCATGCCTTGGACACATGGAGAAGTCTCAATCTCTAGCACCTTTTTCAAAACTCTTTCTTAGACACCCAAAGCTTCCATCATCCTGCTGTCTCCTTGTGAAGCATAGGTAGAAATGATGGATGCTGGTTGCAGGGTCTGTGCCATGAATTCCCTCCAAGGTGGACACCTTCCTGGGGACACTGCTCTGCCTGGCATTGGACACACCATGGTTGTACCTTCACTCCTCTGTCTTGAGATGTTGCTTAAAAGAGATGGCACTGATCCACTCCAGGAAGACTCTTGTTGTTTTCCATCTTGGAGGGGGTGTCTTTTTCTGATCTGATTCCCCAGTTCCAGCTGTGCTCCTCTGTTAAGAACGATGAGGATTTCTCAGAGGCGGGGCAGAGGGAGGTGAAACTGGGGAGGGGCAGTGACAGCACAGAATGGATGATTCTAGACCACCCGAGATCCAAGCACGCCCCTGGAACAGGGAAAACTGGGTGTCATTCACTCTAGAAAGAAGCAGGATGAGGGACACAGGGGGCCCAAAGGCAAACTGCAGAAGCCAACTGGTAAAGCCAGCAGGGACTTCCCACTGTTCTTGGAACACAATCCAAGCTGCGTATCCTGGCCCAAGAGGCCCCAAGTGACCCAGACCCCACCTGTTTCTCCAACGTCACCTCAAACACTCACTGCCCCTACCCCATTACTAGCTCGGCCCACCATGACATTCTTTAGGTTCTTTAGATTTGCTAACTCGTTCCCAGCCTGGAGTCTGTGCACCTGCTCTTCCTCCCATCTGGTACCCTCTTCTCCTGTATCTTTGCCTGGCCACCACTCAGGTTTCAGCCCAAATGTCACCTCAGGGAGGTGACAATCTTAGTTAATGTTTCACAACTCTCCAATACTACCACCACAAAATCACTCTATCCTGTCATCTTGTTCTATTGTCTTCAGTTCAGTTCAGTTCAGTTACTCAGTCATGTCGGAGTCTTTGCAAGCCCATGGACTGCAAAGCCTCCCTGTCTATCATCAACTCCCAGAGTTTACCCAAACTCATGTCCATTGAGTCAGTGATGCCATCCAACCAACTTATCCTCTGTTGTCCCCTTCTCCTCCTGCCTTCAATCTTTCCCAACATCAGGGTCTTTTCAAATGAGTCAGTTCTTTGCAAGAGGTAGCCAAAGGATTGGAGCTTCAGCTTCAGCATCAGCCCTTCCAATGAATATTCAGGACTGATTTCCTTTAGGATGGACTGGTTGGATCCCCTTGCAGTCCAATGGACTCTCAAGAGTCTTCTCTAACACCACAGTTCAAAAGCATCAATTCTTTGGTGCTCAGCTTTCTTTATAGTCCAACTCTCACATCCATACATGACTACTGGAAAAACCATAGCTTTGATTACATGACCCTTTGTTGGCAAAGTAATGTCTCTGCTTTTTGATATGCTATTTAGATTGGTCATAACTTTTCTTCCAAGGAACAAGCGTCTTTTAATTTCATGGCTGCAGTCTCCATCTGAAGTGATTTTAGAGCCCCCCAAAATAAAGTCTGACACTGTTTCCATTGCTTCCTCATCTATTTGCCATGAAGTGATGGGACCAGATGCCATGATCTTCATTTTCTGAATGTTGAGTTTTAAGCCAACTTTTTCACTTTCCTCTTTCACTTTCATCAAGAGGCTTTTTAGTTCTTCTTCTCTTTCTGCCATAAGGGTGGTGTCATCTGCATATCTGAGGTTATTGATATTTCTCCTGGCAATCTTGATTCCAGCTTGTGCTTCATGCAGCCTGGCATTTCTCATGATGTACTCTGCATAAAAGTTAAATAAGGAGGGTGACAATATACAGCCTTGATGTATCCTTTTTCCTATTTGGAACCAGTCTGTTGTTCCATGTCCAGTTCTAACTGTTGCTTCCTGACCTGCATACAGGTTTCTCAAGAGGCAGGTCAGGTGGTCTGGTATTCCCATCTCTTTCAGAATTTTCTACAGTTTGTGGTGATCCATACAGTCAAAGGCTTTGGCATAGTCAGTAAAGCAGAAATAGATGTTTTTTCTGGAACTCTCTTGCTTTTTCCATGATCCAGCAGATGTTGGCAATTTGATCTCTGGTTCCTCTGCTTTTTCTAAAACCAGCTGGAACATCTGGAAGTTCATGGTTTACATATTGCTGAAGTCTGGCTTGGAGAATTTTGAGCATTACTTTACTAGCGTGTGAGATGAGTGCAATTGTGTGGTAGTTTGAGCATTCTTTGGCATTGCCTTTCTTTGGGATTGGAATGAAAACTGACCTTTTCCAGTCCTGTGGCCATTGCTGAGTTTTCCAAATTTGCTGGCATATTGAATGCAGCACTCTTTCAGGATTTGAAATAGCTCAACTGGAATTCCATCACCTCCACTAGCTTTGTTCATAGTGATGCTTCCTAAGGCCCACTTGACTTCGCATTCCAGGATGTCTGGTTCTAGGTGAGTGATCACACCATCGTGATTATCTGAGTCGTGAAGCTCTTTTTTGTACAGTTCTTCTATGTATTCTTGCCACCTCTTCTTAATATCTTTTGCTTCTTTTAGGTCCCTACCTTTTCTTTCCTTTATCGAGCCCATCTTTGCATGAAATGTTCCCTTGGTATCTCTAATTTTCTTGCAGAGATCTCTAGTTTTCCATTCTATTGTTTTCCTCTATTTCTTTGCATTGATCACTGAGGAAGGCTTTCTTATCTCTCCTTGCTATTCTTTGGAACTCTGCATTCAAATGGATATATCTTTCCTTTTATTCTTTGCCTTTCACTTCTATTGTCTACATGACACTAATCTAAAATTATCTCATTTACCTATGCTTTGTTTGTCTATTATGTATTTGTCTCATTACAGAAGGTATAGTCAAGTTCCTTGTCAGTTTTGTTCCCCACAACATCTCTAATGCCGAGTGTAGTAGTATAGTACCTGACACATAGCAGGTACCCAATACACAAGTGTTACATTTTGAATGATTTAATGAATATTTCAGGACATGAGAAATGGCAATTTGTAAAAATATTTGGGATATTAAGAGAGGAAACAATCTTCACTAAGATGCAAAATACCACAGGGTGTAGAAATATCTCATTTATGAACTGTGGTAAAAATAGTACGAATAGGGAGAAAGGGAAGGAGCTCAGAAATGCCAGTGTTAACACTCTGCTTGCCATAACTCTGTTGATACTTCAGACAGAATGATAGGTAGAAAACTAGCTTGGGTTTCAGCACAACTACATGCTTTACAAATGGACTTTACATCACTTAATTCTCTATTACTAAAGATTACTGTTGTAGGTTGGGTCATGGTCCTACATTTAATTAATCTGAGGTTAAAGATTTGCATGGCTGGATGTACTAATTCAGAGTAATCAAGTATTGATTGTGTCTTTTACCAACAATGAAATAATAATAGTCAGCTTTTATTCGGTGCCCTGAGTCTTCTCAAATCCCAGAATAATCAGTGAATAGTTCATTTAAGCAGTTGCAGTGTGAGGCATAGTTGAAATACTATTCCTAAATTTTAAAACAAATAAAAAACTCAGTTTGTTCAATATCTTGTAATAATCTATAATGGAAAAGAATTTAAAAAGAATATATATATGCATGTATATAGCTGAATCAATTTGCTGTACATCAGAAACTAACACAATATCATAAATCAACTCTCCTTCAATTAAAAAAAGAACTCAGTTTGTCATTTATTACAATCAGAAGTTTTCTTCAGAATGTGGAAACTCAAATTGAAGATTTCTCTCTGCCTTCATTAGTTCTATCATACACCAAGCCTGAGAATCTTTGCTTAACAAAGCACAAAATTTGTACTTTGGGAAATGACTATATTTCCAACTTTAAATGAGGGAAATAGCCCATATTTCCCTATGGAAATGGATCCATACCATTCCCTATGGTATGGATGGAGAAATTGACACCTTCTCCTCAGTTCCACTGCTCCCAATACACAGGTCTCACCCAAAGCCCCTTATTTATGGTTTCTCACAGTCCTGTCTCTAAAACCATCCAGTGTTCCAGGACAATCCAATATAATGAATTCACACTCTGCACAAGGCTTTCTGCTAAATGCTTGTAGAAATTACTCAGAACAGTCTCTGTCTTCAAGTAGTTGATAATCCAACAGACATCAGAGAGATTTAAAAAAAAGTCTCTGTATAACACTAGGAAGTTTATGCTAGTTAGCAAGGAAAATGTTAACTATTTTCCAAGGAAGGGGCAATCTATTCTTGAGGCTCTGCTCTTTTACTTTTATACATTCTCCCTGAGTAATTATATTCATGACTCAACTTCTATTATTGTCAACATGGTGATTGATTCCAGATCTGTCTATCCAGTCCAGATCTCACCATCTGTATTTGTAAATCTCTAGTGACTAGCTTCAATCCCCTGGAAGGTCCTGAAGTTTATGAAACATCCAAATTCAAATTCATTAACGCCTCTCACTCTTCTGCTTCCTAAATTCTCCATGTCTGCAAATGGGTTAACCATGTTCCCAAAACCACACCTCCCCAGCCAGAAACCTTAGAATCACCCTCTATGCCTCACTCTGGTTTATCCCTCAACATCAGGTCCCAAAAACACTATCTTTCTACCTCACAGGATGCCTCAGAGGATGTAACTCCCTCTGCTCTACATCCATGTTGCTACCATCACTGCCTCATCCATTCATGTTCATGAACTCAGTGGTTATTCACACCTGGATTTCAGTCTTAGCTCTGCCTTTTCCAGTTGGTGACCTTGGGCAACTACTTACTTTCTGCCTCAGTTTCCTCAACAAAAAAATGGGAATAATATTCCTTATACGTCACAGGGCTGATAGAAATCTTTGGAAAAAGCAATGTATATATAGCACTTTACAGAGCACCTAATACATAGTAGGTGTTCAATAAATTATAATTGCAATTATTATTGTAATATAAGAACCACAGACTGACTCTGATCTACCTTCAGAGCCTCATTTCTCATTTTCCACTCCATCTTTGCCCCAATTCTATACTGAAGCCTCATCAGATTTTGTATGATTCTATCCCACTGCATTTCCTGTTCTCTCTGTCTCAAATGTTGTCCGTGTCTTACCATTATTCAACACCAGTCCTTCCAATGAACACCCAGGACTTATCTCCTTTAGGATGGACTGGTTGGATCTCCCCGCAGTCCAAGGGACTCTCAAGAGTCTTCTCCAACACCACAGTCCAAAAGCATCAATTCTTCAGTGCTCAGCTTTCTTCACAGTCCAACTCTCACATCTGTACATGACCACTGGAAAAACCATAGCCTTGACTAGATGGACCTTTGTTGGCAAAGTAATGTCTCTGCTTTTTAATATGCTGTCTAGGTTGGTCATAACTTTCCTTCCAAGGAGTAAGCGTCTTTTAATTTCATGGCTGCAATCATCATCTGCAGTGATTTTGGTGCCCAAAAAATAGTCAGCCACTGTTTCCCCATCTATTTGCCATGAACTGATGGGACTGGATGCCAAGATCAGTACTATATCATATTACATTTTTAAAAAATTATCTGTTTTCAAGTCTGTTTCCTATTTGTGATGAACTCTCAGGTCACTTTGGTCCTCGTTACTAAGGTAATATCTTACACAGAGCTGATGTGCAGTAACTGGTCTTTTAAAGAAACATTTCCTAGCTGAGATAACCTGGGCACACTTCATTGAAGGATATTTTAATGGGAAAAGGGAGCAGAATGAAAAATACAATTTTTTTCTCAATCCTGTCATCTCTCTGAAATGCTATCAGTACTTCCATCATCACACTACCATCCACCCCTATAAGACCAAACCTCCCTACTCTTAAACAAGCCCTCTGACAGACTGAAGAAACCCTGGTGTCTACTAATTGAACTTGAGTGAAATATTCATGTAGTGGCAGGAAGGAAACAGCTGGGTTCAGATTGTAGAGGACCGTGAATTTTGAATTTGAAGTTTGGACTTCACCCAGTAGATAATAAGGCGCCATTGGACACTGTGTGGCAGGGTATACCATGGTCCAAAAGGTATTTTTAGGAGATTCCCATGGATGGGATATTCCCTGGACTTCCTTGGTGGCTTAGATGGTAAAGCATCTGCCTACAATGTGGGAGACCTGGGTTTAATCCCTGAGTCGGGAAAATTTCCTGGAGAAGGAAATGGCAACCCCCAGAATACTGGGCAACCCCCAGTATTCTTGCCTGGAAAATCACATGGATGGAGAAGTCTGTTAGGCTGCAGTCCACAGGGTCGCAAAGAGTTGGACATGACTGAGTGACTTCACTTTCACTTTCATGGATGGGATGTACAGAAGTGTATTAAAGAATAAATTCTTAGAGGGACAGAAGAAGAAAGGGACCAACATTTGTGGGAAATATCTATGTGGCAGTTCATTATTGTAAAAGCACTTTATAGATATAGATATATATATATATGTATGTGTGTATGTATAAAATCTCATTCAATCCTAGCAATAATAATAAATTCACCATAAAGTAATGGTTTAGGGTAGTAAAAGAATTTGCACAAGTAAAAAGGTGGTAAATAGAAGAGCTGGGACTCCAATTCTAGTATGCTTGATGTTAAAGCCTAGACTGGATATTCTTATTTATGTACCCTGGAAGCACTTGAGGACAGAAATTCAACAAAATGAAAAAACAACCTATGGAATGGGAGAAGGTATTTGCAAACCATCTATTTGATAAGAGGTTAGTATCCTACATATATTTACATGTAAATATATAAAATGTATATTTAACATATAAATTATATATATATATATGAAAAGTGAAAGCATTAGTCACTAAGTCTTGTCCAACTCTTTGCGACCCCATGGACTACAGCCCACCAGGCTCCTCTGTCTACAGACTTCTCCAGGCAAGAATATTGGAGTTGGTTGCCATTCCTTTCTCCAGGGGGTTTTTCTGACTCAGGGATTGAAACCAGATCTCCCACATTGCAGGCAGACTCTTTACTGACTTAGCCAACAGGGAAGACTTACATATGTAAATATATAAAATTTATATCTAACATTATATATATAACTCACACAATTGAATAGCAAAAAATGTCTGACTGGAAAAAAAATATTTGAGTATAAACACTTCTCCAAAGAAGACATACAAATGGCTGACAGTTACATGAAAAAGTGCTTAGTGTCACTAATCAGCAGGGAAATCTGAAGCTAAATCACAGTAAGATACCACCTCATACTTCTTATTAGCAAAAACGGCAAGGGATAAGTACTGACGAGGATACAGAGAGAACTAACAGAACCCTGGGACTCTGTTGCTAGGAATGTAAATTGGCACAACCATTTTTGAAGATAGCATGAAGGTTCCTCAAAATATTAAAATAGAACTACTTTATGATCTGGCAATCCTACTTCTGGGTATAAATCCAAAGAAGAGAAATCTGGATCTCAAAGAGATGTCTACACTCCTGTTCTGTGCTGTGCTTAAGTCACTCAGAGGTGTCTGACTCTTTGCGACCCCATGGACTGTAGGCACCTCTGTCCATGGGGATACTCCAGGCAAGAAGAGTGGAGTGGGTTGCCATTCCGTTCTCCAGGGGATCTTCCCAACCCAGGGATCGAACCTGGGTCTCCCGCATTACAGGCAGATTCTTTACCATCTGAGACACCTGGGAAGTGCATAGCTACTCTATTGAATACTTGAAATTTGCTTAAAGGAAAGATCTTAAGTATTCTCACAGAAAGGAATGAAGGAAAGGGAGGGAGGGAGGCAAAGTGAGAGGGAGGGTGGTAGGAACAAAGGAAGGAATAACAGGGAAAATGGCAACTTTGTGAGGTGGTAAATATATTAAATAAAGAGACTGTGCTATTTCACAGTGCAGGCATATATCAAAACATCAACGTGTACACCTTCAATATATAGAATTTTTAATTTGTCAATTATCCCTCAAAGCAAACTCTCCAGAAACCTCATTCTAAGTGAAAGAAGTCATATACAGAAGAGTAAATGATGCTTTTGAACTGTGGTGTTGGAGAAGACTCTTGAGAGTCCCTTGGACTGCAAGGAGACCCAACCAGTCCATCCTAAAGGAAATCATTCCTGAATATTCATTGGAAAGACTGATGCTGAAGCTGAAACTCCAATACTTTGGTCACCTGATGCAAAGAACCGACTCATTGGAAAAGACCCTGATGCTGAGAAAGATTGAAGGCAGGAAGAGAAAGGGATGACAGAGGATGAGATGGTTGGATGGCATCACCGACTCAATGGACATGAGTTTGAGCAAGCTCCGGGAGTTGGTGATGGACAGGGAAGCCTGGTATGCTGCAGTCCATGGGGTCACAAAGAGTCAGACATGACTGGGCTACTGAACTGAACTGAAATACTATACAATTTCACTAACATGAAATTCTAGAAAAGGCAAATTTAATCTATGGTGATAGAAAGCTGATCAATGATTCCCAGATCAATGAGATTGGGGATAGGGCAGAATTAACCAGGAATGGGCAAAAAAAAAAAAATCTATCTTAAGGGGTTATGGAAACATCCTAAGACTTGAATAGTGGTGGTGATTTTTATGGGTTATGTATTTGTCAAAAGTCACTAATGTATGTACTTAAAATGGGTGAATTTTATTGTATGTAATTACACCTAAATAAAGTTGATTTAAGAAGAAACAAAAAATGTCTTTCAGTTTCCTCAAAATTTGTTGCACAAATTTTCCAATTTAAATTTAGTACTTCATTAGATGAAATGCCAGGAGAGTTACTTTTAAGTGAAAAAGGATAATGTGAAAATATCATCATATTTATTTAGAAACATTCAGGTTTTATAAATGCACACTTATTTGGTATCTCAGAATCAACAGTTTTGTCACTTAGTACCTTTTTCTTTTTATGGTAATGGATCTAATACATTCCATTCACATTTTATTCTGTATATCCAAAGCAGAACATAAAGAGCATCTGATCCAAGACAAGTTTGATCATCTAAGTGTCCAATGTATTTGTTAGGGGTCCTTTGACTTTAAGGTAAGAAATGCAGAATGCTTTCCAAGTTTGTTAATTAATAGCATCCCTAGACAAATATCTTCTTACTGCTGTGCCTGATTGCTAAATCTCTCTGCTTCAAGGCAACAGATGGCTTAAATTCTCCCAGAATTAAAAAGGAAATAATCTAGAATTCCTTGTGATTCAAGGGACTAAATTTAATCAGGCTATCCTATAAGTTACAAATATCCTAGAAAAACTGAAGATGATCAAAATGGAAATGAATGGTTGCTATCTTCTAATTGTGTGAGTACTGTGTAATAGTCTTTATAGTACCAGTTGATGAAATACTGCTACCATAAAGCAGCATGTACTAAACCCAACCAAAGCCTCCAACAGTCTCTGTTCTTAAACTTTTTCTTAAGACAGCAATCTTCCTCTCTGGGCTTAGAAGCTAATACAGATTGCAGAGTTCCTTGAGCAGTCTTTAATAAGTCTGATTCAAAAGTAACAGTAACAAAATTCTTTCCTAGAAATTTTATCTTAAGGTTCATTTAGTTCAGAGAACTTTTTTGGATTGATCCAGATTATATGAGTTCTATGAACTAACACTATTTAAATATCAGTCTAAGCAATATTAAAACATTTTTTCTTCTTTACAATGAGTTGTATGTCATATGGTCCCCTCTAGATTGAAAGCCATCAAAGACAGGAATCAAAATGCCTGCATCCATTATGTTATAAAAACACACTGCTCATAGATCCTCATCAAATGCTTAATCATTGACACTATCTGAACGTCTGCCTGTTGTATGGGATATGCCAGACCAACGTGGCCTTATAAAGTAGAGCCTGTTTCATATTGGTATTTTCTTTTCTTTTTATTAAAGTATTTAAGTATTGATTTACAATGTTGTGTTAGTTTCAGGTGTACAGCAGAGTGATTCAGTTATATATATGTATACATATTAATATTTCCTATTGTCATTCTACTCACTCAAATCTTTGTCTATTACTATATAACTAAAGTCAGGCAGGCTGCTTGCAAAAAAAGGGCCCCCCCCTTTTTTTTTTAACACGAATATCTCTCCAAATCTCTGTATCTCTTCCCAATGTTCTGGCCTTTCCACTGCATTTTCCAAGAAATTCTCTTTGAATAGAGATTAATTTTTAGTTTGAAAGCACATTTTAATATTCTCTATTATTTCACAGACACAGGGAATCCAAATTTTTCCTAAAAAATCATGGAAAATGAGTCTCAGCATCTTATACCAACTGCATACATCATTCTCTACTCCATCCCTACTCACCAACATATACACATACAGACACAAAATCCCAATCTGTAGCACAACCATCTAACACTCGATATTTTGGTAGAGAGAGGAGACAAGTATACTAAAAAGAAAGGAAGAGGGTACATTATATTTTAATAATGCGACAAGGTCTAAGCAACAAAATTATTAAATATTCGGCTTATGTAAAGCAGTCATCCTCAGCCTATCTTTGAGCCTCACCCCATCCCTGATCTATATCCCAGAGTGTATGAGATGACAAGAAGCTCGGAAATAGAGTAAAAGATGAGGTTGGCCTTAGGCACCATCTGGCATCCACATGACATAAAACTAGGAGCCACATGCTTATCACACATGCTTTTCTCACAAAGGAGTATCAGTCATAATTCATTTTGTTTGCTGGCCACCATTTCAAATTATATGATCTCTTACAGTTATAATGGTCATACTTAATCTCTAGTGATATACAGACTTAGCCTTGTTATCATAGAATTTGTCCTGTTTTCCAGTAGAAAATGGTTTTTAAATGGCTATTTGTTTTTGGTAAGTTTCTTGATTTTGCTAACCCCATAAGACACTGGGGATTATGGATGAGAATAATTCTTCTAACAGTTTCCACAGTGATATACATACATTATGCACTCTTATAATGATGATTTTAGAAGACAAAAATCACCCGTCCCCTCAGAGGCTAACTCAATTGTATGCATTTTAAAAATAGTTCTCTTTTTTATGACTATAAAAGCAATACATTTCAATGAAAAAAAATCCAACAGTTTAAATATGAGTAAAACTGGGAGAGAAAGAACCATGCAGTCTGGGTGGTAGACAACTAGGTTCAAGAATACCTGATTCAGATTCTTTGTGCTGGGTTAAGGAGGAGCCAGACAGGGACTGAAGCAAGCAATGTGATCAAAATACTGCTTTAGTGGGCGATGTGGAACTGGAGCAGAAGGGCGTTCATTACAGTGATGCCTGAAACAGGACAAAGGGAGTGGTGGTCGAAGACGGGGAAGAGCCCAAGACCAAGCCAGAGGCCAAGAAGAGTAAGACAGGAGTGAAAAAGAGGCAGCAGGAGAGGACGCAGTTCTGTATGAAGACTCCCAGATCAGAAAACTTCACCCAGTGGCAAATCAGCCACACTCAGGCTCTGCTCGTGGAATGTGGATGGGCTTCAAACCTGGATTAAGAAGAAATGTTTAGATTGGGTAAAGAAGAAGCCCCAGATATCCTGTGCCTCCAAGAGACCAAATGTTCAGAGAACAAACTACCAGTTGAACTTCAAGAGCTGTCTGGGTTATCCCATCAGTACTGGTCAGCTCCTTCAGACAAGGAGGGGTACAGTGGTGTGGGCCTCCTCTCCCATCAGTGCCCACTCAAAGTCTCCTATGGCATTGGTGAGGAAGAACATGATCAGGAAGGCCGAGTGATTGTGGCTGAAGATGATGCATTTGTGCTGGTGACAGCCTATGTGCCTAATGCAGGAGGAGGTCTGGTACACCTGAAGTACCGCCAGCACTGGGATAAAGCCTTTTGCAAATTCCTGAAGGGTTTGGCATCCTGCAAGCCCCTTGTGCTATGTGGGGACCTCAACGTGGCTCATGAAGAAATTGCCCTTCGCAACCCAAAGGGAAATAAAAAGAATGCTGGCTTCACTCCACAAGAGCAGCAGGGCTTCGGGAAACTGCTGCAGGCTGTGCCCCTCAGTGACAGTTCCCAGCACCTCTACCCCAACACAGCCTACGCTTACACCTTTTGGACCTATATGATGAACGCACAATCCTAAAACATTGGTTGGTGCCTTGATTATTTTTAGTTATCTCGGTCTCTGTTGCCTGCATTGTGTGACAGCAAAATCCATTCCAAGGCTCTGGGCAGTGACCACTGTCCCAATACCCTATACCTAGCCCTATGACACCTCTCCCAAATCACATTGAGCCTGGGAAATAAGCTCACCAAGCTAGCTTTAAACTTCTTACCCCCAAACTTCTTTAATAACTGCTCTCTAGAGAAATCTGCACTGTATTTCCCTTCTAAACTACAGAATCCTTTACCCAGCCTTCTAATAACAGATCGGACACGACTGGGCAACTTCACTTTCACTTTTCACTTTCGTGCACTGGAGAAGGAAATGGCAACCCACTCCAGTGTTCTTGCCTGCAGAATCCCAGGGACGAGGGAGCCTGGTGGGCTGCCGTCTATGGGGTCACACAGAGTTGGACACAACTGAAGCGACTTAGCAGCAAGTTCTCAAGGAAGGTGTTTGTGTAGGGGTGGTGCTTTTTTTATTTCTTTTTTTTTTTTTTTTTTTACATTAAACAAAAGCTATTGCTATTTCCTTTGAACTGTCCATATGAAAATAAAGAGCTATAGTTAAAAAAAATCTGATATGATATACAACCCATGGAAGGAAAAAACAGTGATTTTATATTTGAAAGGATTATTTGGATATGGTTATGTCAATATGCTTCCATCAAAATAGTCATGTCAGGCAGTCATACCAAAACATTCTGCTTTGAGACGGAAACTAGTGAAACACAAGAGGGAAAATCTGGGTAAGACATGGTAAAGGAGGCATGTTCTTGAGAGGTCTGTGTCATTTTGATCAATGTTGGGGAAGCTAGCAAAAGGATCTGATAAGCAGCTGTAATGTAATTGAAATTTCATTCATTTTAAAAATCAAATTTTGCATCAGATTTTCTTTTTTTTTATTTTATTTTTAAACTTTACATAATTGTATTAGTTTTGCCAAATATCAAAATGAATCCGCCACAGGCATACATGTGTTCCCCATCCTGAACCCTCCTCCCTCCTCCCTCCCCACACCATCCCTCTGGGTCGTCCCAGTGCACCAGCCCCAAGCATCCAGTATCGCGCATCGAACCTGGACTGGCAACTCGTTTCTTACATGATATTCTACATGTTTCAATGTCACTCTCCCAAATCTTCCCACCCTCTCCCTCTCCCACAGAGTCCATAAGACTGTTCTATACATCAGTGTCTCTTTTGCTATCTCGTACACCAGGTTATTGTTACCATCTTTCTAAATTCCATATATATGCGTTAGTATACTGTATTTATGTTTTTCCTTCTGGCTTACTTCACTCTGTATAATAGGCTCCAGTTTCATCCACCTCATTAGAACTGATTCAAATGTATTCTTTTTAATGGCTGAGTAATACTCCATTGTGTATATGTACCATTGCTTTCTTACCCATTCGTCTGCTGATGGACATCTAGGTTGCTTCCATGTCCCGGCTATTATAAACAGTGCTGCGATGAACATTGGGGTACACGTGTCTCTTTCCCTTCTGGTTTCCTCAGTGTGTATGCCCAGCAGTGGGATTGCTGGATCATAATGCAGTTCTATTTCCAGTTTTTTAAGGAATCTCCACACTGTTCTCCATAGTGGCTGTACTAGTTTGCATTCCCACCAACAGTGTAAGAGTGTTCTCTTTTCTCCACACCCTCTCCAGCATTTATTATTTGTAGACTTTTGGATCGCAGCCATTCTGACTGGTGTGAAATGGTACCTCATAGTGGTTTTGATTTGCATTTCTCTGATAATGAGTGATGTTGAGCATCTTTTCATGTGTTTGTTAGCCATCTGTATGTCTTCTTTGGAGAAATGTCTATTTAGTTCTTTGGCCCATTTTTTGATTGGGTCATTTATTTTTCTGGAGTTGAGCTGTAGGAGTTGCTTGTATATTTTTGAGATTAGTTGTTTGTCAGTTGCTTCATTTGCAATTATTTTCTCCCATTCTGAAGGCTGTCTTTTCACCTTGCTAATAGTTTCCTTTGATGTGCAGAAGCTTTTAAGGTTAATTAGGTCCCATTTGTTTATTTTTGCTTTTATTTCCAATATTCTGGGAGGTGGGTCATAGAGGATCCTGCTGTGATGTATGTCAGAGAGTGTTTTGCCTATGTTCTCCTCTAGGAGTTTTATAGTTTCTGGTCTTGCATCAGATTTTAAAACATTCATAAATCATATTTGAAAATATTGAATCATATGCAAAATATTAATTGATTTTATAACAAATTGATAACTACTCATTGCTCAACACTGTTCATTACTCTTTATGTACATTATATCATGCGATTATCATAGGAGCCCAGAGTAGTAGTTACTATCCCATTTCACAGTTAATAAAGGAAAACTATGGACTCAGAGAGGTTACAGAATTACAAGGTCATGCATGCATGCTAAGTCACTTCAGTTGTGCCTGACTCTTTGTGACACTATGGACTGCCAGGCTCCTCTGTCCATGGGATTCTCCAGGCAAGAATACTCGAATGGATTGCCATGCCCTCCTCCAGGGGATTTTCCTGACCCAGGGATAGAACCCTATCTCTTATGTCTCCTGCACTGGCAAGCAGGTTCTTTACCACTAATGCCACCTGAGGGGGTGGAGGTGGGCTTCCTTGGTGGCTCAGACGGTAAAAAATCTGCCTGCAATGTGGAAGACTTGGTTCGACCTATGGATTGGGAAGATCCCCTGGAGGAGGGCATGGCAACCCACTCCAGTGTTCTTGCCTGGAGAATCCCCATGGACAGAGTAGACTGGTGGGCTACAGTCCATAGGGTCAGAAAGAGTTGGACACAGCCGAGTGACTAAACACAGTGCACAGCACCACCTGGGAAGCCCTGAACTACAAGGTTATATGGAATTAAAGGGTTATCATAGGTACATAGCACTGATTCATCTCATAAAAAAATAGGAACTTCATTTGATGTACTTTCTCATAGAGTCACTGTATCTTATAAATACATTTCTAGGTTTTGCCTATTCTTTCTGTAATACTGCAAAAAAAAGTATCATTTAAATTGAAAGTGAAAAAAATAAAAAGCCTTAAACATTCATAAACGATTAGTAGGAACATAACAGGAATTTAATTATATTGCAATATTTCTACACATGTAGAATGATACAATTGCTTTCCATAGTCATCGGCCTTTTTTTCAGCAGAAATATGTCAATATTAAATCACAGTGAAGTAATTGATTGTATTACAACCTAAAGCTAAAAGTATATTATACAATTAAATATATTTAAGTTCTCTTTTTAAAGCATAATTTGCACCTGAATATCTTTCCAGTCCCTACACCTAGAAACAGATAGTTCAAATGTGAAGCAATATAATTTTTCAATTTTGGTAGGTGAATTATTTTATATATGAGGTTATGGAAAACAGAAATTGTAGCTTTAAAACCCATAATTTTATGAATGCGTGGGTGCAAATAACTTTATTTTTTCCATTAAATACTTGTATAGATTGTTCCTATATGAAAATCATTACTATAATTTATAAAATAGCATTAATATAATCAACACAATTCTGTACATTCTGATATTGCTCATGCATTTAATTTATTCCAGCATGTTAAATCAAGCAATTTAACAAACTAAACACATACTTTATCTTGATGAACAGTGTTATACAGATCTACTCCAATGTATTACAATATAACCATTATTATCAAACATATTTTCCACAAAAAGCTATGCAATGTAATAGTTAGAACAAGGCAGATGTACATTTGAATATTGGCTCTGCCATGGAGCAGCTGTTATGTCACTGGAGAAGCTCCTTAACATCTCTGAGGTTGAGTTTCTTCCTCCATAAAAATAGGGATAAAAATAACTACCACACAATGTTGTTGTGAAATTGCTGTTAAATAAGTTTACATACACGACAGTGTTTGGCCCAGAGCAGGCACTCAGTGAATGTAAGTATACTTCCTTTCTGAAAATATTACATGACTAATTGGGAGTGGGGTGGTTCCAAGTATTCAGTTAAGATGGCTTGTTTCTGTGTTTTAATTTAACTACGCTATATAAGCAACCAGTTCTCAACATTGTTTAAAAGCAGTTAGTGAAAAAAATACATGTTAGCTATTCTTTGTCAATTGTCACAAGAATTAGTGACATGCTTTTGGGATTGGACTAAAAAATCCTGGGTTTTCTTCAAAACGACTATGAATGTGCATGCAGTTGAAGGATGGTAACAATAAAAAAAGGAACGCTGGGTCATTAGGTCCATCTTCTGGCTTTTCCATGGTTTAAAAAGATAGATAAAACAATTATTACACAAATCACTTGGGTGCTGTGATGACAGAATGAGATTAGGAAGGAGCTTTATTACCAGCCTATAAATGTGTCATAAAAGTACAGTCATTTTATTGGTTTTTCTATTTCAAGCAGCTGTCATTTTAGTCATATGTGTTTTCTGCCATCCATGATACATAACTATGTATTTTCAGTATTTCCAACCAATTAACAGGCCAGGAAAGTAAAAGGCAGAATTTCCTAAGTCCAAACTCAAAGTTTTTAAGAGGCTAACGCAATTTTTTAAAGTTCATTTAAGTAATAAAAAGTCACTTGATTCATGTTTATGTCTCTTAGTCTAACCTAGTGAATTGTAGACATCTGAAAGTGGAAATAATTCCTCAGCCTCTTTTGACAGTTGGTGAATATTTCTGTGTTCTACATATTAACCAGTGTCTTGACATAAAATATTACTTATTTTAAAGAACTAGGTAAAAATAATCTTTAATTTTTCTTTCAAAAGGACACTTCAAACTCCCACTCAGGGTAAATAACACTGTTAATGATGACCTGTACAATTATAAAACATTTCTGAATAATTCAATCGTGTTATTAAAAAGGGTGGTCGAGATATTGTAAAAAATGTCAAACTGATTATTGAAGTGCAATGAATGATTTTTGACTTGCATTGACTTATATCTCAATAATTCTGAGTAAGAGAGACACATAATCTACCTTAAATAAATGTGTTCCTTTGATTATGCCAAGAAATCAACAAAATGACCTCATCAGGTTTGGCTAATAATAGACTAGTGAAGAAATAATTTTAAACAAGTATCCAATACAACCCCAGATAATTTTACCCCAAACTCAAAAACATGATTTTTTTTAATTACTATTTAGAAGTTATTTAAAATGTCTCTTTGGAAGTACAGTCCTTTGATTAACTAACTTTTTTAGTGGAGAATTCCTATAAAAATAACCTTTCTTGCTACATCTGAGCCAGTGTTCATCTTATTTGTCCTATGCCCAAATTTCAAGAAAACAAGGGCACTTACAGGGCCAAAAAGGCAGTTTGAGGTTTACCTTCTCCAAGACTTTAGATGCCAGAGTGCTTTAACATTGCCCAGCTGTTCCAATTACTTCCACATGTCTTAAATTTCCCCTTCATGGCGACCTTGATGTGCCTGTCTAATGCACAGGTACACTCTCTTGAGTAGGCAGGTTCCTCTCACAGCACAGTTAGTAACTTAGTGGTATAGAATCAATACATCATAAGGATCGTTTGATTCACTTTGGAGGAAGGCAGTTAAACCTGACATCTGTAGTCATGATTACTTTCCAACCAACAGGAGTCTTTAAAGCATATCAAAAGGTGTCATTCAAATACTATGGCTACAAATAAATGAATCCCTTTATGAGACTATGAGCCTATATGCCAGTCCCAAAGCATTGCTTTTTTCCCATTTTAAACCCCAAAATACATTTTTTAAATAGTTCAAACTGGCTGTTTCTAAACTTTTATTTTATTGCACACTAAACCTTCAGAAATAATTATTCATTGAAAACTAATTTATGTGTAATGTGAGTCTAGGAGATTATCACACTTATCTTACCATTTATTTGAAAATACTTTATTCCAGGAAGACTCCTTCTGTGTCACATTTAATTGCCTTTGAAGCTCCTGCCATTTGAATCTGTCTTCTGGAACATGCATTTCATCATTATTTTTTAGCCTTGTTACATCAATCACCACAACTGCTATAGAAGATTTCTGGGCTGTGAAGTGATAATTTGTTCCAGTGGTATTAATGAGGCAAGCAGTGGTCTTGAGGGAGGTGACAGCCCATTGCTTTACAGACAGCACCAGATTAAGGTGCTGGACAATATACGAGCCTTTAAGCATATACTCTAGAACCTTTGGAGTGTTTTATAACTTTCCTTATCAAAGTTAACATAGAAGAGATACTTCTGACACATTATCTACAATGAGCTAGGCATATCTAATCACCAAGGGGGGGAGCATTAATAAGTGTTGTTCAACTTACCTTGAGTTACAGACACATAAGAGAAACTTTGTACTGCTCCCAACTTGAAGGCTCCCTAATGCCTTATAAGCTCTGAATTGGTCTATTTCCATTACCATGGTTGTAATGGCATGTCCCTAGTCACAGAGGAGTCTAATTCCCTGAAGTGCAGCCAATGAAAACTTGTATTTCTGGGAATTAGTTCTCAGAACTAGGAATGCCGATTTGTTGTTGTTATAATACCATGCCCATGAATACCGCCTCTAGGAAGCAGTACATCTGGAAACAACAGATGGTACATGTGGAAATGGGTTGGATGGAGTATTTTAATACCCACACATCTCTAATTCAGTTCTATCAGTCTGACTTCAATGTTTTCTCAGATTATAGAGTGCTTCAGAATTGGTAAGACAGGCCTAATCCATATTATTGTTACTATCAACAGCACCAGATGAAAGCCTAATGTTGTAATATCATTATCTATGAACTCTCATTTTACCACATATATAAGCACAGGCAACAATCTGGACTTACCTTTTAATAACGGAACAGGTCAGTCCAGTGTACTTCCTTATCTCTTTACCAACAACCACAGAACATAAATTTATTTTAAGATGAAACTAACTCAGTGTGCTACTCTCCTTAATATAGGAAGGAAACATTTAAGCTCTTTCACACACTGTCTAAACAGTTTATCTCCCTCCACCTTCAAAAGCTACCAGAACTATTATAGTATTGGAGAAATTTCACTTAATATGGTAGGAGAACAGCTTTGCTAGAGAAATACTTCCTTCTTGTGCTTCAAGAAGGCTGAAATAAGATGTTTGAGATATGTTGGCATTTTAAGAAACATACCATCTGAATGGTAGGAAAATAACTTTTAGAAGCTTAGAATTTCATATTCTGTACTTTGTTAGTGCAACTTAGCTAGAATTAGGATAGTATTGTACCATCTATCAAAAGAAAATGAACCCTCAATGTAGATTGAAAGAATTAATATTGTGAAAACGATCATACTACCCAAGGCAATCTACATAACCAATTCTGTTCAGTTCAGTTCAGTCAGTCGGTCGTGTCCGACTCTGCGACCCCATGAATCGCAGCATGCCAGGCCTCCCTGTCCGTCACCAACTCCTGGAGTTCACCCAAACTCATGTGCATTGAGTCGGTGATGCCATCCAGCCATCTCATCCTCTGTCGTCCCCTTCTCTGCCTGCCCCCAATCCCTCCCAGCATCAGAGTCTTTTCCAATGAGTCAACTCTTCGCATGAGGTGGCCAAAGTATTGGAGTTTCAGCTTTAGCATCAGTCCTTCCAAAGAACACCCAGGACTGATCTCCTTGCAGTCCAAGGGACTCTCAAGAGTCTTCTTCAACACCACAGTTCAAAAGCATCAATTCTTTGGCGCTCAGCCTTCTTCACAGTCCAACTCTCACATCCAAACATGACCACTGGAAAAAACATAGCCTTGACCAGATGGACCTTTGTTAGCAAAGTAATGTCTCTGCTTTTGAATATGCTATCTAGGTTGGTCATAACTTTCCTTCCAAGGAGTAAGCGTCTTTTAATTTCATGGCTGCAATCACCATCTGCAGTGATTTTGGAACCCCAAAAAATAAAGTCTGACACTGTTTCCCCATCTATTTCCCATGAAGTGATGGGACCAGATGCCATGATCTTAGTTTTCTGAATGTTGAGCTTTAAGCCAACTTTTTCACTTTCCACTTTCACTTTCATCAAGAGGCTTTTGAGTTCCTCTTCACTTTCTGCCATAAGGGTGGTGTCATCTGCATATCTGAAGTTATTGATATTTCTCCTGGCAATCTTGATTCCAGCATGTGCTTCTTCCAGCCCAGCGTTTCTCATGATGTACTCTGCATAGAAGTTAAATAAGCAGGGTGACAATATACAGCCTTGATGTACTCCTTTTCCTATTTGAAACCAGTTCAATCCGTATCAAAACACCAATGGCATTTTTTCACAGAACTAGAACCAATAATTCTAAAATTTATATGAAAACAGCAATCTTGAGAAAGAAGAAAAGAGCTGTAGGTATCACGCTTCCTGACCTCAGATTATATTGCAAAACTACAGTAATCAAATCACTATAGTACTGGCACTAAAATGGACACATATATCAATGGAATAGAATAGAGAGCCCAGAATAAACCCACACACTTATGGTGACTTAATCTACAATAAAGGAGATAAGAATATACAGTGGAGGAAAAGACACTCTCTTTAGTAAGTGGTGTTGAGAAAACTGGACAGCTACATGTAGAAGAATGCAATTAGAGCATTTTCTCACACCATGTACAAAAATAAACTCAAAATGGATTACAGACCTAAATGAAACCATAAAACTTCCAGAAGAGAACATAGTCAGAACATTCTTTGACATGAATTACAGCAATATATTTTTGAATCTGTTTCCTAAGGCAAAAGAAATAAAAGCAAGCATAAATAAGATCTAATTAAACTTAGAAGCTTTTGCACAGAAAAGGAAACCATCAACAAAATGCAAAGACAACCTATTGAATGGGAGAAAACATTTGCAAATAATATGACTGATAGGGATTGATATCTAAAGTTTATTAACACCACATGCAAGTCAATATAAAAAAATAAACAATGTGATTAAAAAATAGGCAGAATATCTGAATAGATATTTTTCAAAAGAAGACATACAGATGACCAACAGGCACATGAAAATATGCTCAAAATCGATAATTATCAGGGAAATGTGAATCAAAATCACAATAAGATATCACCTCATACCTGTCAGAATGGTTATCATTAAGAAGACCACAAATAACAAATGCTGGCAAAGATGTGGAGAAAAGGGAGCCCTCATACACTATAGACAGAAATGTAAATTTATCTAGCCGCTATGGAAAACAGTATGGAAGTTCCTCAAAAAACTAAAAATAGAACTACTATACAATCCAGGTATATACCACTGGATATATACTATATACTATATAGTGATATATACTATACCACTCCTGGGTATATATCTGGAAAAAAGGAAAACACTTATTCAAAAAGATAGATGCACCCAAATGTTCACAGCAGTATTATTTACAATAGCCAACATATGGAAGCAACCCAAATGTCCATCAACAGATGAACTGATAAAGTACATGTGGCAGATACAGATAAAATGGAATACTATTCATTATTTAAAAAGAAGGAAATTTTGCCATTTGCAACAACATGGATGGACTTGGAGGGTATTATGCTCAGTGAAATAAGATAAAGACAAACACTGTGTTTTCACTTATGTTTGAAATCTAAAAAAGGAAATGAATGAATTTAAAAAATAGAAATAGATTCATGGATATAGAGAACAAATTAATTGCTACCAGTGAGAAGACGGAAGTGGGGAGAGGCAAGATAGAGTAAGGGATTAACAAGTATAAATTACTATGTATGAAGTAAATAAGCCACAAGAATATATTGTACAGCACAGGGAATATAGACAATATTTTATAATAACTTTAAATGGAGAATACTTTATAAAAGTTTTGAATCACTATGTTGTACAACTGAAATTAAAATAGACAACTGAAACTAACATAATGCTGCAAATCAACTATATTTCAATTAAACACTTTACAACTCTCAACTATAATTCAAGAATAGAAAAAAAAAAAAAGGATGTTTGTTGAATATTACAAATTGTGGCACAGTGGTAAAGAATCTGCCTGCCAGTGAAAAAGACACAGGAGATGTGGGTTTAATCCTGGGTCGGGAAGATCCCCTGGAGTAGGAAATGGCAACCCACTTCAGTGGGGTCACAAAGAATCAGACACGACTGAGCACAGCACACAGCACAGCACAAATTAACCAATGCACCATTTAATGTGGTACAAAGAAAAGGAAGTCCAATCCAAGTGGCTGCAAGTCACTCCAGACACAGAGGATAAGTGGTAGCCTATTGTCATTTATATTCAGTGCTATATTCACTTAGATAAAAGGAAAGGGGGAATCTCTATTCCTCCTGTCTTGGATCACTTCAGGAACCCCTTAGTTCAATGGGAAGCAGGATCCTAGTCTTTGACCTTTCAATTTGCAGTCAATGTGGACAAATGGATTTAAATTCTGAGATGAGCTTGCATTGTCTTTCTGGAGAGTACAACCTCCTTTGTTGAAGAGGTAGTTATGAGGGGAGAGCAGACAAAAGACTCCATACACTTTGTTATCACAATCACACCCTAAACACATTCAAAATAACTCTATAATTTATGCCAATGAAGAAAAGACCCTGATAGTGAATAAACTTCTGTTAATAAATACACATTGAATACAACAAACAGCATCCAAAATCTTCACCAAATGCTTGTTATTCTTGTTTGTTCTCTCTCTCTCCTTCCTTTATTTCCTTCCTTCTTTCCTTTTTTTCATCTTTCCTTCCTTAGGAAAACAAATTAACACTAAATAAACTGATCTATGCAAACATAGCAATTTGCTAAAACATTTTTGATAGATGGTTTAAACATTTTAAACATTCACTATAGTAATGAAATAATGCTTTTATCTCTAGTTCAGAAAGAACAGCATAGTGTTTAAAAGCAAACCACTGAAGTTGGACTGAGTTCAACTCCAAATTACTAGTTGTGTTACTCTGAGCAAATTACTTCTCCTTTCTTTATTGGTAAAATAAGGACAATGATGATACTGACCTCAGTGGGTTACCATGAAAATCAAATGAGTGTGCTAGAGACTGCTGAAGCTCACCAAGATCTATATTTCCTTGTTGTCCTCTTCCTCAAAACACAGGTAGACTCTATTTCTCAACTGTTAGGTATAGCCATGTGATTAGGTTCATGATACTGAAAAGTGGTGAAGTACCACTTTCATGCATAGGCCCTAAAAACCTCCCTTTTGCAATCTTCACTCTTTTTAATCATGTACTGGCTAGACTCCTAGGACTCAGAGGAAATGAGAGCCACAAGATGGAAAGAGTCTGTGTTTTGAATAATTACATGGAAAAAGAGTTCCTTTCACTGGCCCTCAGGGAATTGTGATGTGAATGCCAAATAAATATTTATTGTGAGAAGACACCAAAATATTTGATGACTACAATGAGATAATTCATTTAAAGTGTCTATTACAGTGCCTGGTACATCCAAAAAAGTGCTTAATAAATCTTAGTTGCTACTGATGAACCTATCTGCAGAATACCAATGGAAACACAGTCATAGAGAACAGATTTATGGACACGGCTAGTGGGGAGGAAGGAGAGGGTGGGATGTATGGAGAGAGTAACATGGAAACATACATTACCACACGTAAAATAGATAGCCAATGGGAATTTGCTGCATGACTCCATGACTCAGGGAACTCAAACCAGGGCTTGGTAACAATCTAGAGGGATGGGATGGGGAGGGAGTGGGAGAGATGTACAAGTGGAAGGGGACATGGGTAAACCTATGGCTGACTCATGTTTATATTTGGTAGAAACCAACACAATACTGAAAAGCAATTATCCTTCGACTAAAATAAATTTAAAAAAATGTTAGTTACTCTAAGCATTATTGTGGTGATGCTCTTGGAGTGTGTTATAGACTCAATGTTTGTGTCCCCCTAGATTCTTATGTTGAAGCCTTAATCCTACTTATATTTAGCTATATTTAGAGATAAGGAAATAATTAAGGTTAAATAAAATCGTAAGGATGGGTCCTGATCAAATACAACTGATGTCATTATAAGCAGAGACACCAGAAAATATTACACAACTGCTCAAAACAGAAATAAAAACTGAAATCAAATAACAAAATGCTAGTAAATTGTACTGTCATCAATGACAAGGTTCATTATCTTCATTAATGATTCAAGAATAAGCTAACAAATTTGGCATAACTACTTTAAAATTAATTACTTTAGATACCATCAAGTGTCAACATGAAGATCAGTCTCCTTAGCTGAGACAGTATTATGTATTTTTATTATTCTGGAAAATTAAAATAGAACATGTATACTATAAAATATTTACCTTGATCATACTTAATTGAAATATTTTTCTAAAAAGGTCATTCAAATTCAAGTTTTAAGAGTGACTATATTCATTTGTTTATGGTCTTTGATCCATTCATTCAGTAAACATATGTTGAGCATCCGTATGTACCAGTCACTATTCTGGGTGGTGGGAATGCAGTAGTGGAAAAAACAAAGTCCTTGCCCCCATGGAGCTTTCATTATAGAGGGGACTAGGCAGACACACAATAAAGAAACAAGCAAGAATTATGAGAACTTCTTTTTGTCAGACTTAAACGGAGCCCTCCTCTTTCTTGGACTTACTGCTCCAGAATTCTTTAGGACAGTTTTTTCAACCCCTTACTCCTGCCGTCAGGGTTCCAAGTGATATTCTCTGGTTCATTGCTTCCACGTCAAGATAATCCTTAATGCACGTACAATGGCATTTGTTGCTAAGTCGTTCAGTACAGTGGCATAATGCTAACGAAAGTAATTAGCAGCTTGTCAAGAATCCCTTAAGGACCTTGACTCCTTCCTCTCTCACTCGCCCAAGGGCTTATTCCAGAAAGGGCACTGGTATCTGTTTACCAAATCACAGTCGACGCTATAAAGAAGGAATACCACTGCCTGAGTTGAAACCAGTGTAGTAGCCAATGTGCATCAAACTAAATGACGACTAGAGGTACAAGGTAAATATTTTAAAATAAATAATTTTTTTTTTAAAGTTGCAAACAGGGACTAATTTGGTACTTAACACTGTATTTACCAGATTCATTGGAATTTACCATAATCTAAGATCCCTTTCTGGGAAAGCTACTGTCCTTAGGGACTAAGAAATGGAGAAAAAGTTCTATTCAGACACCAATTGTTTTCCTCTGTTTTAAATGTTAAAAGCTGTTTTGATGGAAGTCAGTCTATATTCTGTATTTCATTGCCAAGAAAGAAGGAATTCTAAGAAAAGATCCAGATACACTGAAGCTCAGAGACACTAGATATCATCTGATCTTCAAATGAATGATTATTCATATTTATATGGCCTCAAAGGGAAAATAATAAGAGCTCACTCCAGGATTCCAGTTTGTGTTGCAATTCTAGCATCAATAGTTAACTGCTTCACCTCAGGAAGTAGCCCAAACCAGTATTCTTAAACCAAATATATCAGAAAAGTTGTTTAAATTAAGGCAAAGGAAGGAAAATAGATTCCCACTATGGCTGTGTTATTAAGTAGACAGGTCCATCTGTTTTGAATCTGGGTCGAAGCTCTACCACCTGTTTCTTCTTGTCTGACATGAACATGCTTGGATTCCAATCCTGCCTATACCCTTTGGCTGTGCTTGATTTTCTGGATGCAGTTCTTTCTCCCGTCTACACAAAGTAACCATGCTTCCATGTGTGTCCTTATCATGGCTGGACTTCTTGTATTGCCTCCCAGCTGCCCTGAAATTCCCAGTTGTGAGACAGGCCCTCTGGTCTGGACAGACACTCTGACCTCAAGTTTGCTCAGCAAGATCAGGCATCATCCTGTCCTTCTGTACAGTGATCCACAAAACCTGCACTTACTTTTCAACTGGAACACTCAAAGGGCAGAAAATGCGTCTCTGTAATTCTCTTGGCATAGCACACATGCAGTTAAGTGCTTTTTGATTATGATAACTGAATGTGCTCAAAAGTTCTCATAATGGAAACAAATTAAGTCCCTTCACAATGAAATTTATGAAGGCCTAGCAGATTAATACTACCTCAGAGTGGTGGAAGAAAATGCCTTTTCACCACTAGTAGAAATGAATCACCCTCAACTAATAGGGCAATCCCTTTAAGAACAAAGTAGAAGAGGAAAGAGGATGAGGGAGGAGAAGCAGAGAAGACCCTGAATAGCAAAAGCCACATAAAGACCTACAGAAAACAAACAAGACTCTTACTAACCCCCATGGCCTTCAACATCCTTTATCTAGATTCACTTGTTACTACAATTTCCTTGGAAAACTCAGGAGAAAACATGGCATTGGGTGAGTATTCTATGAACAGGATTGCAAATTGTTTTTGCAATAATTGCTTTTTTTTCAATCACTGAAAGTTGCTAGATTTACTCCTTAATACAATTTTTTCAAAGCCTAAATTATACACCGCTCAGAGTAAAAAGATCATTCTACATGTGTGATTTGTTTTAGGTTACTGGGGATCTGACCATTTCTAACACAGGCCTATAAAGCAACTTCTGCGTTGTTGGCTCTCAAATGTTTTGCAGCAATGATTGAAAGACACTAGATAGGAAGTTTGAAAATTAAAGTTCTCATTATACTGCTAATTAATTGATTATATGCAGGATTTTAGATTACCTGCATAACTACTAAATAATGTCTATCAAACCCTGGGGCTAATTATCTTTTTTCCTTCCCTGAATATGCATTACCGTTACCAACACTCAAAATTAGGCAAAACATTTGTTTCTGTAAACTGAGCACTGTATTAATAAGAGTTCTACAAGTGAAGGTATATAAGAGAAATCCAAGGAAACTCTAGAATGAAGTTATTAACATTGTAATAGATGCTAATCACCTTCTACTTTTCAAGGAGATTCAAAAGATCATTGATGAGCTTTCACCCCAAAGAGGGAGGTGGAGCAGCACCTGATTTTGGGAAGAGTTCAACTCTATGGAATTCCTATATTTTCCCCCATAAGAGCGATGCATAAAATGCATAAATGCAGTTTAATTTGTATGTCTGCATAAATCTTAGCCTATAAATAAGACTACAAATCAGAAAAAAAAATTCTTGCTTAGGCCATGTGTCCCAATCTTTATTTTGCAATATATGAGACTCATGTTGTTGTTTAGTCACTCAGTCATGTCCAACTCTTTTTTGTGACCCCATGGACTATAGTCCACCAGGCTCCTATGTCCATGGAATTTCCCTTGTAAGAATACTGGAGTAGGTTACCACTTCCTTCTCCAGGGCATCTTCCTGACCCAGGGATCAAACCTGCATCTCCTGCATTGGCAGGCAGATTCTTTACCGCTGAGCCACCAGGGAAAGAGCCAGGTAAATAGGCATGAATTCTACTCATAAAACATTTTAAAGATTTATGGTGCTAGAACACTATGATTTAATTTGATTGAGGTTAGTTTATATTTTTGTAGTTATTCTTCAGACCTTAAGAATGGGAAGATAGGCTGCTAAGAAGTTTAAGTTTGAGAAACAAGATTCTTTTGTTATGACAGCCTCCATTCAATTGATAAACCTAAATTCTCAGTGGTAGGCAACATTTTCTTGCCCTGTTGGAACTGGAAAGCCTTCTGAAGGAGATAATCAAGTTAACTATTGAGCAGGGGAAGAGAGACTGTCAAGGTTCCATAAGTTCAAAATCCATTCTTGTATCATTGTTATTAATATTTCTAGAAAATTCACTATCTGCTCTTTATTATTTTGATATATGCTTTCACTTATATCATTTCATTTAACCCTTAAAATAGCTCTGTGAGGTTGGTTCTTTTATTTGATTTACTTCACAGAAGAGGAACCTGAAGTTTATAGAGGTTAATTAACTTGCTGCAGGTCACATAGGTGATGGGTAGAAGAGGAAGACTTCAAACTTCAAACCTAGGACTCTCCAATTCTGAAACTCAATCTTACCAATATGTCAAAAACGACTAGGAAACAAATCAGTTGAACCTAGAAATATATCCAAATCAGAAGTGGTATTTGTTTCAGAGCCTTATTTTAAATACACCAGGGTTCTCAAAGTATTAGGAAAGTGTAATACAGAAAAGAACTGTGGGCTTTGGAGTCAAAGAGACCTGAGTTCATAATTCAGTGTTTAGAACAACTAGCTATGTGACTGAGGGCTAGTTATCTGACATGGCCAAGACATATTTCCCTCATTATAAGTGAAGTAATAATGATACCTGCCTTGCCAGATCATTGAGAGAATTAAATGAGATAATATATGTAAAGTGCCTAGCAGTTCCTGGCACCTAGTATACACCCAATAAGTAGTCTAAGTGGTATTGATTATTATTGTGTATGGAGCCATAGTGGCCTGCAAAGACCTTTCAAGTGGTGTCTGGGTGGTTCAATATGCAGGTCACACAAAACTGTGGGTTTTAAAAGTGTCATTTTGACCACTTTAAAAAGCAATAAAAACATTTTAAAATGAGGCCCAGTAAATAATAGCTCTTTACCCAAGCAACAGCACAATAACTTTTGTTAATGTGTGGTGCTAAGAGTAGAAAAAGGAAAATAAATGGTGTCTTTTGCCTCCAAGTAGTCTCTGGCATAAAGTCTCAAAATGTTCGAAAGGGAGACACATATGCCACATGAGCCAAAGGCACATCTTATTTCATTCCTTAAGTTTTAAGGCATTTTTAAGGCTTGAAAAGTCTCCAATAATCATCAAATGTAAAGCAAAAGGCCTTTCCCTTCTAAGATCATGTCAACCAGCCCCCTGCCTCCAGGCACATTTGCCTGAGAATCACGCTGAACAGATGGCCACTGATTCCCCAGCTTTCTTTAGTAATTTGTGCAAGTGTTTGGCAACCTTCTCTGTCAGGGAGTGCTTCCTCATTATATTGGACTCTAGAAGAGTTACTCCCCACCTTCCATAGATTATTTGATGCCACATTTATTTTTTTTTTAATTTTTCTAAGAGAAGGTTATTAAGGTGTGTTTAATTAAAGCTTCTACCTTTCACTGTCACAAAAACATATAACTCATGATTAATAGCTCAAAGAGATTTCTTCATGCTGAAAGCCTGTCCTTGCCAATTTTAAATCACACATAGTATCCTATTTTTATCTGTCTCTGTGTTAAAAGTCCAGAAACTCAATCAGTTTTTTTCATTGCCCCTCCAATAGATCTTCTCATAATCTCATGCACTGAGATGGAAAGAACAATGTTCCTAAACTCAGTTTAATAAACACCTTCAAGACATGTGCATTAAGAATCAATAATTAAATGCTGCCCCTGGTATAAAAAAAATGGCACTATGGACACACCTCAGGGAGAAAGCATGGGCTCAAAAGATTTTTTATTTCTTTATTTTGCAGTAGCAGAGATGGATTTCAGTGGATCAGTAAGTGTTTTTCCCAAGGGAAGATATCTGTAAGCTACATGTTTAAGATTTGGGAAGGAAGGCTAGAGGAAGCAAAGAGGGCAAAATGAATTGAATGGAACATGGCTCACTTCAGCACATAAATCTCCAATCTTCACTCTATATGAGTAACCTCCTTCTCCCATTACCTTGGCTTCTCATTGTGTCTTGGGATTCATCTCTACTCATTTAAAAAGCTTAAGTGTGGACATGCAAGAATATGGCTGATGGATGAATCTCACAAACACAATATTGAAAGAGTACAAACTATGATAAAACTAATGTATGATTTTAGAAGACAAGATGGTGGTTAACCTTGAAGGGATAGTAACTAGAAGAAGGCATGAAGGGAGCTTCCAGGGTACTAGGGATATTCAGTTTCTTGATCTGTGTATTGACTACATGGGTGCATTCAATGTATGAAAAATCATTGGCCTGCACAGTTATAATAAGGGGGCTTTTCTATATTTATAATAAACTTTGATAAATATCATTTTCAAAAGGCAGATGTGAGGACTTTCCATATATATGATTTGCTCAAATCCCTCATCCCTTTCTGCATGGATGACACCAATGCTAACCAAGTGAATATCAGAGACACAGCCAGTGTGGCAATACATTTCGTACATGTTTTCTAAAGTGAAACAATGGCTTATGTGGCTCCTTTGTAATCATGGGTGATAATGTTCCGCTGCTCTCTTCATTTATCCATCTATCAAATACTTACTGAACACCTTTTATGTGCAAAACGCTGTGTAAAGCACTGGGGATACCAATGGTGACTGACATAGATACAGTCTGATGGGAAACATTCAGTAAAGCATAAAATGATTAAACAAGATAAGTGTAGGTTGTGATAAGTAAAATGCAGAAAATAAAACAGACTGTTAAGTGAGATAATAGGAGGGATGTTTTAGACAGGATAGTTGGGGAGGGCCTCCCTGAAGTGACAAGTCATCATTATCCATGAAGTTTAGGAGACTCATCATATACAAAGGCCCTGAGGAAGAAAAGCTTGAGCAACCACAGAGTGGTGAGCCCTCCCTAAGCTGCTGCTAAACCTGCTGACACTGGGAAGAGGCAAGAGGTAGAAGCAAAGCACTTCCAGGAAAAACCCTCAAATCTGAAAGTGATATGCAGCCAAGTTTGAGGAGCTGTTGATTATGACCTTCTTCTTCACCTCCTCAGTTAAATATTCATAATGAAAGATGCCTGAGGAGTACCAAGGAAACTTTTTTAATCTTTTTAGAAAATCAGAGTTGCAACCTCACAATATGATACATCAAGACTAGACTCATTGCCCTAGAATTCTCTTAACCAAGTCCTTATATATCACGACCGTTATCATCTACTCAAATCATAACTCCTAAGGCCAAACTTTCCTATAACCTTATTAGCCTATATTGCAAGCATTACTCCCACCTCACACTGTAATTCTCCCTTCTCAACACAGACACACACACACACACACACACACACACACACGAGTATAAAAGGGCTGCAGTGTAGTTTGACGATGCTCTTTGAAGTCCTGGGCCTTAAATGGCAGCAACATCATATACACTTCTCTTTCAAGTATGGATGAACCTATGAGAAACAAAGCATCCAGTACAATTTATATATAGAAATATGTTTCCTACTATTTACACAGGTAGGAAAACCTCAGGCAAGGTAGATTGCATTCATGTTTCTTACCCATGTGTATACCAACTCTTCCACATGGTAAAGGCTTTTTATGTTGTTCATTCTAACTCAAAAAGTCGTTTTGTAAGGATTGACTCCAAGGAAAAACAAATACCCAAGAACATTTTTCCATTTGTTTTCCTACAAAGGTTTCTGAGCCCTCTGCCACACTCTGGGATGCCCAAGTCCAGCTGAACTAAACACATCTCCCACTACAAGTCCTGGATGGAACAATCTGATCTCATTTGTAGGACAAAGTCCGGCTAGCTACCAGGGTCCCTCTTTCCTAGGCCAGAGGCTACAAGGGAGGAGAGTAAAGTAAAGTACTTTGCACCTGGGAGCAAAGTAAAACATAGAGGAAAGTATACTTGACAAGTCTTGGGGTTCAGGCCATACCTAGAACCTCTACTGAAGGGACTATATCTGAACCTGTGGGCTGCTACACCAATATAGCTGACTGGACCACTGATGAACACCTAATGCTAGAAAGAGAGACTTTTCCTGAGCTGGACCAAGCTAATCATAAGCCATCAGGAGGTTAAACTTAGACATATGGATGAAAGGTCCAAGTTAGTCTGGACATCCAGAGTGACCAATGCTTCAGATGACTAAGAAGAGGTAGCCAATTAAGGGGAGTATAGGTATGAAGGGGGAAAGAGCAGATATTTAGTTAGAATCCAAGAAAAAGAAGCAGGCATAAGATCAACTATGCACTCACAGAGAGGTAGAAATAGACACCTAAGTTTCTGATAATAGTAGTCATGTCTTGCTGTTGCATTCTGTGAGCTATCTGTATGTTTTCTCAATAACCTCCCAATTTTACTATCTTAAGTGAATTTCCATTTTTTTTTGTAACCAAAAAGAATCTTGATTAGAGGAAAGGAGGACCCAGCCCTCTTAAGACTGTGCAACTCTCTCTCTATAGACAGAAGGGAAAAGAGAAAGGAGGAGAGAGGCATGGGAGAACAAGATGGGTGTAGGTGGAAGAAGATACTAAATATATTGCAAATGAAAGGAAGAGGTACTAACATAGTAAAATATAAGTAGTAAATGAAAAAGACCACATTTGTGGTCAGAGGCATCTTTATGCAGATTTTCCTAACTCTTTTGAATTTACCTCTCATGATATCACTGCCTCCCCTCATTATATTACTTGGGAAGGTAACATAACACTGGGGAAAGGGTATGGGCATGGTGTAAGCCAGCCAATTTAGGGTTCAGAATCCAGATTCTTCTCTTCCTAGCTGTGCAAACTTAGATAAGTTTCTTTATCTCTACAAGCCAAATTTTCATTATTTGTAAAACAGGAATAATCGCTATCTCCAGGGTTGTTGTGAGAATTAAATTAGAGAATACCATACATATGGCAGGGTACCTGCCAGACAGGAGATGCTCAACAAATTAATTTCCCTCCTGCCAGTGGGTGGATATGGAGGTAGGTATGGAATTCAGCTTTCAAATTACATGAAACTCCATCATATATCATATATTTACTTAGACTTTTGTTAAAATGGTAAAGATGGACAGATTTGCAATTCTTCCTGATTCCAATTTGTATCAATTCACTTCAGTTGCTCAGTCGTGTCCAACTCTTTGTGACCCCATGAATCGCAGCACGCCAGGCCTCCCTGTCCATCACCAGCTCCCGGAGTTCACTCAGACTCACATCCATTGAGTCGGTGATGCCATCCAGCCATCTCATACTCTGTCATCCCCTTCTCCTCCTGCCCCTAATCCCTCCCAGCATCAGAGTCTTTTCCAATGAGTCAACTCTTCGCATGAGGTGGCCAAAGTATTGGAGTTTCAACTTTAGCATCAGTCCTTCCAAAGAACACCCAGGACCGGTCTCCTTTAGAATGGACTGGTTGGATCTCCTTGCAGTCCAAGGGACTCTCAAGAGTCTTCTCCAACACCACAGTTCAAAAGCATCAATTCTTCGGTGCTCAGCTTTCTTCACAGTCCAACTCTCACATCCATACATGACCACTGGAAAAACCACAGCCTTGACTAGATGGACTTTTGTTGACAAAGTAATGTCTCTGCTTTTGAATATGCTATCTAGGTTGGTCATAACTTTCCTTCCAAGGAGTAAGCGTCTTTTAATTTCATGGCTGCAATCACCATCTGCAGTGATTTTGGAGCCCCCCAAAATAAAGTCAGCCACAGTTTCCACTGTTTCCCCATCTATTTCCCATGAAGTGATGGGACCGGATGCCATGATCTTCATTTTCTGAATGTTGAGCTTTAAGTCAACTTTTTCACTCTCCTCTTTCACTTTCATCAAGAGGCTTTTTAGTTCCTCTTCAGGTCTGTGGGGCCAATTTGTATAGTAGGACTATAATTCTTATGTGACTTAATATGACATCCCTAAATGGTCAACACTCCAATTTTAAAATGTAAAATAAATAAATAAATATTCAAACGTCAACGATCAATGCTTTTCAAAAAAATTTTCTTGGGACTTCCCTAATGGTCCAGTGGTTAAGACTCCATGCTCCCAATACAGGGGGCCCAGGTTTGGTCCCTGGTCAAGAAACTAGATCTCATATGCCACAATTAAGGGTCTGCATGCCATAACTAGGGCCTGGTACAACCAAATAAATAAAAATAAATATTAAAAAAATGTTACTATTGTTCCAGTGGATTTCAGTCTCATTCCTCAGAGCACGTAGGACTCCAGAGAGGTATGGGATGATGAGGAAGCCAGGCAGAAGACAGAGTAGATGAAAGACTACTCTAATCTGGGCAAGTGCATTTTCTTAGTTATTTTAGATATTGGAGTTCCACACAGGATTTCAGTTAAAAAGATGGTTGCACTTCTTCAAGAAAAAAATCACTGTAAAACCCCACTCCTATACAACATGGCCTCTTTCCCTTGGCATGGACAGTCAAGCCTGGTCTGCAGTTCTACTTGAGTATGACGTCTCCACATTTCTAGCCACCTCATTTGGTATAGCTATAACCATAAGGCTTCAGGTCACTCTAACATGGGTCAGAAGTGCTATCTGAAAACCTAACCTATCTTAAGTATACTGGTATAAGTGTATGGTGCCCAAACACAGTTATGAACAAACTTATATAAAGGAAATAGCAGTAGCAGTTTGGATTCTCCAGACCAATGGTATGCTAGAGCCCTTTGGAAATAATATGTAGGTCCCCGAACTGCCAAGGAAATATCTGTTAAGGATCAATAATACTTGACAGGGTCTACCAAAGGAGAAAAAAAATTAGATAAAAGAATATGAATACTGAAGATAGTTCAAGTATGAAGCATCATCCTGGGATACATACACATGCAAAAAATGTAGAAAATAATCATCTCAGAAAGAGAGTCAAACAGGGTTTTTCAGGCAAGAGAAGGTATCTCAGAGGGTCCTTCTGGAACTGAACAAACTGATTGTTTTTCAAGTTTCCCAGAGTGTGTATGACTATTAATAATATGATTAGTTTCAGAGTCAGAGATAAATGGATTCCCAATAGAGCAAGAGTACGTATCTCCACTATACACAGTATTCCAATATATTTTTTTATTCAGTCTCAAACAGATTCTCTCTAATTATATTTAAAGGAAAGGTTGTTATTTCTGAATGTATAATGATATCAGAGCATGAAAGCTTTCCTGATATAGACTCAGCTGGGATTTTACTCTAATATTATTAACCTAAATGAAAACTTTCTTGAACAAAGCTGATCTTATTTCTATATTGTCAGGACTGACAACAGCTTATATATCTTCTGCCATGGAAACTAATGTTAGCTACTAGGTAAATGTAGTGCAACCATTTGTAACTTTCTTTAAAGTACCTATCACCAAAATACCTACATGCTAACATAGGCATATTAGAAATTTGAAATTCTGTCAAAGAGAAATTAACTATTCTCTACACAAAGCAAAGGGATGCAACATTGTGAAATAAGAATTCTTCTAATACTGTGATGATTAATTCCATGAAGAAAAAACCCAAAAACAAAGGCATAAACCTTCTTGGAAATCAGACTAAAATACCATTTACTTCTTCTCCCTTTACATTATCTAAAACATCATTTGCAGATTTGGGAAAAATAGTCAATCTAGAGGTTAATTTTCCTAGACCATCAAATTAAATACCTAGATGTCTCAAAAAAACATATGGATAAGTTATATATTTTTATTTTTCAGAGATCTTTCATTTGTTTTCATTTTATATTGGAGCATAGCTGATTAACAATGTTGTGTTAGTTCCTGGTGTCCAGCAAAGTGATTTTGTTATACATATATATGTATCTATTCTTTTTCAGATTCTTTTCACATTTAGGTTATTACAAAATAATGAGTAGAGTTCCCTGTGCTATCCAGTAGGTCCTTTTTGGTTATCTATTTTATATATAATAGTGTGTATATGCGGAGAAGGCAATGGCACCCTACTCCAGTACTCTTGCCTGGAGAATCCCAGGGACGGGGGAGCCTGGTAGGCTGCTGTCCATGGGGTCGCACAGAGTCGGACAAGACTGAAGCGACTTAGCAGCAGCAGCAGCAGCGTGTATACGTCAAGCCCCATCTCCAAATCTATCCTTCCCCCTCAATCTTCCCTCCTGGTAACCATAAGTTCGTCAGAGACATTTCTGATGTCTTATTGACACCGAGTAATTCTGAGTCATAATGCAAATCCTTTCATTTAAAAGAGCAAGAAGAAACTAAATTTCTCAAAACAGAATGATTTTGAAATAGTTTTGATCCCTATTGAAGTACAGAAAGGTATGATACTAAATCCAAATGTACATGATGTCTGAGGATCATTCTGATAACTTTTGGTCAAAGTCATTAGCATTGTTAGTGATCCTGAATCATAAGTTAGGAAAGCTAACCTTCCAATAAACCTAAAGATGTAGCTCAGTTTTTACATTTCCCCCTCTTATATTCAATACATTAATACTTGTTTTGATATGTAAAATGTAAACACTGAATAATACAGTTACATTCATAATCACAGCTTACACCATAAAACTAAAATGAGAAAAAAAAATAGTCTGGAATAAATGTCACCTCTACCTCTGGTGTGAAGCTGGTTTTAGAAAAGGCAGAGGAACCACAGATCAAATTGCCAACATCCTCTGGATCATCAAAAAAGCAAGAGAGTTCCAGAAAAACATCTATTTCTGCTTTATTGACTATGCCAAAGCCTTTGACTTTGTGGATCACAATAAACTGTGGAAAATTCTGAAAGAGATGGGAATACCAGACCACCTGATCTGCCTCTTGAGAAACCTATATGCAGGTCAGGAAGCAACAGTTAGAACTGGACATGGAACAACAGACTGGTTCCAAATAGGAAAAGGAGTACGTCAAGGCTGTATATTGTCACCCTGCTTATATAACTTCTATGCAGAGTACATCATGGGAAATGCTGGGTTGGAAGAAGCACAAGCTGGAATCAAGATTGCCGGGAGAAATATCAATAACCTCAGATATGCAGATGACACCACCCTTATGGCAGAAAGTGAAGAGGAACTAAAAAGCCTCTTGATGAAAGTGAAAGAGGAGAGTGAAAAAGTTGGCTTAAAGCTCAACATTCAGAAAACGAAGATCATGGCACCTGGTCCCATCACTTCATGGGAAATAGATGGGGAAACAGTGGAAACAGTGTCAGACTTTATTTTTGGGGGCTCCAAAATCACTGCAGATGGTGATTGCAGCCATGAAATTAAAAGACGCTTACTCCTTGGAAGGAAAGTTATGACCAACCTAGATAGCATATTCAAAAGCAGAGACATTACTTTGCCAACAAAGGTCCATCTAGTCAAGGCTATGGTTTTTCCAGTGGTCATGTATGGATGTGAGAGTTGGACTGTGAAGAAAGCTGAGTGCCGAAGAATTGATGCTTTAGAACTGTGGTGTTGAAGAAGACTCTTGAGAGTCCCTTGGACTGCAAGGAGATCCAACCAGTCCATCCTAAAGGAGATCAGTCTTGGGTGTTCTTTGGAAGGACTGATGCTAAAGCTGAAACTCCAGTACTTTGGCCACCTCATGCGAAGAGTTGACTCATTGGAAAAGACCCTGATGCTGGGAGGGATTGGGGGCAGGAGGAGAAGGGGATGACAGAGGATGAGATGGTTGGATGGCATCACCGACTCTATGGACATGAGTTTGGGTAAACTCCGGGAGTTGGTGATGGACAGGGAGGCCTGGTGTGCTGCGATTCATGGGGTCGCAAAGCATCGGACACGACTGAGCGACTGAACTGAAGTGAACTACCTCTGGTGTAGCCAAACTGGGCTTCTAATTTCTATCACTTTCCAAAATAATCATGAAAAAACTTGAAATCGAGTCCTGTGCTGCCTACCCCACACATTCCACTTGCTAATCCATTGTGAAAGCTTAGGCATGCAGTCAAAAGGGAAAGAGGTTAAGGAGAGAATACCTAAGCTTTTCACATCATTTTTGTTCAGCAATAACTTGCCTCCCTTCTCTCTACCTCAACATCTTAATCATCTTTACTAAGTTAGGACTTTGACCAGAAGGATTCAGCCAAATTCCAAGAGAAGCAAAAATATCATTGAAGCACATGAGCACCCCATCTGAGAAGTAAAGGGATGAACAGCCATGAGGGCAAGAACTGTCTTATTCACAGACCCATCATAGACCTGGTACATAATTTTTGTCGTTGTTGCTGCTCAGTTGTTAAGTCGTGTCCAACTCTTTGCAACACCATGGACTGTAGCACACCAGGCTTCCTTGTCCTTCACTGTCTCCCAGAGTTTGCTCAGATTCATGTCCATTGAGTTGGTAATGGACCAACCATCTCATAATAGGCACTCACAAATATTTAAAGAATAAATGAGTGAAATGAAGACATGCCCAAGACTTTCTCCTTTCCCATTTTCCCCTATTAATTCAGTACCCATCTTCCACAGAAAATCTGGGCCTGACTTTTTCTTTGAGGCTATAAGCATTTCACTGTAGCCAGAACATGTGACTCCCCTATGGAGTTCATAATGATGGGACTGACTTATATTAAAGCATGGAGGATTCTGCCTTTCATTTACCAGACATCTATATGTTTTACATTAGTCCTCATTGTTTAAGTATGATGATTGAGACATCACTACAAATACTGGAAATCATTAAATCTGTAACAATATTTTCTTAGAAACATTTAAAATAAATTCAAGTGATCTTCCAATTTTTTAAATTTACCCACAAATAAAATGCACCTGAAGATCACAACTTGGCCTTAA
Source organism: Bos taurus (assembly GCF_002263795.3). NCBI lineage: Eukaryota > Metazoa > Chordata > Mammalia > Artiodactyla > Bovidae > Bos > Bos taurus. Next base: position 9,509,363 of record NC_037357.1, read on the forward strand.
GCTCTACAAATGCTATAGATTTTTTTTTAGTTTGCAAAATTTGCAAAATGTAACCCTATATTTATTTAGCAGAGCTACATTATGTGCAACATTAATATTAATAAAACAAGCCATCTCATTTATCTTTATTAACAAGACTGTCACTTCATAAATTTTCAACTAACACTCAATGACTTTTTATATTTGAATGCAAAAAAGACAAATTAAAATTATTCATCCATTTCATTTCAACTGAGGGAAATCAAGCAGAAAACACTGAGAACAAATGCCCTCTCAGAGCTGAGGACTTGAGTTTAGTTTGATCAAAGTTGGGTTCACTGGCATAGGACAAAGTTAACTCTTTACAACGTGCTTTCTAACTTTCTGAATTATGGAAACTATGATAGCAATCCTAACTATAACACTATCCCTTTTCAAAGAGAACTTTTATACCTTTTAATATGCAGTAAAGATCAGCAAAATTCACAAGACAACATTTGTGAATTTTATGTGAACACGAAGTCAACATGTCAACACAGAGAGGTATAAAGATCAATTTAAGAAGATATTTCTGATGCAGAACCAGCCAAAACTAGGGACTGGATAGAGGATGAGAGATAGAGTTAATAGTAAATACAATGAAGGGTAGAGTTAATGGCAGGTTTTTCATATTGATAAGGAAAATTTATTCACATTTTAAGTTAATGCAGCATTTGCTGCTGCTGCTGCTAAGTCACTTCAGTCTTGTCCAAATCTGGGTGACCCCATAGACAGCAGCCCACCAGGCTCCCCTGTCCCTGAGATTCTCCAGGCAAGAACACTGGAGTGGGTTGCCATTTCCTTCTCTAAAGCATGAAAGTGAAAATGAGGTCGCTCAGTTGTGTCTGACTCTTAGCGACCCCATGGACTGACTGCAGCCTACTAGGCTCCTCCGTCCATGGGATTTTCCAGGCAAGAGTACTGGAGTGGGGTGCCATCACCTTCTCTGAATGCAGCATTTAGTGAGGTATAAAAAAGTTAAAGCGTTCATAATTAGCAAGCCAGACCTTCCTCATTCAATCTTTTCCTTTGCAGTTAAACATGGATTCATCCATTTTTTCAAGCTTTTCTTGTTTCAAATAGGCTGAAAAATATATAATATATACCACATATAATAAACATTAATATATTCATGCATGTTAAGTCATTTCAGTCATGTCCGACTCTTTGTAACCCTATGGACTGTAGTTCACCAGGCTCCTCTGTCCATGGGACTGTCCAGGCAAGAATACTGCAGTGGGTTGCCATGCCCTCCTCCAGGGGATCTTCTTGATTCAGGGATCAAACCCACGTCCCTTATGTCTGCTGCATTAGCAGGTGGGTTCCTTACCACTAGCACCACCTGGGAAGCCCATTAATATATGTATAACAATATGTATATAAATTTGTACATATATAAACACTATACACACACACACATATACATATACATACATACATACTGGAGAAGGGAATGGCAACCCACTCCAGTATTCTTGCCTGGAGAATTCCATGGACAGGGGAGCCTGGCAGACTACAGTCCAATGGGTCACAAAGAGTTGGACATGACTGAGAGACTAACATGCACAAACATGCATATACATACACACACGAGACAGAAAGAACATTTCATTTCAGCTTCAGTTTTTCTGATTTTACTCCTTAAAAGTCCTTAAAAGATTTTGCAACTCTTCATGGGCACACACACTTCATGGGCATTTAAGGATTCTTTTCATGTTTTACTCAACATTACTTTTTAGTTATAAAAATTAGTTAAGCCATAATAGACTCTCTCTTTAAATCTGCAAGACTCTAATCTTATAATTAGGCTTTAAAATATACTTTTTCACTCTCACTAAATCTGCTTTTCAACCTCAATGAAACCTCCAATCACATTCTACTTGATCAGCCCCTTCTTGACTAGCCTGACATGCCTACCTGACCCTCATCAGTAATCACAGGCCTAAAAGGCCTCCGACCTGTTACCACATTGGATCTGCCAATTCATAACCTTACAATCTTCCCTTTTTTATTTTTTTATTTAACTCTTCAAACTCACAGGCAGCTGAAAGCAAGAGAAAACCCACACATTCTTGCTAATTGGTTCTACTGTAGAGTTATAATTTTTTTTTAACAACTCTTGGTCTTTAAAAATCTAACATTTATGCTTTTACTCAGCCCTACTTCACTCAGGCCAGCATACTCTCTTGGTCATGGGGGACTTTTCCCCTTATTCTTACAGAAATCAAGATCATCAGATCTGAACTCTCAACTTCCCTTACCTATATATCCTTCAAAAAGTATTTTCTCTATTCTTACTCTCTTCTGCATCAGAGAAAGAAATGTCCTCCTAATTTTCTAAGAATCTTCCCTTATCTATGCTTTTAACTCCATCTCCCCTGTATGGTCTCTTCTGAAAATTTGCTCTATCAGTTTTATTTCCTCTTAAAGTTCTGGCTCTAACTCTGTATTTATGCATACATATATTTCTCTCGCTCATTCTCTTGATCTTCCTAGCAATCTGTTTCTCAGTCACTGTTAAGTCTCGCAATTTCTCTCTCAATCTTTCTCAATTTCTCTCTTCTCATTCCTTTTGTTTCTTCGCATTCTCTTCTTTCAGTTCCTCAGCAGCACTATATCCTAGTTTTCCTTTAGGCTGATCAGGACATCCATAGCCCAACTACATGGTCCCTTTATCTGCTTCTTTTCTTTACCAGCTTCTTAAAACCCATCTTTCCCCTGCATTATATCCTCTCCTCAATTCTATATGTTCTCGCTGAGCAATGTGGCTCAGGTCATAGTTTAAACTATTCTATAAATGCTGATGGCTGTCAGATCTATATCTCTTACTCTGAATTCTCTCTTGAACTCCAGTTTCATTGTTCTGAATGCCTAGTGTTCTACAGTAATCTCATAACAAACACATCCAATCTCACCTTTCCAAATCAAACCTGCTCCTCCTTGTCCTCCTCCTGTATTCCCCTAGGTCATAGCTGAAGTTTTTGGGTCATTCTTCTCTATTGCTCCTGATGCCCTATATGTAATTAGTCACTAATTTCTGTCTATCATATTTACAAAATATTTGTTCCTTTCCATTTACACTGCCTGTGAATTTCATACACTCATTATCTCTCATCTGAATAACTGTAGTGAACTCTTAACTGACTGTTTATATCCCATATCCTTTCCCTTTAATTCATCTTTAATATTACTCCAAAATTTTCTCTGCAAAATGGAAACCAGATTATGCCAGAATCCTTTAAAACACTTCCCATGACTATGCATACAGAATAAAGTCCAAATTCATTAACTGGCATTTAAGGTTCTATCTTTCTAGTATCATATCCTTTAAACTGTCCCAATGCAACTTATGCTCCAGCCACACTGGAGTATATGACACACAAGTCATACAAGTCATGTGCTTCCATGCAACAAAAGATAAGTTCCAATTTACCTCACGTGCCGTGGAATTGAGCATATTTAACATATTGCATTGTAAGCTGTATACAATTTTTTTCTAGCCCCATCTGGGAAGAGGAGTTAACTGTGATCACTGAGGAAAGTAAATGGAAAAGAAAATAGGATCATTTTTCATTTCTAATGTAAGGATACACTGATCAAAGGGGGAAAAAAGTACCTTTCTTATGCGAGGCGTTAAACTGGATGGAAGTCCACAATGAGGGAATATAAAATACAACCTAATCAGGACTTAGGGGCTTCGCTGGTGGCTCAGAGGTAAAGCCTCTGCCTGCAATGCAGGAGATCTGGGTTTGATCCCTGGGTCAGGAAGATCCCCTAGAGAAGGAAATGGCAAGCCACTCCAGTACTCTTCCCTGGAAAATTCCATGGGCTACAATCCATGGGGTCTCAAAGAGTCGAACACAACCGAGCAACTTCACTTTCAATCATGACTTACATCTTTTAGGTGTCTGAAGACCCACCTCCTCTAGGGTCCAACATTCTTATTTTCTAGCCTAATCAAACCACTATTTCAGCAATGAACACATGTTTGTACAATGTTTAATAAGGATCACCACTGCTAAACATTTCTATAAGAAATGGAAGAAAGGAAGAGAAGGAGAAAGATAAGGTAAAGTCAAAAATGGTGGCTAGCTGGAAAAGGGACTTTTCACATAGCATACATGCAGACTGTTTACATGAAGCCAGAATGAGTAAGCTGAGTTATTGTTTGGTTTTCATTTATATTTTCCCCTCTTAACTGTTCTCAATAGATCTACATGAGTTGTAAAAATTAGGATCTAGTCAAAACCCACAGAAGGCATATTGTAGCTGAAAAATACTAAAATAAATAAACCTAGTAGTTTATACTGTTCTGGCAAATTTTCTATATGACAGGTGAACTCTGCCAAGTCTACATTCCTTTCACCTGGTCTATGTTGTGAGACAGCTGGCCTGGGTTAGAGGGCACAGACTGGCAAGAAGACAGAGTGAAAATAAGTGGCTCATTTGGGGAATTCTAGCTTATTTGCTTCAAAGTAACAAGTCATATACCATTAAACATACGTGTGGCTATTCTGCCACATCTCCTAGTGAATATTTAACCTAAAATAAAGTCCTGATCTCACTTTGTCTGTAACTGTATCTATAGATAAAAATTAAATAAATTAAAAGTGAGCAACATATTAAAATTATGTCTTTTATTCATAAAATATGGGTAGACAAGTGGCACAAAGCATCACAACAGATTTGAACCAGACAAAATTTCTAGCAAAATTGGAGCACAGAGAAAACTTCTGTGTGATGAAAGTCTAAGAAAAATTGCTTCAGTGAGATCGTGATTCAATGTTTGACATTCCCTATTGTTTTCTATTAAAAGGCTTTTAGCAGTTCTCAGCAGAAAGTTAAACCAGTTCATGAACCAATATTTATTACTTAAATGGCACAGTGAGGTTTATACAAAATCAAAGTTATCTTTAAATAGGAAATCTGTCTGTATAAAGTTCCTGCAAATGTGATGGGGAAAAAATCGAAATTCTAGTGGGCTGACTGGTCTTGAAAATGTATGTTGCATCTCAAGCTTATAGCAGCAGTTATGCTGAAAGGGTAAACTTAACAAATAAATCATCAGAACATGATATCTTAAAAAGCAATGCTGGCTAAAAATCTTTGGTAGAAAAGAAATCCCCCAAAATATTAAAAGAAAGTATCTTTAATCTTTCCAGCAAAGTTAAAAAGCAATGAAAGTATTTATCCAAAATAGTTTAGCATCACTGCTTTAAAAATAATGGCAAGTCAGCATAATACACTGATCAGAGACCAATGCTGAAAACGACACAGATGAACTGTTTGTGGTATATTATAGATTATTGCTTTGTAAGAGAAAATGCTTGAAAATGGGGTTTGGGTAAGGATATTATAAATTACTTGCATAATCATGTCACAGTCATAGAAAAGAGATGAAGCTATTTTTAACTCTTCAAATACAGGAAGCATACTGAAAGCCATGAGGGTGGTACAAACAAATAGTATAATGGGCATTAATTGATAATTGTATATATGGTTTCTATTGAAAAGTAACTATCTTTTTATTGAAAGGCCAGGCCCAAGATACTCTAATTCAGGATGTATTAACTGGGGGCAATTTTGTCCTCACCCCACCCCCACCCTGGGGACATCTGACAGTGTCTGGAGACATTTCTGATTGTCACAGTTGGTGGGGAATATGCTACTGGCATGTAGCAAGTAGAGATCAGGGATACTGCAAGACATCCTACAACCCTAACCTCCTCACAACAAACAATTGCCAACCCCAAATATCAATAGTACTTCTGTGGAGAAACCCTGGCTTTAGTGACCATATTGAGACTTCACAAAACTTATGTGCTGATTGGCTTCAATTGTGTCCAACTCTTTGTGACCCCATGGACTGTAGCCCTCCAGGTTTTTCTGTCTGTGGGATTATCCAGGCAAGAATACTTGAATGGATTGCCACGCCCTCCTCCAGGGGATCTTCCCAACCCAGGGATCAAACTCACATCTCTTAAGTCTCCTGCATTGGTAGACAGGTTCTTTACCACTAGCGCCACTTGGGAAGCCTTAGCTCACAAACCTTAGCTAACGTCAACTGAGATTTGTCTTACAGAATATCATTTTTTTAAAAATTATTTATTTTTATTTGTATTTATTATTTTGGCCACACAACGCAGCATGTGGGACCTTCGTTCCCCAACCAGGGATTGAACCCATGCCTGCTGCATTAGAAGCACAGAGCCCTAACCACTGGACCACCAAAGGGGTCCCAAGAATACCATCATGTATATCAGGTCCAAGCACTGTACCAAACATAATAAAAGATGTTTTTACCTAGGAGTTGACTTTACTTTCAATTTATCTGTTTGCCTAGAAAGCATTATGATAAAACTGCTCTGAGTATTCATCTAGTAGGGCAGTATACTCCATGGAAGACAGTGAAGAGTTAGAAATAGTGTGAATGCCAGTGGGTTTAAGAAACTAAGAGATGACTTGATCAATTGAAGGAGACTGGAATATACCACCCCAAAATATACCTCTTTGGTATAAGAATTAGTCTAGGCTGATTATTTTTAAGAAACAGCAGATATAGACACTTCAGGCATGGGAAACAGAAACAAGCAAATGAGGCTACATCAAACTAAAAAGCTTTTGCACAGTAAAGGAAACTATTAACAGAACAACAAGGCAGCTGACTAAATGGGAGAAGATATTTGAAAGCAATACATCTGATAAGGGGGTGATAGTGAAAATATACAAAGAACACATGCAAATGAACATCAGCAAAACAAACAACCCAATTAAAAAATGGGCAGAGGACCTGAATAGATATTTTTCCAAAGAAGACATACAGATGGCCAACAGGCACATGAAAAGATGCTCAACAGCACTCATCATCAGGGAAATGCAAATCAAAATCAAAATGAGAATCACCTCACACCTGTCATAATGGCTATCATCAAAAAGACAACAAATAACAAGTGCTGGGGAGGATATGGAGCAAAGAGAACACTTGCGCATTGTTAGTAGGATTGCAACTGGTGCAGCCAATATGGAAAACAATATGGAGTTTCCTCAAAAATGAAAAACAGAACACTTTTGGGTATTTCCCCGCAAAAAACAAAAACACCAATTTGAAAAGAAATATGTACCCCTATGTCCATTGGAGCATATTAGTGTGTGTTATATACCTGTGCACACACAGAAATATTACTCAGCCATAAAAAAAAATCTTGTCTTGTGTGATAAAACAGATGGACCTACAGAGTACTGTGCTAAATGAAATAAGTCAAACAGAGAAAAACAAATAGTGTATGATTTCACTTACATGTGGAATCTAAAAAACAAAACAGAGATAGACTCATAGAAAACAAACAGGTAGGCCAGAGGGGAGGCAATAAGTGAAATAGGTTAGGGAAATTAAGAGGTACAAACTTCCAGATATAGATAAATAAGTCTTAAGGATATGATGTCAGCACAGTGAATATAATCAATAATACTGTAATAATTTTTATGATAACAGATGGTAACTATTGTAATCATTCATGTATAAAACTATCAAATCACTATGTTGCACATCTGAAACTAAAATAATATTGTAAGATAATTATACTTTAATAGAACTTTTTAGTAAACAATTAAATGAATGAAATAGCATACAAAGGGAAAGCTTTTGTAATAGATATTTATAAGTGAAATCTCCATTTGTAAGGATGTCTCCCTCTCTGTAGGTTTCCCTGGTGGCTCAGAAGTAAAAAAAAAAATCCACCTGCAATACTGGAGATGCAAGAGACTGAGGTTGGATCCATCCCTGGGTGAGGATGATCCCCTGGAGGACGGCATGCAACCCACTCTAGTATTCTTGCTTGGAGAATGCCATGGACAAAGGAGACTGGTGGGCTACAGTCCACAGGGTCACAAAGAAGACATGACTGAAATGACTTAGCAGATTTGCACTCCCTCTTTGTATAAGAAAGAGAAAGATGACTCTAAATCTCCAGAAACTCTTTTCAATGGAGAAAGCAAGGACTTAAATCTGCATAACAACTTTACTCTTATTTATTGTGTTTTTCCTGATAACCTTGTATAACTGCCTCCCAACCAACTCTTTTTTTGTCTATTTAAGATGCTGCTGCTATGTCGCTTCAGTCGTGTCCGACTCTGTGCGACCCCATAGACAGCAGCCCACCAGGCTTCACCGTCCCTGGGATTCTCCAGGCAAGAACAGTGGAGTGGGTTGCCATTTCCTTCTCCAATGCATGAAAGTGAAAAGTGAAAGTGAAGTCGCTCAGTAAGTGTCCGACTCTTCGAGACCCCATGGAATGAAGCCTACCGGGCTCCTCCATCCATGGGATTTGCCAGGCAAGTGTACTGGAGTGGGTTGCCATTGCCTTCTCTGGCTTGGGCCATTTCAATGTTATTCAGTTTTCCTGGGTATCTTACATGTGTACATAGGTATACATGGTATTACACTTCTGTTTGTTCTCCGGTTAACATGTCTTTGATTAAGATCACAGCCAAGAACACAGAAAGGCAGAGGGAAAATTCTTTTTCCTCCCCACCCAATGCAGATATGGTTGAAGAGGAAACAAAAGTCATAAATATGGAATAGTATTTAATTGTAATTAAAGGAGAGGACATGAATTACCAAAAAATGACTATTTTTGTTCATTTGGTCAAAAACAACACATACACTTTGATTTTCTGTTCATGATATTCAAAGAAAGCTTTCCAGTATGACTTAAGAGCCATCATTCCATAAGAAAATTTCTAAGGAGAGAGCTACAGCCACATAGTTCTATGAATACACAGAAGCAGATTTGCCTGACTAGTTTGTACAAACTATGATATTGTGAAGAAGAAAGCTTGTGAAGTCCAAGATTATTTGCCACCCAAAAATACCGTCCGGATTCAAGATGTGTTACATGATCAAGAGGCTGGTAGATGCTATTAAAGAGGACTATGACAAGGCTAAGGAGAATCCCAGGGACGGGGAAGCCTGGTGGGCTGCCGTCTATGGGGTCGCACAGAGTCGGACACAACTGAAGCGACTTAGCAGCAGCATGACAAGGCTAATCCAAAGTATACTCACTGGAAAAGTTGCTTCAGAAAAGAGAAGGAAGAGAGAACCATTAAGGCAGTGATAATGCAAAAACTGGAGGTGTGTCTTAAAATCTCAAAGAAACAATTCCTTCCTGACCAGGTTGAATCTCAAGTGAAAATGCAAATCAAGGCTAGAGTCCCCTAACTGCTTTTTCCTCAGTAGAGGAAATGTCTTAGTAATTCAGTTACCACTTAAAGGAGAAAAGAATCTGTCAGGAGCCCTAGAAAAGCTTGAGGGAGACTTTTGTTTCCCCCAAGAAAGAACTAAATCAAGGAAATATGGTGCTTAAGGACCACCATGTGTTCTTTTTTAACACAGGAAAGGTAAAACAAGCTGAGTTCTCTGAGTTTCAACTGTTAGCACGCCCTTGGGGTATCTGACTGGGGGGACAGGGATTCTATTCAAACACAATTTCCGGAATCACTTAATGCATTAATTATAAGCCTTTCAACACTAGTTCAACCCTTTGGAGAAAAAAGTCTTTTCCTCTTTTAGATGTAAAGTGAATCTCCTGAGTAAAAAAATAATAATAAAAAGCCTCACGTGAGGCTTAAATTCCTCAGGTGAGTCTACTAAAACAGAAGTGAAAGGTATTTCTTTCATTCCCCCCCCCCCGTTTCTTGATGGGTAATTAGAGAAGGTTGGCTAATCAGCAAAAAAGTGGATGTTTTAATGCCAAGCATACTTGAATACAATAATCCCATCTAACATCCTGAAGCTTTCATTTTCACAAAACACTTTGGCACTGGAGTCCTCTTATACCAACTGTATCTACATAAAACTGGGATTTTCAGATTAAGCTATTCTTTGACCCTTAGTTTCTACCCTACTTTGCTACTGTGATTCTGCTAAAAGTCAAATTGGGTGTTAAATACAAGGCACAAATTCACAGACAGCAATTCAGCATGAAAGTGCTTTAAAAGGGAACACTTGGAAAGGATTTGAACGTAGTGCCTGAGCAGAGATGAATAATGCACACTCACGTCTTCCAGCAATGACACAGAAATCTTTTACACAAGACATCTGTCTCCACACTTAATAAATCGGTTGATTGTCATTTTCACTGCATGTAAGTTGTACTGACTATTGTTGAACAGTATTCTTCCATAAACTAAAGCTGCATTTTATTTATTTATTTAAATTTATTTATTTTAATTGGAGGCTAATTACTTTACAATATTGTATTGGTTTTGCCATACATCAACATGAATCCGCCACGGGTGTACGCGTGTTCCCCATCCTGAACCCCCCTCCCAGTGCACCAGCCCCAAGCATCCTGTATCATGCATTGAACCTGGACTGGCGATTTGTTTCACATATGATATTATACATGTTTCAATGCCATTCTCCCAAATCATCCCACCCTCACCCTCTCCCACAGAGTCCAAAAGTCTGTTCTATACATCTGTGTCTCTTTTGCTGTGTCATATACACGGATATCGTTACCATCTTTCTAAATTCCATATATATGCATTCGTATACTGTATTGGTGTTTTTCTTTCTGGCTTACTTCACTCTGTATAATAGGCTCCAGTTTCATCCACCTCATTAGAACTGATTCAAATGTATTCTTTTTAATGGCTGAGTAATACTCCATTGTGTATATTACCAAAACTTTCTTATCCATTCATCTGCTGATGGACATCTAGGTTGCTTCCATGTCCTGGCTATTATAAACAGTGCTGCGATGAACATTGGGGTACACGTGTCTCTTTCCCTTCTGGTTTCCTCAGTGTGTATGCCCAGCAGTGGGATTGCTGGGTCATATGGCAGTTCTATTTCCAGTTTTTTAAGGAATCTCCACACTGTTCTCCATAGTGGCTGTACTAGTTTGCATTCCCATCAACAGTGTAGGAGGGTTCCCTTTTGTCCACACCCTCTCCAGCATTTATTGCTTGTAGACTTTTGGATAGCAGCCATTCTGACTGGCATGAAATGGTACCTCATTGTGGTTTTGATTTGCATTTCTCTGATAATGAGTGATGTTGAGCATCTTTTCATGTGTTTGTTAGCCATCTGTATGTCTTCTTTGGAGAAATGTCTGTTTAGTTCTTTGGCCCATTTTTTGATTGGGTCGTTTATTTTTCTGGAGTTGAGCTGCAGGAGTTGCTTGTATATTTTTCAGATTAATTCTGTCAGTTGCTTAATTTGCTATTGTTTTCTCCCATTCTGAAGGCTGTCTTTTCACCTTGCTTATAGCTTCCTTTGTTGTGCAGAAGCTTTTAATTTTAATTAGGTCCCATTTGTTTATTTTTGCTTTTATTTCCAATATTCTGGGAGGTGGTTCATAGAGGATCCTGCTTTAATTTATGTTGGAGAGTGTTTTGCCTATGTTCTCCTCTAGGAGTTCTATAGTTTCTGGTCTTACATTTAGATCTTTAATCCATTTTGACTTTATTTTTGTGTATGGTGTTAGAAAGTGTTCTAGTTTCATTCTTTTACAAGTGGTTGACCAGTTTTCCCAGCACCACTTGTTAAAGAGATTGTCTTTTCTCCATTGTGTATTCTTGCCTCCTTTGTCAAACATAAGGTGTCCATAGGTGCGTGGATTTCTCTCTGGGCTTTCTATTTTGTTCCATTGATCTATATTTCTGATTTTGTGCCAGTACCATACTGTCTTGATGACTGTGGCTTTGTAGTAGAGCCTGAAGTCGGGCAGGTTGATTCCTCCAGTTCCATTCTTCTTTCTCAAGATTGCTTTGGCTATTAGAGGTTTTTTGTATTTCCATACAAATTGTGAAATTATTTGTTCTAGCTCTGTGAAAAATACCGTTGGTTAAAGCTGCATTTTAATCCTCATGTCATCTCCTTAAACAGTACGTTTAAGACACTGTGTGATAAAATATAACACCATTTTCAAAGAACAGCAGGATGTTTTTACTGCTTCACACATAACTCAACTCAACTGCAAACATAGAATTAATAAAAAGAAAATACAATCAATTAGTTAAATGTTACCTGATTCACTACCCAACTAGATTTACTATAGGCCAAAGTAATGATCAAATCCCAGCTATGCCAGCATTTGGAGCCAATCTACACTGAAAATAAAGGGCACTGGCATTACAGTTCTTAAATTTACATATTTTAATTGGAGTCATAACCCTGGGATATGGGATAAGACTCTGAAGTCATCGAAGTTATGACAAAGAGTAAGAGATGGAAACTAGCTTGAAATTTTTGTTTGGAAAAGTTTCTGAGATGCAATTAAGAGTAACTAGATCTCAAAGTGGGGTCGCTGAGCGTCAGACATGACTGAGTGAGTTTACTTTCACTTTTCACTTTCATGCATTGGAGAAGGAAATGGCAACCCACTCCAGTGTTCTTGCCTGGAGAATCCCAGGGACGGGGGAGCCTGGTGGGCTGCTGTCTATGGGGTTGCACAGAGTCGGACACGACTGAAGCGACTTAGCAGCAGTAGCAGATCTCAAAGTAGGAAGTTACAGAAAGAGTATAAACCAAAGACATTACTGTGCTACCAGACTTGGAAACTAACTTGAAAGTTCTACAGAAGTCTCTTGGTCTGTTTACTCAACCTATTTTCACCTTCCTCCTCTTTAAATTATTATGAAAAGAAAAAGCACATCCACCTGAAGTAGTATTTGTTTCCATTTCTTAGGGGATTAAAGACCAGGAAGGAGATCACACAAAATGGAGAACATGGAAAATTAGTAAAACTATGTTGATTACCAACATCTTGAGGTCAAAGCCTGTATATTTTTTGTTTTTCACACTTCTGCATTTTAGGCAAGACACAAACATAATGGATCATTAGTTAGGAAACCCTCTTAATGGGGGCTTTTCTGATATTATATTTTTTGGTAACCATTTGCAGCTCTCTGATTGCTCTAAACATTTAGCAAATGTTCCTATTTGAATTGCCTAAAAAATTGAATCTAAATGTTCAGCTTTCTATTAAATCAACTGCTGATAACTTTGCATGAAACGAGTATTTATTATATCAGACACTGGGGTAGTCTCACAAGGAAAAGGCATATAGTTAAATCCAGCAATTCTTAGCTTTGATTGTGCATGAGAATCATCTTGGGGACTTAAAAAAATACTGATGCCTGGGCCCCACTCCAGACCAATTAAATCAGAATTGGTGAGAGTGGAGATTGGGTGTCATTTTTTTTTTTTTTTTAATTTCCCTAGCTGATCTTAACATGCAGGCAGAGTTGAGTAGTCATACATGTAGGCATAGGCTGTTTGCCTTATATTAGAAGCTCTGGGAGAATGTTCTGCTTCCATTTAACTAGCTTGTTATAGCAATCACCCCAATATGCAATGCAGTTTGAAAATATAAATGTCAGCACCAGGTCACAATCCAAGTACTCAGCATATACTTCTGTATACATTAACTGACATCATGTTTTTGTTGCTATTATGGATTTTGGAGCACTTTACAGTATACACATGTAATAAAAATTGATGATGATTGGTTTCTCTGGGAGTAATTTCCAAGAATGGCTGACCTCCCAACAAGTCTATTTGGTGTGAACAAACTAACATGTCGCAATTTCCAAATAACTTTGCATTATGGATTCAACACTGATAGCTGTGTTTGGAATGCATTTCTAAAGTGAAAAGAGTCCAAAACCAAGGTATAAAAATAAAATCATATGTTATTCAGAACTTAATTAGATTACAGTTCGTAAAAGAAAACCTAGAAATGCCAAGATATCTTTCCTAGAATGCTTCACTAGAACATATATCCGGGTAATAATCTCACTAAATCAGGAGAAAAGGGTCATCATTTGAACAAATTCACTAGCTGATAAAAAGTAAAAGAGCAGAATACTTGATATGCTTCAGTATAAAACCCATCTTTTAAACTGAATATATATAGCATATATCCCACAAATGGGAAGAAACTGAACTTTCTGTGATATACATCCCTAAACCAAAAATAAATATTTCCAATTCATGGAAGGGGAGAAATATTTTTTGGATGTGTTCTTATCTACATCCTGACATAGATAATATTTGTTTTTTAAAAATCACAGAAAATACCAAACTGAATCGATTATGGTCCTTCCCAGTTACAGTGGTATCAAGGAGCATTTCGCAGTAGGGATGAAAGGTCATGAGTGTCTACATGATATCAACCAGAAAAATTTAGGACTATATCCAAGCATAGCCCTTTATGGCATTAATATCCATACTTCTCAAAGCAGTTTTTTTAGAAAGTTAGACTAACCAGCAGATCTCAACACTAGATGCACATTTTTATCACTCTTGGGAGCTCATAAAGTACCAATTTTGGGTTCCACTCCAAGAGATTCTGATTTAATAGGTTCCCAAGAGAGAGCAAGGGCCCATGTGGTATTAGTAAGCAAAATGTGATGCTCAGACTGGTGTCAAGGAACCACTGTATAATTATGAACATGAGTACTAATAGAGGTTAGTGTTTGAAATGACAGGACCAACTGGAGGGTATAGGTTTGAATGTAGTTCCTACAGTTAGAAAATGAGGACTAAATGACTTTTAAGTTCTCTTTCATGTATAAAATATCAAATATGATTATGACTCTAGGATTCTAGGATTCATGAAAAATATCTGATATTATGTTAACAAAGAAGGAAGAGCAAATGGTTGTTGGATAGGCAAGTAGCAGTATCTAATCACAAATAAATGTGCTTATTTAAACAAGGAGGGTTAGAGTCAGCTCTAGAGATCCAAACTGTGTAGGAGAACAAAGGAAGAAATAGTTCATAAACACATGAAGAGGTGTGATTTTTGAGATCCACAAAGGACACAACTAACCAGTAGGAAACCGAGTTCAGTCAAAAAAGAAATTGGGTACAATGACCCATAAATGATCAGGAAGGTATACAGGTATACATAAATCACCATGGGCATATAATTGCTAATCAAAGGGGAAAAAAAAGAAGCTAAGACTCTTTTGGTTTTAAGCTCCTTAACTTCTCATATTAGCCCCTTTGAAATTCTCAAATTGAATTCAGCTTTGGCTTACGGATTTGCCACACACCCATCTCCTAAATAAGTCTTCCTATGTGCATGATCATGTTTCTAAAAAGTTTTTTAATTTGCCATTCTTTACCAAACCCAACTCCAAGTCTTGGGATATATGGACCTGACAAGTATTGTGGTCTTCTAGGAATTGATGTTATAACATTAATCATCTCTTGCATTGTGCATACCATCTGTTGGGGGTAATTAACACATCAGCCCAAATGAATTTGAAGAGTTATATTATTCATGCCATATTTTAATTTAAAATTGATTATTTATGGTCTTACATTTAGGTCTGTAATCCATTTTGACTTTATTGCTATAAATGTTGTAAGAAGAAGTTCTAATCACATTCTTCTACATATAGCCATTCAGTTTTATCAACACTACTTTTTGAAGGGATTGTCTTTTCCCACTGTATATTTTTTCTTCCTTTGCCAGAGACTAGTTGACCATATGTGTGTGGCTTTATTTTTAGGCTCTCTATTCTGTTCCATTGACGTATGTGTCTGTTTTTGTGACAGAATCATGCTGTTTTGATTTCTATAGCTTTGTAATATAGTCTGAAGTCAGGGAGCTTGATACCTCTAGTTCTGTTCTTTTTTCTTAAGATTGCTTCAGCTATTTGGGATCTTTTGTGATTATGCATAAATTTTAGGATTATTTTTTCTGTTTCTGTGAAAAATGTCTTGGGTATTTTGATAGGGATTGCCTTGGATAATATGGACATTTTAACAATATCAATTCTTTCAATCCATGAGCATGGTATATCTTTCCATTTATTTTTATCATCTTCAATTTCCTTCATCAATGTCTTATAGTTTTCAGAGTGTAGGTCTTTCACCTCCTTGGCTAAGTTTATCCCTAGGTATATTATGCTTTTGATGCAATTATATTGTTTTCTTCCTTTCACTTCCTAGTAGTTCATTATTATTATATAGAAAAACATGAAATTTTGCCATTTGTAACAACATAAATCAGAGAAGGCGATGGCACCCCACTCTAGTACTCTTGCCTGGCAAATCCCATGGACAGAGGAGCCCGGTAGGCTGAAGTCCATGGGGTCACGAAGAGTTGGACACGACTGAGCGACTTCCCTTTCACTTTTCACTTTCATGCACTGGAGAAGGAAATGGCAACCCACTCCAGTGTTCTTGCCTGGAGAATCCCAGGGACAGGGGAGCCTGGTGGGCTGCCGTCTATGGGGTCACAGAGATTCGGACATGACTGAAGCGACTTAGTAGCAGCAGCAGCAACAACATGAATGGGCCTAGAAGGCATTATGCTTAGTGAAGTAAGTCAGAGAAAAACAAATACTGTGTGTTATCACTTATATGTGGAATCTAAAAAATACAATGAATGAATATAACAAAACATAAGTAGACTCATAGATACAGAGAACAATCTAGTGGTTACCCATGGGGAGGGAGTAAAGAGAGAGGCAAGACTGGGGAAGGGGATTAAGAGGTACAAACTACTAGATAGAAAATAAATAAGATACAAAGATATAATATATAAAACAGGCAATATAACCAACATTTTATAGTAACTTTAAATGGAATATAATCTACAAAAACACTGAATCACTATGTTATATACCTGAAATTAATGTAACATTGTAAATCAACTATATTTCAGTTTTAAAAAGAATGATTATGTTTGCTTATTATACCAAATCTTTCTTGAGTCAGTAATTGAGAAATTCTAAGAATTCAAAAAATGCATAGAATATAAAGTTAAAGGAGGACTAGAGAGTGACTACTTAAAGAGTATAGGATTTCCTTTAGGGGTGATATAAATGTTCTATAGTTGATTGTGGTGTTGGTTGCACTACTCTGTGAATAGACCAAAACCCACTGAACTGTACACATTAAATGTGTGAATTTTATTTTGTTATATCTTAATAAAGGTGTTGAAAAAAAGCTCCATCCACAGCTGCATCCCCAGTCCCAGCTAAAGCTGCAAGCCCAGACTCAGTCACAGAGTGTCACTCTAGATTAGTATATGTGGATTATGGTAATTCCACTCTCTTTGGTCAACAACTGGGTAAGGAAAACTCATGTGACCCAATCTTAGCCAACAGTATGTGAGGGAACAGTTTCTTGGTGGTAAAAGAAGAGAAAGATTTCTTAGCACTTAGAGACTTATAAGAATAAAGTAATTCTTTTTCTGCTGCTTTCTGCATTGTTCTGTGAGGATGTGATACCTGGAGCTATTGTAACCATATTGATAATATGAGGGACAAATTACACATTGTGGATGGAAGAACAGCAAAATAAGCTGTATTTATGCTACAGAGGTGGAAAACACTACCTTTGGAGTGCTTGTTATGTGAGATAATAAATCTCTTCATTGATAAAGCCACTCTGAGTTTTATTTTTTCAATTTGTAGTTAAGAACATACTAAATAATAAAATGTATTTACTTACATTCCATCTTATACCAAAAATGACTTGAGGTGGCTAAATAATTATTTAAAATTAAGAAAAAGTCTTTATGAGGTTATATTGCCATGCCTATCAGTCCTCTCTGACAATGAACCTCTGCACCCCATTATCAAAGAGACAATTATTTAAATCATTAATAGACCTTAGAGAATGAACACATTCTTCTCTCTTCATTACTTTCCAGTGTTTAACATATCTTCTAGAAAGTTCTTCCTTGTATATAACCTGATGTGAAAAATGTTAACATGATATAGAAGCATGCAAAACCACCAGTGGCACAAATTTTAGGCAGAATAAATGTTTAGAATTTGTAAGCTAACAAGTAGTTCTAATCATAATAAACAGATTAAGTAGATTTGATGCAGATACTTAAGTCTGGATGACAAACCAGTTAGATGAAAGGATGTCAGCAATGTTTTGTCTGAGAAATCATAACAAATATTTAATGAAATAATACTCTAAATCGTTCTCAGTTTCAGATAGAAAATTCTCCATTT
The DNA here is from genome assembly GCF_002263795.3 of Bos taurus. Classification (NCBI taxonomy): domain Eukaryota; kingdom Metazoa; phylum Chordata; class Mammalia; order Artiodactyla; family Bovidae; genus Bos; species Bos taurus. Next base: position 9,527,375 of record NC_037357.1, read on the forward strand.
CACAATAGATTTTAAGGCAGTGTTTGTACCTGTGTATTTAGGTGAGGGAATTTCTAGAGTTTCTGTTAAGAGCATTTGCTAATATACATGAAGTCACTACTAATTAAAATTGCTTTGAAAAACACAGAAACTGAGAGCATTTCACCACAGGCTCAGCACCAAATACTGGCACTGAAGAATAAAAATGTCAGCCCCTCCTTTTTCAAAAGATATGGGAGCATCTGTGGTGCAGGTGATGGGATTCCAGTTGAGCTATTTCAAATCCTGAAACATGATGCTGTGAAAGTGCTGCACTCAATATGCCAGCAAATTTGGAAAACTCAGCAGTGGCTACAGGACTGGAAAAGGTCAGTTTTCATTCCAATCCCAAAGAAAGGCAATGCCAAAGAATGCTCAAACTACGGCACAATTGCATTCATCTCACATGCTAGTAAAGTAATGCTCAAAATTCTCCAAGCCAGGCTTCAGCAATATGTGAACCGTGAACTTCCAGATGTTCAAGCTGGTCTTAGAAAAGGCAGAGGAACCAGAGATCAAATTTCCAACATCCGCTGGATCATGGAAAAAGCAAGAGAGTTCCAGAAAAACATCTATTTCTGCTTTATTGACTATGCCAAAGCCTTTGACTGTGTGGATCACAATAAACTGTGGAAAATTCTGGAAGACATGGGAATACCAGACCACCTGACCTGCCTCTTGAGAAACCTATATGCAGATCAGGAAGCAACAGTTAGAACTGGACATGGAACAACAGACAGGTTCCAAATAGGAAAAGGAGTATGTCAAGGGTGTATGTTGTCACCCTGCTTATTTAACTTTAATGCAGAGTACATCATGGGAAACACTAGGCTGGAAGAAGCACAAGCTGAAATTAAGATTGCCAGGAAAATATCAATAACCTCAGATATGCAGATGACACCACCCTTATGGCAGAAAGATGAGGAACTAAAAAGCCTCTTGGTGAAAGTGAAAGAGGAGAGTGAAAAAGTTGGCTTAAAGCTCAACATTCAGAAAACGAAGATCATGGTATCTGGTCCCATCACTTCATGGGAAATAGATGGGGAAACAGTGGAAACAGTGTCAGACTTTATTTTGGGGGGCTCCAAAATCACTGCAGATGGTGACTGCAGCCATGAACTTAAAAGACGCTTACTCCTTGGAAGGAAAGTTATGACCAAACTAGATAGCATATTCAAAAGCAGAGACATTACTTTGCCAAAAAAGGTCCATCTAGTCAAGGCTATGGTTTTTCCAGTGGTCATGTATGGATGTGAGAGTTGGACTGTGAAGAAAGCTGAGTGCCAAAGAATTGATTCTTTTGAACTGTGGTGTTGGAGAAGACTCTTGAGAGTCCCTTGGACTGCAAGGAGATCCAACCAGTCCATTCTAAAGGAGATCAGTCCTGGGTGTTCTTTGGAAGGACTGATGCTAAAGCTGAAACTCCAGTACTTTGGCCACCTCATGCGAAGACTTGACTCAATGGAAAAGACTCTGATGCTGGGAGGGATTGGGGGCAGGAGGAGAAAGGGAAGACAGAGGATGAGATGGCTGGATGGCATCACCGACTCAATGGACATGAGTTTGGGTGAACTCCGGGAGTTGGTGATGGACAGGGAAGCCTGGTGTGCTGCAATTCATGGGGTCGCAAAGAGTCAGACATGACTGAGTGACTGAACTGAACTGTGGGCCCTTGCCAGCAGAAAAGCTTTTATCTGGTTGTCTTTGCCTCAAGCAATCAGCGTGTTATAGAGATTCTCAAGGGATTCTATTTCAATTCAGCTAACAATTGTTGAGTGCCTACTATGTGCCTGGTGCTGGGAGACTCAGAGGAACTCAGAAAAGGATTCAGTAAGGGAATGAATTCCTTGACTTCATCTCTGTTGCTCTCTGTTTTCACTGTAAAAATTAGAATGGCTATTGATAGAATTTTACCATGCTGTACTGGATTCATTAGGGATAAGCATATGGACTTGGGGATACACCTAATGAAGCATCTGTGCAGTTAGAATTAAAATCCATAACCTTAAGGTAATTCTCATATTTCTTTTTACTTTATCACCATAGTTCCTATCACTGATGATATGTGTCCCAGCATATATTTCCTACTTCTACTTCTTCAATAACTCATTGAAATCTGATATCTGCTCTTTCTACTCCACTGAAATTGCTCCTTAAATAAAGGTCACCAAAGAGTCAAAGTGCCAAGTGCCTCTTTCAATCTTCAGTCTCTTCAACTTTTCTGCAACAGGTCACAGTGCTGACCACCCTCATACCTCTTGATTCCCTCTTTTCCCTTAGACTTCAAAATATTACATTATCATGGTTCTCATATTCTCTCTTTGACTGCCCCTTCACTAAGTTCTTGATTGGCTACTCTTCTTCCACCAGCATCTCAGGTCTCTTCCTCAGTCCATTTTATATGCTGTGTTTTGTTTACTCTTTATATTCTCTGCATGGGCAACTGTACCCATTGCTGCAGATTCAGTTGACACTCAAACTCTGAATATACTGGTGACTTACATGTCTACTACTCCAACCTTAATCTCTTACCTAAATCCCAATCTCACAATCACAATAGTCAGTTAACTTTTACTACATTAAGCACCTCAAAGACACCATGTCTAGAACGTAACATTTTTCCCCATCACAAATCTACTCCACCTCCTAAATATGCAATTTCATTTAATAGTACCCAAATTCCCATTTGCCAAAGGATGAAACTTTGGAGTCATTTTACCTTCCCTTTCAGTCTTAACACTGCATCTTGCATGAGTTTTCAATGTCTTAAAATTCAGTTGTCATAATATCTCAACCATATACCCATCTCTTACTGCACCCATTGCCAATACTTTAATTCAGACAACCATTAACTCTTTCCTGGGCTGTGCTAATGACCTCTTAAACGGTATGCCTGCCTCTAGTCCCTAGAGGAAGCTGGAAATAAATTAGTAGTGGCACTATGTGGTCAATAACTCCAACAGAGAAGTGGTTCTTTACTCAAAGCGACTCTCTTGCTTCATATTGCCCCATGTACCCTAGGGTATGTGGCATTAGCCAGTGACTAACCTTTACCATATGTTGTCACAATCAGAAAACTTATTCGGCATTGACAATATCATCATAATAGCTACCTAGAAAGCATCAATAGCTAATTTTCAAGACAGACTGTTTTAACTATCCTATGCCTCAAGAACCCCATGAACAATATGAAAAGTCAAAATGATATGGAAGCAGAAGATAAGCCCCCACCTCCAGGTCGGTAGGTGTCCAATATGCTACTGCGGAAGAGTGGAGAAATAGCTCCAGAAAGAATGAAGAAGCTGTGCCAAAGTGGAAACGATGCCCAGCTATGGATGTGTCTGGCAGTGAAAGTCAAATCTGATGCTGTAAAGAACAATATTGCATGGGAACAATCTTGCATAGGAACCTGGAATGTTAGATCCATGAATCAAGGTAAATTGGACATGATCAAGCAGGAGATGGCAAGAGTGAACATCGATATTTTAGGAATCAGTGCACTAAAATGGACTGGAATGGGCAAATTTAATTCAAATGACCATTATTTCTACTACAGTGGGCAAGAATCCCTTAGAAGAAATACAGTAGCCATCATAGTCAACAAAAGAGTCCCAAACGCAGTACTTTGGGTGCAATCTCAAAAATGACAGAATGATGTCTGTTCATTTCCAAGGCAACCCATTCAACATCACCGTAATCCAAGTTTATGCCCCAATCATTAATACTGAAGAAGCTGAAGTCAAACATTTCTATGAAGACCTACAAGACCTTCTAGAACTAATACCAAAAATACATGTCCTCTTCATTATAGGAGACTGGAATGCAAGAGTAGGAAGTCAAGAGATACACCTGGAGTAACAGACAAGTTTGGCCTTGGAGTACAAAATGAAGCAGGACAAAGGCTAACAGAGTTTTGCCAAGAGAACACTCTGGTCACAGCAAACACTCTCTTCCAACAACACAAGACTCTACACATGGACATCACCAGATGGTCAATACTGAAATCAGAGTGATTACATTCTTTGAAGCCAAAGATGGAGAAGCTCTATACAGTCAGCAAAAAAAGACCTGGAGTTGACTTTGGTTCAGATCATGACTTTCTTATTGCAAAATTCAGACTTAAATTGAAAAACGTAGGTAAAACCACTAGACCATTCAGGTATGACTTAAATCAAATCCCTTATGATTATACAGTGGAGGTGATGAAGAGATTCAAGGGCTCAGATCTGGTAGACAGAGTTCCTAAAGAACTGTGAACAGAGGTTCATAACATTGTACGGGAGGCAGTGACAAAAACCATCCCAAAGAAAAAGAAATGCAAGAAGGCAAAATGGTTGTCTGAGGAGGCCTTACAAATAGCTGAGAAAAGAAGAGAAGTGAAAGACAAAGGAAAAAGAGAAAGATATACCCATCTGAATGCAGAGTTCCAAAGAATAGCAAGGAGAAGAAAGCCTTCCTAAGTGAACAATGCAAAGAAATAGACAAAAACAATAGAACAGGAAAGACTATAGAGATGACTTCAAGAAAATTAGAGATACCAAGGGAACACTTCATGGAAAGATGAGTGTGATAAAGGACACAAATGGTAAGGACCTAACAGAAGCCAAAGAGATTAAGAAGAGGTGATAAAAAAATACACAGAAGAACTGTACTACAAGGTCTTAATGACCTGCATAACCACAATGATGTGATCACTCACCTAAAGCCAGACATTCTGGAATGTGAAGGCAAGTGGGCTTTAGAAAGCATTACTATGAACAAAGCTAGTGGATGTGATGGAATTCCAGTTGAGCTATTTCAAATCCTAAAAGATGATGGTGTAAAAGTGCTGCACTCAATATGTTAGCAAATTTGGAAAACTCAGCAATGGCCACAGGACTGGAAGAGGTCAGTTTTCATTCAAATCCCAAAGAAGGGCAATGCCAAAGAATGTTCAAACTACTGCACAATTGCACTTATTTCACATGCTAGCAAGGTAATGCTCAAAATTCTTCAAGCTAGGCTTCAACAGTACATGAACCAAAAACGTCCAGATGTACAAGCTGGATTTAGAAAAGGCAGAGGAACCAGAGATCAAATTGTCAGCATCCACTGGATCACAGTAAAAGCAAGGGAATTCCAAAAAAACATCTACTTCTGCTTCATTGACTATGCTAAAGCCTTTGACTGTGTGGATCACAACAAACTGTGGAAAATTCTTAAAGAGATGGAGTATCAGACCACCTTACCTGCTTCCTTCAAAACCAGTATGCAGGTCAAGGAGCAACAGTTAGAACCAGATATGAAACAATGAACTGGTTCAAAATAGGGAAAGGTGTATGTTAAGGCTGTATATTGTCACCCTGCTTATTTAACTTATATGCAGGGTACATTATGCAAAATGTCCAGCTGGATGAATCACAAGCTGGAATCAAGACTGCTGGGAGAAATATCAACAACGTCAGATATGCAGACGACACCAGTCTAATGGAAGAAAGTGAAGAGGAACTAAAGAGCCTTTTGAGGGTGAAAGACAAGAGTGAAAAAGCTGGCTTAAAGCTCAACATTATAAAAACTAATATCATGGCATCTGATCTTATCACTTCCTGGGAAATAGAATTGGAAAAAGTGGAAGCAGTGAGAGATTTTATTTTCTTGAGCTCCAGTATCACTGTGGATGGTGACTGCAGCCATGAAATTAAAAGACAGTTGCTCCTTGGAAGATAAGCTATGACAAACCTAGACAGCATATTAAAAAGCAGAGACATTACTTTAGCGACAAAGGTCCATCTAGTCAAAGCTATTGTTTTTCCAGTAGTCACATACAGATGTGAGAGTCGGACCATACAGAAGGCTGAGCGCTGAAGAATTGATGCTTTCAAACTATGGTGCTGGAGAAGACTCTTGAGAGTCCCTTGGACTGCAAGGTGATCTAACCAGTCAATCCTAAAGGAAATCAGACCTGAATATTCATTGGAAAGACTGATGCTGAAGCTGAAGCTCCAATACTTTGGCCACCTGATGCGAAGAGCTGACTCATTAGAAAAGACCCCGATGCTGGGAAAGATTGGGTGCAAGAGGAGAAGGGGGTGACAGACCATGAAATGGCTGAATGGCATCATCGACTCAAGGGATATGAGTCTGAGCAAACTCCGGGAGATAGAGAAGGACAGGGAAGCCTAGCATGCTGCGTAAGATTGCAAAGAATCGGAGATGAGTTAACAACTGAACAACAACAATTCTACATAGGTTGGCTATGAGAAGCAAAAATAAAGATGTCCCAGGATATTATTAAGGATAGAGAAGTTGGTTGGTATTCCTTCAGGAAGAGTAGTTTGAAACATCTTTCATATATGAGAAAATACGTGCTTAAAAATATTCATGACCTCTGCTTAATGTTTAGCATGGCAGTAACTTCTGGAATATGGTTTTGACAAATGAACTACTTCTCTTCAGAAAAGACTATTTCCTAGCAATATCATATTCTTCAATATGGATTATTTTCAACATGATATATAAAATAAAGGACCTTTTAGTCACTTTTCATTCTCAACCAGTCTCCATTCTATAAATTTTAATTATAAGTTATCAAATTCTAAAACACTGAAAATAATTTTAAAAGTATACTATATGGGTTTTTGTCATTTCTTTGCTCAAGGATTTATTTTGCTATGGGTGATAACTTAAGTCTGTTTCCTAACACCTAGTAATTCTAACATATCTTAGTACTGCCTGCCAATATCTTATGCAACTCTTAAAAGGCTGTATTGACACAACACTGAAACTTCTAGCTGAAAAGCCAAATTTTTAAGTTATCTACAAGCTGGGTTGCCTGTAAGCCATGAAACAACAAGCTTAAGTAATTTTTTTTTTCTGAGTGTAATTAACACATAGTGCTTCTATAATAATGAGCTGATTTGGAGAGAAACAAGTGAATTCAATCAAACTGGTTATTTTCACAACAGTTCCAAGTCAGTTAATTTCAAAACAACTAGGTCTTTGATTCACTGCACTCATGTGTGTACACAAAACCTGAAATGGCCATTTATTTAAGTAATGTACAGACGTAGCTTGGGGCTTCCCTGGTGGCTCAGTGGTAAAGAATCTGCCTGCAATTCAAAAGATGTGAGTTCAATCTCTGGGTTGGGAAGATCCCCTGGAGTAGGACATGGAAACACACTCCAATATTCTCGCCTGAAAAATCCCATGGACAAAGGAGCCTGGTGGGCTATAGTACTTGGGGTGCAAAGAGTCAGACACGAAGCAACTGAGTAGCACAGATATAGCTTACTGTGGTAACCTTTTAAATGATAAACCCCCATCCTCCCAAGGCACTTTCAATCCCTCCAATATTATCATTTATCATGCCACATACCCGCTTAAAATCCTCAAATAATTTTTTCTTGCCTAGAAAATAAAGTCTGAGCTTTTGATTATGTCATTCTGTCCAAATGGAATATTTTCACTCCTCATCTCTCCAGATGGTAGATTTTCCTCAAGTTCCAGGGTCTCAACTCCTCTACAAAAGCATCGGTAACGACTACAGTCTGCAGTAAGTTTCTCTTCTCTTAATATGTATTGCACTTAAAACTTAAAGAACTTAAAGTTAACACTTGAAATGTCACAATTATTGCTTTGTACCCGGCAGAGTACCTAGCACATAGTAGACACTCCATGGACATTTGTAAACTTGCCTCATCGACTTCTTCCAATGGAATAAAAATGCACCTAAGGTGTGATAACAACCTTCCAAATTATACTTCATTTAGTAAATAGTAAGATAAAAGCTCTTTTCCTGTGTGCCTTTAATTCTCCACTGAATCAATGTTAATTTGTATAAGCATACCATAGTTGTAGGCAATGTTCTATCACTAAAGACATAACAGAGTGGGTCAACCTGCAATGGGCAGTAAGTTTCTGGAGAGGGAGTTAGGGCTTACTTCCAATACCAACCACCTCCTCCATTCAACTTCTACCAAAGAAGTATTCAAGGCTGTGTTTATGCCTAGAAAACAAACTCGATTCAGTAGGACAAGGATTGCTAAAGCTGGCATAAAAAGCTGTCAGTGACACAAATGACATTGAGTGTCTTGCATTACAGATTAGTTTACAGTGAGAAAGTGATTCTCATTCACATTATCTGGACCATCAAAAGAAACCTTCTATGTTAATTTGCATAACCTCTAGTTAATGAAATTATACCAATTCTTAACACCATTATGAGGCTGGAAGAGACACAGGAGGAGAAGGCGGGAAAGAACAGGATGGAGAAGGATTGGTTTTGCATATTAAACAAAAATGTGGAGGAAGTTGGATTTTTGCCATATTCTCTGGCTCTATTAATAGCCAATACACCCATGGTTCAAAACAAAATCATTAGGCACTAACATGGAGAAATGTGCATGCAGATCTGAGACATTATTTTATTTATAAGACATATTCTTCATAGGAAGCCTAAATTTACTTTACTACGCTGCATGAAATAAAAAGTGGAAAAAGGAGAATTTAGACACCTGCATCATAAAGGCATCACAGTGACAGGTAATGTTCCTTGATGTGTTGAGACTCCCATGGATACAGGTAGAGGGAAAAGAAGCAGGGATGTTTTTAATGACTGTTGGAAGACAAAGCTGAGCTACTTTTCTGTTCAACTTCTGAGAGACCAGTGGCACTAGGTCCACAATTCAAGCAGAGCATTATGCTAACTCCTTAACCTTGTCTCCACAGAGGACACAGGTAGTGAAAATTACATGAACTTTTTTGGGCAGAAAAAATTGTGTCTTCTCCTTGTTCTCCATATATTTTATCACTAGTATAATTAACAAAGTAGTCACATTTTTAAGCCATTGTGGTTGGCCTGAGTTATATTCTGGGTACTTCAAGAGCCACAGTTCTTGCCATTAGAGAGAAAACAATTTTTAATAAAGAATGAATCAAATGACTTGGTGCTCATGACATGTGAGTTTTGCACATGTGACACATATTGACATAGAGCATGTTTTGAGAACGCATATGGATGCACAACAGCATTGCAAGCAGAACAAACCTGTATCTGTTTCTCATTCTGTACCGTACTTGTTAGGGAGTAGAATCTAGTAACAAAATATCTTACTTTTTAAAGAAAACATATTATTAGGAATTTTTGAGAAACTTGGCCTATTTCATTAACACTTGGTAACTTTAAAAAATCATAAACACATCAGAAAATAACTCTGAAGTTCAAACGAAGCAACATTAGGGATGCCCATAAACACCATTTACAAATGTGTTACCATATAAATTTAAATAGTAGCCCTAACCAAGTTACCAACATTTGCTATTATTATTAATAGCTATTCTGTCCACTGTACTTCATTTTCTGTAGAGTATTTTTGCATACACTATCTTGATTTTTTATCACAGTAGCCTTGGGATATAAACTAGAAAACCAAGGCCTAGAGAGGTTATGTGTCTTATTCAATGACACACAGCTAGTTAGTAATAAAGTCAACAATTAAAATGAAAGGACCCAGATTACTAACCTTATACTTACAGTGCAAAAATGAAAGGCTTATTATGTTTACACTATAAAATATTAAATATTGATACTAGAAATATTTACATTTATTCTTATTAAAGAGATTTTTAGAGAAACAGAGTATCAAAAATGGTTGGATGTAAGGGTTGGTATAACTTTAATGTGTCTGTGAAATGAGATACAAATAATTGAAGACAGATAAAATTGTATATTGGGTGGTATCTAAATGACCGTGGAGTCATAAATTCCATTTCCCCATAATCAAATCCCCATAACTAGTTTGGTCTGTGGCTGTTAGCTTCAGCCAGATATGACACTATTCCTTAATCTTTGAGTTTCACCTGCAGAAAACAAACACTGCAATAGAATCCTGACAGGGCCTTTGCAATTAACTTACGAGATACCTATATGAAACAAGAGCCCATTCCTCTCAGGATTTAGTGCCCAACACACTCTCCCATTGACAAGATGCGGCAATTCTAGGTGACTAAGCAGTATCATACTATGTAGAGTCTGAATGCAGATAGTAAGGATACAAAATTCAAAACCGACTAAGCATTTGGCTTAAAGTAGCCTGAATAATATTTAGAACATAAAATCTGAGGCAAAATTGCCTGAACTGCAAACATCCCAAAGTGGATTTGAAAAAGCAGACAGCTGCTGCTGCTGCTGCTGCTGCTGCTAAGTCGCTTCAGTCGTGTCCGACTCTGTGTCCTGAAATTTATTATCATCACTGTCAATTGTGCAATAGCCTATACAAAATGATTTGGTGATTTCCGTCTCATTCCCAACGGGGCAGATAGTCACATCACTACAATCACTGTGAAAATGGTACGCTTGTTTATACTCTCAGTAGAAAGATCAAGAAACTTGTGGAGCATGGAGAATCTAATGGCAGGAAGTGGTCCCTCTAGGTGTGTGTCCGAGGGCACTTTTTAGGAACAATGACTTTTACTTTCATAAACTCTTGAATGTAAATATTTTGATTCCATTAAAAAAAGCCTCCAAACTCCTAGTTTCAGGGCTTTAAAATGAACAAGCCTTACCTGAATAACCTCAGTAATGAGATCTTCAAACCCTGGCCTTGATCACTGCAATTCCCCACCTTCCTCACAAGGTAAATAAAGAGGCCAGAATAAAGCAATCACAATTTTCTGGCTGGGGATATATTTGCAGATTGTTATATTCAGGCAAACGCATTGATGTTGCTTTGTTAATATGCCTGTGTGTCTCTGTGTGTCTGTATTGTACCTCCACAGCAAGATAAAAAGAATTCATAACTACACTGGTGGTGGTTTAGTCACTAAGTTGTGTCCAACTCTTTTATGACCCTGTGGACTGAAGCCTGCCAGGCTCCTCTGTCCATGGGATTTTCTAGGCAAGAATGCTGGAGTGGGTTGCCATTTCCTTTTCCAGGGAATCTTCCTGACCCAGGAATCAAACCCACGTCTCCTGCATTGCAGGAGAATTCTATACTACTGAGCCACTAGGAAAGCCCATTCGTGGCTATAAGTAAACATATTTCTATCATCTATTTATTCAATATCTCTTTTTCAGACAAATATACTTTAATAGGGTTCTAGAGTATTCTGGAATTGAGCATTGTTTGTCTTCAAGAGTAACCTAAGGCACTTGCCTTTCAGCATTTACTTCAGCCTCCAATCTTAACACCGGGCCTGGTATATGGTAGTTCAGTTAAGTCACTCAGTCGTGTCTGACTCTTTGCAACACCATGGACCAGGTTTCCCTGTCCATCACCAACTCCTGAAGCTTACTCAAACTCATGTCCATTGAGTCGGTGATGCCATCCAACCATCTCATCCTCTGTCGTTCCCTTCTCCTCCTGCCCCCAATCCCTCCCAGCATCAGGGTCTTTTCCAGTGAGTCAGTTCTTTGCATCAGGTGGCCAAAGTATTGAAGTTTCAGCTTCAGCATCAGTCCTTCCAACGAATATTCAGGACTGATTTCCTTTAGGATTGATTGGTTGGATCTCCTTGCAGTCCACGGAACACTCAAGAGTCTTCTCCAACACCACAGTTCAAAAGCATCAATTCTTCGGAACTCAGCTTTCTTTATAGTCCAGCTCTCACATCATACACAACTCTGGAAAAACCATAGCTTTGACTAAATGGACCTTTGATGGCGAACTAATGTCTCTGCTTTTTAATATGCTGTCTAGGTTGGTCATAGCTTTTCTTCCAAGGAGCAAGCGTCTTTATGGTAAGTATACAATAAACTTTTGCTCAATAAATGAGCTACTCTCATGCAGGGTTTACCCAGTTTTTTTGTGTTCCCTCAGTTCCTATGCACACTTTATACCTAAATTTCTTGTCTGGATCAAGGTACATGTATTTTGTCTTTGCTTGTATTTGGTGTTTGCTGTACATGGCAAACATATCCTAGGATAACACCCAATAACTCACGCTCTTATGTAATCCTCTCCCCTTGTTTGTGGACAGAATCTGTCGCTTGCTTCTAATCAACAGGATATGAAAAAGGCAAAGGGATTTTTCACGTATAATTAGGATCCCCCAAAGTGAAGAAGAACTAAAAAGCCTCTTGATGAAAGTGAAAGTGGAGAGTGAAAAAGTTGGCTTAAAGCTCAACATTCAGAAAATGAAGATCATGGCATCTGGTCCCATCACTTCATCGGAAATAGATGGGGAAACAGTGGAAACAGTGTCAGACTTTATTTTGGGGGGCTCCAAAATCACTGCAGATGGTGATTGCAGCCATGAAATTAAAAGACGCTTACTCCTTGGAAGGAAAGTTATGACCAACCTAGATAGCATATTGAAAAGCAGAGACATTACTTTGCCAACAAAGGTCCGTCTAGTCAAGGCTATGGTTTTTCCGGTGGTCATGTATAGATGTGAGAGTTGGACTGTGAAGAAGGCTGAGTGCCAAAGAATTGATGCTTTTGAACTGTGGTATTGGAGAAGACTCTTGAGAGTCCCTTGGACTGCAAGGAGATCCAACCAGTCCATTCTGAAGGAGATCAGCCCTGGGATTTCTTTGGAAGGAATGATGCTAAAGCTGAAACTCTAGTACTTTGGCCACCTCATGTGAAGAGTTGACTCGTTGGAAAAGACTCTGATGCTGGGAGGGATTGGGGGCAGGAGGAGAAGAGGACGACAGAGGATGAGATGGCTGGATGGCATCACTGACTTGATGGGCGTGAGTCTGAGTGAACTCCGGGAGTTGGTGATGGACAGGGAGGCCTGGCGTGCTGTGATTCACGGGGTCGCAAAGAGTCGGACACAACTGAGCAACTGAACAGGACTGAACTGGAACGTACAGGAGTGCTGGAGATGACAGATACAAATAGGTAAGCACAAGGCCCAGCCTCTAAACAGCAGCTACTGCTGTTGTCATTCTTATCTGTGTGCAGGGTTACAGGTTTCCTGAGTTTGGAGCTATCTGGTCAAAAATTAAAGAACAGATGAGTCTTTCAGGATGTCAGCCAATCTCCATTGGTTTTCTAAACCTGGAATAGATCTTGAGTGTAGAGTTTCTCTTTTAGCAATCCAGGTGATTTTCTCTCTCCCTTGAAAACATTTTGGGGGTCCCCACCCATTATATAAATAATACATGCTTTTATTAAAATAATTGTAAGATAAAAAAAATTGAAGGAACACTGTGGTGGTCAAGTTCTTAAGAGTTGAGGGGTGTTAGAGAGGAAATGCGGAGAAGGCAATGGAACCCCACTCCAGTACTCTTGCCTGGAAAATCCATGGACAAAGGAGCCTGGTAGGCTGCAGTCCATGGGGTCGCTAAGAGTCGGGCATGACTGAGTGACTTCACTTTCACTTTTTACCTTCATGCACTGGAGAAGGAAATGGCAACCCACTCCAGTGTTCTTGCCTGGAGAATCCCAGGGGTGGGGAAGTCTGGTGGGCTACCATCTATGAGATCACACAGAGTCGGACACGACTGAAGTGACTTAGCAGCAAGAGATAGATTATCCTGGGTAGATCTAACGTGAACAGAAGAGCCCTTTAAAAGACTGTTAAGGCTGTCTCTGAAGTTAGAGGTTATAAGTAGCAGAGATTCTTCCCCTCTCTCTCTCTCTGGCTAGCTTTGAAGAACCAACCCACCATGAATTTTATAGCTGGGAAGAAATCTGACAACAATATAAGGAAGTTGGGAGTGGATTTTTCTCCCCAGTCTAGCCTCCAGATGAGAACAAGCCCAGTCAACACCCTGATTGCAGCCTTGTGAGACTCAAAGCAGAGAAATCATGGAAGTCATGCTCAGATGTCTGACTTACAGAAATTGTGAGCTAATAAACTGATGTCATTTTCAGCCACTCAGGTTGTGATCATTTGCTCGAGGGCCAAAGAAAACCAATACACTCTGTGTGTGTACAGATCATATTTCTCATCCTAGAGGCTAAGCACTTTGAGGGAAGAAAGCACATCTGCTTTCCCTCTGTCTCAGTGTCAAGGGCTCAGCTAAGTACACAACACAGGCATACTTGCAGGCTAGAATAAATTGTTTCTACTTGTGAACAGTAGGTATTATACCGTACTTCCTGCTGAAACTGCTTTCTACTGAGGAAGCAAAATGCAATATACTGACTTCTGTTTTGTCACATATTTTTCAGCAGAGTGGCAAAAATTAGACACACATGAGAAAGAGTGAGAGTTGTGTACCTACTTATCAATGCATGAAGCTGAAAAATGACCACATTCCTTTTAAAGATGGCAATAATGTAAGATGAAAAAAATAATTCAGAAATCCAATTACAATGAACTGACTAACAAACTGGCTATGGTGGCCACACATGGCTGGTATAAATCAGAATTATTTTCCTCTTTCTTAATTTGCTTCTCAGTCAGGCTACAGCTTTGCTTTTAAAGTAACGGAGGTATTTGTTTCCTATCTGACTCTCAGATAATTTTTAATAGATTTAGTTTTATCTTAAAACTAAACAGCCCAAGCCCATGCTAATTTCCTTACATAAAATACAGCTCTCTTAATAGCTAAGTTTCTAATCAAAACCTTAACACTCTCCTTGCCAATCAAAGATCAATTTCTTAAACTCAGCAACACATAGGAGAAGCCAGTGTACAGGTCTCAGAGGAAAGAAGTCAAGGACCAGACAATCTTTCTGGTGTGGAAATATATTCTTTTCTGCTATGAATTTTTCAGAGTCAACTTTCTTTGGCTCTTTGACAGAGTCCTTTCTTCATTCTGTCTTTTTCTTCTTTTGTTCTCACTCTCTCTTTCTCTCCAGCTAAAATATTGTTTATTCATTACTATAAAGGGAAACAGTAAGTGTGAGAGATAGTATGAAAAAATCAAATCCTTCATACAGTTTTTATTATAAAAATCTAGATATATATTCTCATTTCAGTTGCTAGAAATATCAGACTTCAAGTAGCTTAATATTATTGGACAAGATGAAAGAACATAAAGTGTTATCAGTGACTTCTTGTTAATGCTGAGGTAGCAGCTACCAGGGAATTCTAAAGTCTGTTATTTAATTTAAGCAAGGCCTTTATCCCCTTGTTAAAATGCAAACAGCACTGAGAGACCATCCCTTAGAGCCTTAAGTCACTTTAGGGTTCCAAATGACTAAGTTTATCAGCTTCTTTTCTGAAAGTAGGCTTTATGTTTTTCAGGGAGTAGACACAAAGGAAGAGGGTAAACTTAAATTCTCTGGTTGCCTGAGGGACTAGGAGACATCCACCACTGAGACTTGAAAAAGTACACAAGAAAGTGAGATCCTCATTCAAAACTGGCAGAAGAATTTTATTGTATTCAAGCCCGAATGTGATATAGTGTCAGCTGTCTGTGTGGTTGCCTACTGCTACGAGTTGTAAGATTTTAATTTCAGATGCAAACTTGGTGGTTTTCCATTTTAATTAGTCATGAAAATGAATTAAGACAGTCTCATCATTCCTAATAGACATGCAAGGAAAAAGGACAAAAATATTACTGCACTGAATATATAGACAGTTGAAGAAGTTGACTCTGAAAAATTCATAGCAGAAAGGAATATATTTCCACACCAAGTACTTCTTGTGTACTATCTCCCCCATCGCATGGTCTTCATCACTTTTAGAAAATGCTCAATGATATATATCCTCTAGGGAATGAAATGTACTTGGAAGATCAGTGATAAACTAGGAAGCGGGCCTACTACTTCAGTCCATTCTTCTGAAACGTTTTCCCTAAACACCCTATAATTTAGTCATACCAGATGGTCGCTCAGACATACCATAGATTGCATGCCTTTATACTTTTACTTATTATAATATATCCAACTTAGATTCACTTTCCTACCTTTTCTAACAGCCAAGTTCCTATTCATTTTCTAAACTCCAAATAAATGTCACTTTTCTATAGTATATTCCAGATATAAAACATGAGGTACTGTCAGAAGCTTCCTTCTCTGTGATTCCAAATCACTTCATATATACATCAATTACTGTTCATATTACATGATATTGTAGAAGGGGTTTGTTTGTTTGCTTGTTTTTATGTTGATTATACCTCAACATCCAGACTAGGAACCCCGTGAGGGCAAAAAGGATCATCAGTCTTTACACACACCAGTCTTCCTCCAAACTCATCACAGAACATGATCGTAGTATGTGCTCAATTTATGTTGGCTGGACAGGCTTAAAAAATTTATATTAGAGGTCCAGAGAAGAAAAATAACCAAAATAGCTCTGTCCTGCCAAATAAGGGTTTGTTTCTTATAAATGGAATCCCCCAGATCTAAAGAACCAGAAACACTCTTTTTGGTTGGAATGTGACTTCAATTTAAGGGCTCGAGAGTAATAGTTTCGGGGCTTTCCTGATAGCTCAGGTGGTAAAGAATACATCTATGATGCAAGAGACACAGGAGATGGGGGTTAGATCCCTGGGTCAGGAAGATCCCCTGGAGAGGAAATGGCAACCCACTCCAGTATTCATGCCTGGGAAATCCCATGGACAGAGGAGTCTGGCAGGCTACAGTCCATGGGGTTGCAAAGAGTCAGACACCATTGAACATGCAAGCATGCATAGAGTAGTCATTTCAGAGGCAACCTCTATACTCTTTTTTAGCTACCAAAGAATCAACCACCCATGAAAAGAGACTATCTTTGTTTACACTCTAAATTCTTTCAATACAGGTGATAAGTGATTCACATCTCATCCAAATCAATTAATAATTCTATGTCCTTCATAATGTGACAAATTTAACGAAGGAAACAGCAGAAAGATAAGACATATTCTTACATTAAACACTCTTGCACTGTAGTGGGGGAGAGCATTTTAATGCACAAAAGATAATTAGATAAAATAGAGGACTATATAAACATGTAAAATTCTGCATGTTGACTATATAAACATTGTAGGAATTCAAAAAATGGGAAAGTCAGGCTAGAGTCATGTACCTTAGAATATTTCATGGACCTGAAAGGATGGGAAGAATTCAATAATACAGAGAGAATTGAAATAAAGGTTGCCTAAGATGGAGATCCAACCAGTCCATTCTGAACGAGATCAGCCCTGGGATTTCTTTGGAAGGAATGATGCTAAAGCTGAAACTCCAGTACTTTGGCCACCTCATGTGAAGAGTTGACTCGTTGGAAAAGACTCTGATGCCGGGAGGGATTGGGGGCAGGAGGAGAAGGGGACGACAGAGGATGAGATGGCTGGATGGCATCACTGACTCGATGGACTTGAGTCTGAGTGAACTCCGGGAGTTGGTGATGGACAGGGAGGCCTGGCATGCTGCGATTCATGGGGTCGCAAAGAGTCGGACACAACTGAGCGACTGAACTGAACTGAAGATTTTAAAACATCTTAAAGAATTCTAGATCATTCAAGGAAACTAAAAGATGATTCAACCTAAACTCATTTTACATAAGAAATAAACCCAGATAGAGAAACTGACCTACCCAAGGTCCCACAGTGCATGCATGTATGCAGTGCTGGGAGAGAATCTTCATTGTGCCTACCACTTCAAGTTGTCTCCTACAGCCTCACTTAAATTATATAGAGACTACTAGGTTTCTATTCAGAGAAGGCAATGGCACCCCACTCTAGTACTCTTGCCTGGAAAATCTCATGGACGGAGGAGCCTGGTAGGCTGCAGTCCATGGGGTCACTAAGAGTCGGCACGACTGAGCAGCTTCACTTTCACTTTTCACTTTCATGCATTGGAGAAGGAAATGGCAACCCACTCCAGTGTTCTTGCCTGGAGAATCCCAGGGATGGGGGAGCCTGGTGGGGTGCTGTCTATGGGGTTGCACAGAGTTGGATACAACTGAAGCGACTTAGCAGCAGGTTCTATTTGTATGGGGGAAGATGTGCTCAGATGCATACATCTTTCCTAGGAAAGAACACCCTGTTAAAACACTGTCCAGACCAATTTCTAAAAGAAAACCTGGAAATGTTGACAATATAACCATAAAAAGTTGGGTAAATCTATTGCATTAGATGACAACAGAAAATGACTTCTGGGGAGGGAGAGGCATAAAACCAGAATACCATTTCTATTATAGACTTTGTGTTATAGAAATGAGTTACGTCATCCTATACCCAGGGAGCAAGATTTCCCCAGAAGTATAACTGAACTTGTTTTATAAGTGAATTATATTTTTTTCTTTTTTCAAAATTAGCCAATGGTTAACAAAAATGGCACTGCCCACCAGAGACTATACTGAGACTGGTCCTCTGAAAGATAGTTTCTTCTGTTTTTACATGCTAATCCCTGACACACAGAAACAATTTTAATTTATGTTCTGGCAGTATCTGAGCCACAAGAAACTGAGGCTACCGACATCTGGCTTGATAAACCACATAGCTGTAAGCAAGTTTATAAATTAAATTATTTAAGTATCCCCATTTAATTTTCAGCATCTCTAAGGACAGGATGACAGACTGAAATGTGTCAAACTCAAAGAAAGCAGCCTAAACTCATCTCAAACATGACACTTAAAGCAATTCAATACCATTCCACATTTCACAAACAGACATGAAAACACATTTCACTCCATCAATATAATTTGTAGTGCCCAAGCAAAATCATGCCATGATATCCCATAAGAAGCATAATTTAGAATGGACATAAATTTTACTTAAAGATTCAATTATTACATTAAATATATGCCTATGTGGAAAAATCTCAGTGTGTTTGGTACAATCCCCTAAGTCTAATATATTAGAATGAATGAGGCAAGACATCAGGAGATTATTGTTCTCCCATTTGGGGACAGCATAGTTATCAGTATCATTGTCATTTATCGATTAAGTCATCCAAAATACATTTGTAAATACTTACTAGATGCTAGATGCTGGGGTCCAGCAGTGAATAAAGTTTATATAGTCTCCACCATCATGAAGATTATTATCTCACCATCACTAAATAAAATGTACTGATTGTCCTTCTAAAGCATTGGAACTCATTAATTCAGGATCAATTTAAATCCCTTTCCCCCTAGTAGCTCACGAAAGATATATAATACTTGCTCTGATAAAATATATACACTTGGCTACAAAAGGAACAGTGCACACATGCAGGAAAAGAAGGACTCCAAAAAATCTGGTTCCAAAAGTGACTTGCTCACTGTCGCTAGAGGTAGGAGGGAACTCATGCCTCAGTCAATCACAAAACCAAAATACACTGAGTTCCTGCTATGGACAGAGCTACATACTAAGCTGTAGTAGGGGACTAATAAGCAAGATGCTAAACTGTCTAAACTAGAGGTAAACCTCATGGCAGTGATACAAAAAAGAAAGGAGGGAAGTGAAAGACATTATGAAGCACCAATGGGACACACTGGTTGATTATATACAGAGAGCAAAGTATCAATACAAGAAAGGGGCAAAGAAAACTTCAAGATTTTAAGCCTGGGTAGCTGGAAGAATAAAGAAATTACTGACAGAAAGTGAGAAGGTGAATAGGGGATCCAACCTGAGAAAGATGATGACCTCACCATTAGAAACACAACGCATTTCTGATATCTGTAGACGATTCAAGTATACATGTGTGGCAGGAAGTTGGAGATATGGGACCATAGTACAGGAAATAGATATTTAAAAATTATTTACATAAGAAATGGTAGTTAGATTCATAAAGGTAGACAAAATCTCCAAGAAAAAAAAGGCAGAGAGAAAAAAATAATAATAGATCTTGGGTATATCTACAGTTTGAGTATAAGAAACAGAAAATAATCCAGGAAGAAATATCCATTTTCTTTCTTTCTTTTTGGCCATGTCATGCAGCTTGTGGGATCTTAGTTCTCCAATCAGGCAGCAAACTCCCTTACTCCCTGCAGTGAAAGCATGGAGTCCCAACCACTGGGCCACCACAGAAGTACTAAAATCTCCATTTTCTTTACTCAAGGAAACTTCACAGGAAATGAACAATACTGACATCAGGAAAAGAGAAGACAAGTTCTAGAATGGTGAAATGAGTAGGCAAAGGATTAGAGGACACAAGAAAACCAAGTTATTCTGATTCATTTTTTTTTCTTTCTTTCTATTCAGGCTAATGAAAACATTTTAAAGACTTATTTCAGAATATACCTACCAGAATCATCCTTTAGAGGGGTAACATTGGGCTCCTTTAGTAGGTAGCACCAGTGGTAAAGAACCCACCTGCCAATGCAGGAGACTTAAGAGACATGGGTTTGATCCCTGGGTCGGGAAGGTCCCCTGGAGAAGGGCATGGCAACCCACTCCAGTATTCTTGCTTGGAGAATCCCATGGACAGAGGAGCCTGGAGGGCTACAGACCACAGGTTTGCAAAGTCAGACACAACTGAAGAGACTTACCACACACACAATAAAAGCACTCTGTGCAGGTGTCTGAAATTCATTTCCCATATGAAAAGGTCCAGTCCAAGATTCAGATGCCTTAACTCAGGAGTTCCAAAATGTGAGCATCCAAACAAGAAAAACAAGTCAGATTTTTTAAAACTTGATTTCTTTTCTTAGTTGATTTAGTAACAAATAGAGATATAAGTGGTGCTTCCCTGGTGATTAGAATGGTAAAGAATCTGCCTGCAATGTGAGAGACCCAGGTTTAATCCTTGAGCCAGGAAGATCCCCTGGAGGAGGGCATGGCAACCCACTCCAGTATTCTTGCCTGGAGAATTCCATGGACAGAGGAGCCTGGAGGGCTACAGTCCATGGGGTCGCAAACAGTCAGACACGATTGAGCGACTTTCACTTTTAGAGACAAAATAGTAGCTGAAACCATATTCGTTTACTGGCCATACCACTTACTTACAAAGTAAAAAACACGAACTTGAGAATGAGAAGACAAAATATAAAATGAAGAAAGTACATTCACCCTCTTTTGCTAAATGCCAAGAATGAGAAAAAAAGATTCTATGTGTTTTGGCAAACTGGAAATTTAAGATGGGAAATCACTATTTAAGGAATAGTCTACATGCAGCCCCCTTTCCGATTCGAGTCTTATCCAAAAGTATTATTATTAAAGAAATGATCTTAAGACACTGGAAGTAACTATCAATTCTACGCGGATATCAAATTATTCTAGCACAATTTTATTTATCTCAATGATAAAATGAAAAGTCACAGAAGGCAAAATGATAAAATAATCTATTTTTATTTCTATAAGAAATTTGACCTAAATTACATGGCATCCTTAAAAACAATGAGAAAAAAAAGAGGGTTGCACTAGTGTTCAGTAACCTCATTACCCTGGATGGCCCCAACAAACCTGGAGGAGTGCTAAGGAGGGCCTATGGTGAAACTAAGAAATGAGTAGTGGGAAAGGGAAACAGAAAAAGATGTATTGAGAAAAAAGAAAGAATAGAAGGAGGGGAAAGGAATGCCATGACAAAGGTACCCAGTTAATATTTGTAAAGTGCTCAGAACAGTGCATGACCCACAAAATATATCAATCAATTTCAGTCGCTCAGTCGTGTCTGACTCTTTACGACCCCATGGACTGCAGCAGGCCAGGCCTCCCTGTCCGTCATCAACTCTCGGAGTTTACTCAAACACATGTCTTTTGAGTCGGTGATGCCACCCAACCATCTCATCCTTTGTTGTCCCCTTCTCCTCCTGCCTTCAATCTTTCCCAGCATCAGGGTCTTTTCCAATGAGTCAGTTCTTCACATCAGGTGGCCAAAGTATTGGAGTTTCAGCTTCAGCATCAGTCCTTCCAATGAATATTCAGGACTGATCTCCTTTAGGATGGACTGGTTGGATCTCCTTGTAGTTCAAGGGACTCGCAAGAGTCTTTTCTAACCCCACAGTTCAAAAGTATCAATTCCTTGGCACTCAGCTTTCTTTATAGTCCAACACTCACATCCATACAGGACTACTGGAAAAACCATAGCCTTGACTAGACAGACCCTTGTTGGCAAAGTAATGTCTCTGCTTTTTAATATACTGTCCAGGTCGGTCATAACTTTCCTTCCAAGGAGTAAGAGTCTTTTAATTTCATGGCTGCAATCACCATCTGCAGTGATTTTGGAGCCCCCAAAAATAAAGTCTGTCACTGTTTCCCCATCTAATTGCCATGAAGTGATGGGACTGGATGCCATGATCTTAGTTTTCTGAATGTTGAGCTTTAAGCCAACTTTTTAATTCTTCTCTTTCACTTTCATCAAGAGGCTCTTTAGTTCTTTGCTTTCTGCCATAAGGGTGGTATCATCTGAATATCTGAGGTTATTGATATTTATCCTGGAAATCTTGATTCCAGCTTGTGCTTCATCCAGCCCAGTGTTCCTCATGATGTACTATGCATAGAAGTTAAATAAGCAGGGTGACAATATACAGCCTTGACGTACTCCTTTTCCTATTTGGAACCAGTCTGTTGTTCCATGTCCAGTTCTAACTGTTGCTTCCTGACCTGCATATAGGTTTCTCAAGAGGCAGGTCAGGTGGTGTATATATATTTGCTAAATAAAGAATTCTACTCATAACACTGACAACAGGACTTCCTTACCCATTGTACAGTCATTCACATGTTTGAAAGCAGAAGCCTAGAGTAAAGGATTTTTCGAGATCTCCTGCAGCTCAATTATTTCACAGCTCTATGTTTCCCATAATTTTAAGAGGTTTCACTAGAGAAATTAACTGAGGGTATTTGTTGATGCATCAGAATCCTATTTTCTATGTCATCAGTTTCCGTTTTACCTAAGGGTATGCTAGAACTATTTCTTTGTTTATAGACAGCACTCATTTGGTAGATTTCCTAGAATTTGTGGGCCTTAGGTACTTCATCTAATACTAAACACATTAACAACTAGTATTCTTTAAACAGCCCATTCATTTATAAGGTAGCTCTGTCAGTAATTTCTACTGTAAATCATTGGGTACGCTGAACTCTGTGTTCCCATCAGTAATGAAGTAGGCATTTTTATTCAAATGTAGCAGGATGTTCAGCTCCCAGGATAATGATTAAGCGAAGATCTCCTTTTTTATTCTGCAGACAAAGCAGATACCGTACTTACAGTTTAGACTCTCAGGGACAAAAATCTTAATGGAGGCCAAGATTTCCTCAGACTTTATGGAAATAACTTTTGAAAAAGTTTGCATTCTGTAGTCCCTCTCTATGGCAATTCTGATTTCTTTTTCCTGGGGTCAAAATATTCTTGACAGGCCTCCCACTCCCTTGCTATTCTTTAATAGTACTGTCATTTCCTCACTTCTCCTTCTAATGAATATTTCATCTGTCTGAAGGAATAACCATTGTGTGTTTACCAAATGACAAAATGACTTACAAAAATGTACTTAACTGAAAATCAGCCTTTCTTAGAATTACCAGTCTTCTTTCTGCTCCTTTCTCTGCCTCCTCAAACTACTGTCAACAATAAAATGAGTAGTAACTTCATGTGCTCTCTTGTGATTAAAGCTATAAGCTTTATGCAAATTAGTACTCTTAGGTGGTATTCACATCATACAGTATGTAGATGTGAGCTTACACCAGGGCATGCAAGTAAATGCATCTTTTATTTTGTGTTCATACACAGTATACAAAAGAGTCGAACATCAATCAGAGTGCTTTTGAACAAAGCAGTGTATAAAAATAAATAAAATTAAGAAGGGCATTGAAAACTTGTATACTTTACATGAATTATCATTGAAGGTTTACATCATACACTGTGAATTATATCCATCCCATTTAACCAGGTGTGAATTTTGCAAACAGGAAGAGAACAAATAAGTCATCTATTACACACAGTGATAGTCAGCCATGTCACTGAAAGTGTATCTTTTAAAATTAAAGTTCACATGCAGTCATCATACAGATGAGTCTGGGAGAAAATAGGTGGCTGATGTATTCTCAGAAAACAGCCATTTAAAATCATATAAGTTGAATAGTTTCATCTGACATATGTCAGGCATCTAGCAAAAGTAGGACAATACTTGAAGGTCGCAAATTCAGTGTCTATCCTATAGAAAGGACCCTGACTACTTCAGATAGTGCACCACACAGCAAGGGATTACACGGTCCCTCTGTACTTATTTTAGAATTTCTGCCACTGATTTTTTTTTACCTTAACAAATAATATACAGTGATTCTCCATATACTTTGGAAGTATGTTAGGCTGAAGAAACAGTGATTTCAAATTTATTAAGGTGAGATGGAGCGCTGGACTTTGTCTCACGCAAAAGGTACTTTGCTGCATTCACCTGTCATGTTAACAATATTCTGGGACTGAAATAACACTCCTAAAGAAGATCTGCTCAGAGAGATTTTCCAGGAACCCTAAGAGCAATTTCTATTAACTCTGATTCCATTTCCTAAACATCCAGTTTTGGACTTTTTGTTGGGAAATAATGGATGCATTTCAGATCATAGCTTATCTGTAAACACTTAGGGAAAACCCAAGGCTTTTTTTTCAGCTTTGTGATTGTGTGTGTGTGTGTGTGTGTGTTCCCTGGAGTAGAGGAATAAGTACCAACCACACAATGCTTCCATTATCCTTAAAAGACTGGCACTAAATGCTGCAAGAAAATGAATTGAATCTACAAACCAAGTATTTCTGCCTCCATATTAAGGTAAGTCTACAGTTTCATGGAACTCTAAGCTAACAAGTAAATTGAGAATCTATACATCTATATATCTCTATCTATCTGTCTGTCTGTCTTTGTAAGGATATATTCTATGCCACAAAAGATCAACTTGTACAACTGCCCCCTTGCAACAAAATCAAGTCAGTTTATTTCTTCTTGCTTAGTATCTGCTTCTCTAAGGTCTCATAGGCTCTATTTTATTCCTCATCTCACCATTGAATGTAGGTACTTCATTCTGTTGCAATACCTTTTCTTTGCCTACTCTCAAACTTACAGAGATAGCTTGTAGCTTTGGTGAAAAATCTGACCATTACTGAAATAGGCCACACAAAAAAAAAAAAAAAAAGAAAAGAAGAAAAAAGAGCAACCTACATGATACTCTCTTACTCTCCCCTACTTAACAGCATGGATATTCTGCTATACTTTGATTTTTCTTTTTGGTGAAGCGGCAATTTAGAGAAAGGCAGGTCATAGGAGTGTTCAAGGGGAATTTAAAAATGAACATGCTTTGGATTCACTGATCTATACTATAAAAAGGATAACTGTCAGCTATGAGCAAATTTAAAACTAAGAAATCCTTACAGGATTGACTGCAAATATACAGGAAGTCACTAGATGAAAGTTCAATGTAACTACATCTGGACCTGTATCTTGACTATTTTGATTTTATACAAAGAAAGATGATGACCAAACTGATATAAGGAGATAGACTTATTTTAAATTAAAAAAAAAAACACTAAAAAACCCTAAAGCTTTCAATTTTTTGAGATTCTCTCATTTGGATGTTCCATAGTCTTCAAAAACAAGTAGGTATAAAATGGAACTCAACCTCCCTCACCTAGACTCCTACTTTCCCTTCCATCACCAAGGCAGATAAATGGGATTAGGGTGGGTGGGGTATGGTTGGAAAAAAACAGTGCAAAAGTACAGGGTCAAGATATCTAAAAGCAGGCCCAGGACCTGACTACAAATCCTAGTTAAAGACCCTCCCTTGGGTCATGAAAAAAATTTTTCAACTCAGCCTAAACTTGATCTCAGTAACAGTGAATGGTATTACCTTCCATTCAGTCTCCCAAGTCAGAAACTTTCCCCTTACTCCCCATATCTAGTGAGTGATTCATGCCTATCAGTTCTACAAAGTTAGCACATCTCAAATCTCAAGATCCTCAAACTGTAGTCCCTGGACCCATGGCATCAGCATCCTCTGAGAACTTGCTAGAAATGCAAATTATTGGGCCCTACCTCATACTAACTGAAGCAGAAACTCAAGAGTAGGGTCTAGCAATTTGTAATTTAACAAGCCCTACAACACACCTTCAAGTTTGAGAACCACTGTTTTCAACCTATCCCTTTATCATTGTTCCCACTGGTAGTAGCCATCTGGCCCTTGTCATCTCTCATCTGACCTATTTTAACAGTTTCCTAAATGATTTCCTGGCCATCAGAAGTTCTGCCCCCTCCAATCCATTCTTCATACTATCACCTGGGTGAACCCTCTATATCACAAATATGGTTATTAAAGTCCTTCCCTCGTTCCTCTATGACTATAGAAGCAGCTTTTAAGCCATGTTCCTAGGTAAACTGGTTTTAAGGGTTGCCTATCAGACAAGATAAAAGCTCAGTGCATAGTACAACAAAATTCAAAGTTCATAAGTAGAGTTAGAAAACCACTGGCTTCCTGGAAAAAGGAGATGTTCTTACACCACATAAGTCCCTCTTCATCTGTCCCTAGCCTACCTCTGCAGCCTCATGTTCTCTCATGTCTGCCTTCTACATCACCCTTTTGCTGAAGAGGATGATTGCTGTTCCTCTAAGAGACCAGGCTATTTCATGTTTTTGTGTCACTGCTTCTTTTGCATAGAACGTCTGCCCATCCCCACCATTTGTTCATCAGATGAAATCAAATTGCTAATCCCTACCTACCTTACCAGTGTATATTTACAGACTATCTCTAGTACTAGCATGCAGTTCAGTTCAGTTCAGTCACTCAGTCGTGTCCGACTCTTTGAGACCCCATGAATCACAGCACGCCAGGCCTCCCTGTCCATCACCAACTCCCGGAGTTCACTCAGACTCACGCCCATCGAGTCAGTGATGCCATCCAGCCATCTCATCCTCTGTCGTCCTCTTCTCCTCCTGCCCCCAATCCCTCCCAGCATCAGAGTCTTTTCCAATGAGGTGGCCAAAGTACTAGAGTTTCAGCTTTAGCAATATTCCTTCCAAAGAAATCCCAGGGCTGATCTCCTTCAGAATGGACTGGTTGGATCTCCTTGCAGTTCAAGGGACTCTCAAGGGTCTTCTCCAACACCACAGTTCAAAAGCATCAATTCTTCGGCACTCAACCTTCTTCACAGTCCAACTCCCACATCCATACATGACCACTGGAAAAACCATAGCCTTGACTAGACGGACCTTTTTTGACAAAGTAATGTCTCTGCTTTTCAACATGCTATCTAGGTTGGTCATAACTTTCCTTCCAAGGAGTAAGCGTCTTTTAATTTCATGGCTGCAATCACCATCTGCAGTGATTTTGAAGCCACAAAAAATAAAGTCTGACACTGTTTCCACTATTTCCCCATCTATTTCCCGTGAAGTGATGGGACTGGATGCCATGATCTTCGTTTCTGAATGTTGAGCTTTAAGCCAACTTTTTCACTCTCCTCTTTCACTTTCATCAAGAGGCTTTTGAGTTCCTCTTCACTTTCTGCCATAAGGCTGGTGTCATCTGCATATCTGAGGTTACTGATATTTCTCCCAGCAATCTTGATTCCAGCTTGTGTTTCTTCCAGTCCAGCGTTTCTCATGATGTACTCTGCATATAAGTTAAATAAGCAGGGAGACAATATACAGCCTTAATGTACTCCTTTTCCTATTTGGAACCAGTGTGTTGTTCCATGTCCAATTCTAACTGTACAAAAAAGATCTTCACGACCCAGATAATCACGATGGTGTGATCACTCATCTAGAGCCAGACATCCTGGAATGTGAAGTCAAGTGGGCCTTAGGAAGCATCACTACGAACAAAACTAGTGGAGGTGATGAATTCCAGTTGAGCTATTTCAAATCCTGAAACATGATGCTGTGAAAGTGCTGCACTCAATATGCCAGCAAATTTGGAAAACTCAGCAGTGGCCACAGGACTGGAAAAGGTCCGTTTTCATTCCAATCCCAAAGAAAGGCAATGCCAAAGAATGCTCAAACTACCACACAATTGTACTCATCTCACATGCTAGTAAAGTAATGCTCAAAATTCTCTAAGCCAGGCTTCAGCAATATGTGAACCGTGAACTTCCTGATGTTTAAGCTGGTTTTAGAAAAGTCAGAGGAATCAGAGATCAAATTGCCAACATCTGCTGGATCATGGAAAAAGCAAGAGAGTTCCAGAAAAACATCTATTTCTGCTTTATTGACTATGCCAAAGCCTTTGACTGTGTGGATCACAATAAAGTGTGGAAAATTCTGAAAGAGATGGGAATACCAGACCACCTGACCTGCCTCTTGAGAAATCTGTATGCAGGTCAGGAAGCAACAGTACTAGCATTACTTTCTTCATTAAAACTTTTCAGATGCCTGCTTCTTATCCTTGTGCTAGCTGGACTTGATTAACCCTCCTGCTTTGTGCCCTAAGCGTGGTTGTTGCAGTGATAATATTTATAAAGGATGTACAATTTTGTATACCAGCCACCATGTAGAGTGCTTTATGTGTCACGTGCAGGCTATTTTAAACTTCACAAGTCTATGAGGTATTAAGTCTAATTATTATTTCATTTTAGAAGAGAGAAGACTGAAGTTAGAAAGATTATTCTTATTCTACTTACCCAAGGTGTACAGCCAATATATGGCAGAATTGGATCATCTCACCATTTAAACTCCAAAGTATTTGCTCTTAACTACTACAGCACAGGGACCAGGATCATATCACACAAGTCAAGTAAGCAAGGAATAAGACAACAGTGGATGACAGACACTATGGAATTGAACAGAGCACTCAAGCTATAAACATTTTAAAAAGGAAGGGGAGAGGAGAGGAGAAGAGTCCCAAGTTGCAAACAAAATATGTCTGAAGACTGATCCTGAGCAGTAGGCCACTAGCTTGAGACTCCTATTCCATACTACATTCAATTTCCAACTTTATGCTTGTCATAAAGCCCCTACTAGGATAATTTATTAAAATAGTAGTGCCTATATCTTTCTCACTGCTGTAGGTACCCCATGAAAGAAAGAATTTTCTACTCGTCACCTATCCACAAAGTCTTGCATCCTAGACTTCAAGGCAGGAGGATGACAGATAAGGGGATGGGAGGAAGAGGCATCAGTGTTCTATAGAAGGAGAGGGAAAGAGGGCTATATTCTCCCTGAGACTCATGGTGGGAGCAGCAGAGAATTGTCAGGTGTCTCAGGGATCTCATAAGTGATTGTACTTCAACAAAAGAGGGGCCTGATATGGATATCTAGGAAAAATAATCACTAGACAAATATCTTCGTGTACCAAGATCAGCATGAACCATACCTTTTAGCCACAGCAATTGCTAACAACTAGAGAATTCTCCCCAGATTTTCTGTACTGGGAAAATCTCAATACACTAGTTTTCTATTGCCGTTGTAATAAACCACCGCAGACTTGGTGGCATAAAACAACACAGGTTCATCTTACAGTTCTCTAAGTCAGAAGTCTGAAATGGGTCTTGATGGGCTAAAATCAAGGTGTCAGCACAGCTACATTCCTTTCTCGAGTCTCTTGTAGATAACCCTTTTCCTTATCCTTTTCAGTTTCTAGAGGCTTCGCCCCATTCTTTGGCTCATGGCCACTGTCTTCTCATGCTGCCATTTCTCTGGTTCTCTCTCTTCTGCCTCCTCCCTCTTCCACTTTTAAGGATCCTTGCTATTACATTGAGTTTACCAGTTAACCAGGATATCTCCTTTACTATAAGCTGAGCTGAATAACAACCTTACCCAGCTGCAATCTTCATTCCCTTTGCCATGTGATGCAACATATTCACAGGTTCCAGGGATTAGAACATGGACATCTTTGGGGGTTTTCTGCCTACCAGGACCAGTGATTCTTACAGATTTTTTGAGTTGGGGCTATTTGAGATTATATATCTCATTGCCCTATTTGATTAGGTTTCTGATATGTGAAGCTCTTTAAATTTAGAAAAAGAATATGAATGCCATGAGCAAATAAATTCATATGCAATCCACATATACAATACTTGATTATTTTACCTCTTTCTATATAGGTCAGTCCTCACGTCTCTACCAATAGTTTGTAATTGGGGACCATCACAAACTCAAAAATCAATCCCTCATTGATTTTTGTTTCCCCAGCAACTAGCACCATGCCTGGCACATTGTAAAAATGTACAGCTTATCACAGTAATAAATAAGTGAAAAATGCTTCCTCTGGGAAAGAAATCATAGAGTTGCATTTGTTACATATTTTAGAGTTGTACATATCTTGAAAACGGAATCTAGTGCTAAAAAGGGAGAAGAAAGCTGAACATATATAATTTTTAAAAATGTATTTAAAATAGATATCAGAGGTATTTTAAAATTATTTCTAAAATGGATCATTCATCAGTGGAATAAGGAGCAAAAGAAAGGGAACTGTTCCCCTAAACCATAGGAATTCTTACTTATATTTCATTCAAATCAATAAGAGGAAAGTCACTTCTAAAACACTGTGACTGATGAAGTTCATCTACCACTACTTATCTTGGTTTGATCAGAATAGACATTTTTATATAGTATTAGAATTGTTGACATTTTATTGCATTACCATATCTCATTATTATATATTAAATGCTATTATTTATGGCTACTCCTTAATCTGATCTGAGACAGAAAAATTATTGAAGGATTGGCATCTCAGAATAGGCATTTTATAGGGATGAAGTTTTCTTGCCTGGAGAATCCCAGGGACAGTGGAGCCTGGTGGGCTGCCATCTATGGGGTCGCATACAGTCAGAAACGACTGAAGCGACTTAGCAGCAGCAGCAGCAGCAGCAGGGATGAAGGACTGACTAGGAAGAGTCAATGGTCCTTCAGCTGCCCCTCAGATCATTAACTCCAAGTGGTTATTTACTCCCAGGCACTGTCCTGTGCCCAGGGTGTTACTGCTGTGATATGTAGATGATGGAGCATATATTTTAAGTGCTTTAATATGAACTCAATGCTCATGAAGGGTGCCAGATCAAAACACTGGAGTCTGAAGTCATCAGGTTATACACTTGACTGGTTCCAAGTTTCAGAGAGATACTTAACTTTGAATGGCCACCTTGTAAGAGGGAGAAAACATACAGTTCTGCTGAACTTCAAGAGATAGAGGAAAAGCACAACAACATCCCAAAGTTAAGCATTTTATCAAAAAGGAAAAAGAGACTACTAACTAACTGAACTTCTACTTGAATCAATTTAGTATAACACCAATACTGGTGTGCATGGTTGGGGGTAGGGGGAAGTGGCTAGTGCTGTTAGCATACACAATTGCTTTTAGATAAAAAGTAAATAAATGCCCTATTACCAATGCACTAAAGCACTTAAACAAGCAGCAATCTTTTTAACAACTGGTGTGTATATTTCAAGTTAATGGCTAATCTTGACTCCATTTTGCATACTTGAGAAGAGCCCTTAATTTTATAAAAGTCATCAACTGCTTTAGCATGAAAAAGGTTTTGTTATAGATGTGATAAAACCAAGACTCAGAGCAGATAGGTGACCTAGGAGGACCATATCACTCTTATAAGACTGGGAATAGATCCTATGTTTTCTGATTGACAGGCAAGAGCTTTTCTACTATACTATGTTGTCTCTCTAAGGAAGGAAAAGCAGCTGCTCTCTGAACCTTTTAAATATTTAGTGTCAATTATTTTCTTAAGTGTGCGTTCTTTTGGCCTGCTAGGCATTTTTCCTCCGTTTGGATCTATTCATTCACATTAGCTTTGCAAGACTATAATTTTTCACACGTTTAAACCTTTTTAATAGGAAAAAAATACCTTTCAGTTAATATTACACAACTAGCAGACTCACAATTCCCAAATTAAGAAAATTATTTTCTGGATTGAATGACACATCTTCCTTCCCAGTAAGTTTCTCTTTTAATGTCATTTTATTTTCTGATCTTACTTTTTTTTTCCCATAGTGAAATGAGTTTTTTGGCAATGGTATTTCCTTAAAGACAGTACCTCGAGAAGAATGGCAAATAGAACTATGTGCGTAGTTAAAACTGACAAATCTATTTTAAATTCCCATAACAGACTAATTTCAATTAACTGAAACCCAATTAAAAAACTCTTAATGCACTTCTACTGTGTTTTTTGAAGGACAATGCAAATTCCAAGATTTTAAAGATTTCATTTTTATGTAATTTCATTATTTAATGTTCTTTAAAGAAAGCATGAAGTGATTCCAAAAATATCACAAATACAGATCATTCTTTTGATTTTTTTATATGTGGGGTGAGAATTAATATTTGAATCACGATGCATAGCACTGCCAGATACAGGTATTGAAGCAAAAAAGTCACTGCTTCCTATTTCGTACTTACTAAAAACTTAACATTTTAATAAGAATGAAGCCCATTCTTTTTAATAAGAATTAAGACGGAAATCTTTTAAGTAACCAAAGATTTGATTAATCTGAAAATCTCTCTCATCTTGCCACATTTTCTCACATATTCCATCTAACACAGGACGGCATATAGAAGCAATCACTTTTTCTCAATATTCCAGGTGAATTCTATCTATGTTGGCATATTTACCAAATGAAAAGTCACAATGACTTCTAACCAGTATGGATTCACAGATGGATAGATGAAAAGAAGGAAAGATGGAAGAGTAAATAAATTAATGCAATACTTATGACAATACAGACATTTTACTTTGAACTTTCCTAAAAAATTAAAACATTCATTTCAGGAGGCAACTGTTTATTTTGTCATTAAAGCAGTATTATCTGTATGGAAATATTTTTGCCATTATTATGGAGAAAGACCATATTTATTTGCAGTCAGCGGTAACTACTAAATGGTTTAGTATACATCCTCAATGGCCACTGTTATTCCCTTGTACTCTGCAGATGCCCCCATTAGTTAAGGAGTCTCTTGGTTTTAGCAGTTGTGTGTGGAAAAGGTCACAGAATCATTCAAACACAGAGGGCAGCCTGTACATTTGGATTTGCAAAGACTCAAACAATTATGGACACAAGATTATCTATACAATAGCCAAATTTTAAGTTTAAAACAATGCATTTCATTTACATAGTACTCAATAAATATAACATTATTAAGGTGGAACATTCTGTTCTTTTCACATCATATATGTGTGTGTTCAATTTCCAAAGTAAGTTTCAGTGAAGAATGTACATACCTTGATAGATCCAGAAGTTATGAGAATCGAAAAGGAGACAGCTGAATAAAGGTCACCCTTGTAATTCCTGTAAACAAATTAGGCCAAATTATCCTTCAAACATATGTACAAGCAGGTCCAAAGTAGTCCTTACATGAGGGAAAGGAGAGAGACGTGTAGGGTGGGGGTGGGAGTGGGCATGGGAGTTGTGAATAAAAGGCTTCATTTTGTAATTCACAAAGGATAAAGGGGTCAGTTTTTTAAAAGATCTGCTTGAAACACCAAATAATTATATTAACTATGCTTCTAATAATTTCTTAATTATGAATGAGTATACATGAAGGGCTATGGAATTCTCACCCACAAAGACTCTCCCAAATTAATACTATTTAATTTTCACTCAATATACCACTTATTTTGAGATGAAATACCCACAATTTCAAGATCTTTTCACCAATGTAGACAATTTATAGCAATCACAATTTCTTATATTAAGATAGTCCTTTACAATCTACATAAAACTTTCATACACACATTTCATTTAATTCTCAGAACAACCTTGTTATAAGATTAGGAAAGTGAGGCCCGGAGAGGTGAAATTGCCTGCGTAAAGTCACATAATGTGGTAGGTGGCAGAGCCAGGACTAGCACCCGTGTCCCCTCACTTTGGTTTCCCAAGTTCCACACAACTTTCTTTATGCAAGTTATAAGATAGAGTATATGTCTCCATGTGCACACTTGTGAGCATGTGTGCTAAGTCATGTCTAACTCTGCAACCCTGTGGACTGTGTCACCTACTAGACTCCTCTGTCCATGGGATTTCCCAGCCAAGAATACTGGAGTGGGTTGCCATTTCCTTCTTCAGGGGATCTTCCCCACCCAGGACTGAACCTGCATCTCTTGTGTCTCCTGCATTGCAAGCAGATTCTTTACAACTAGCGCCATCTGGGAAGCCCACAAATGTGCACACTTGGTACTGGGGAATAGGGCAGGAAGTGTACCCTGTGATGAACCCCATTAATTTACTCCACTTGACAGACTTCTCCCTCTAATTGATGTAGGGCCTTGTATGAAGTCACATATATGTTTAACATAAGAACTGTATCTTTGTTTCAGCGTTTTATTTTGTGTTGGGTTATAGCCAATTAACAATGTTGTGATAGTTTCAGGTGGACAGTGAAGGGACTCAGCCACACATATACCTGTATCCATTCTCCCCCAAACTCCCCTCCCATCCAGGCTGCCATATAACATTGAGCAGAGTTCCCTGTGTTATATAGTAGGTCCTTGTGGTTATCCATTTTAAATATAGCACATGTCCATCTCAAACTCCTTAACTATCCAATCCTTAACTCCCCTCAGCAACCGTAAGTTCATTCTCTAAGTCTGTGAGTTTCTTTCTGTTCTGTAAGTTCATTTGTATCATTTCTTTTTAAATTTCACATATAAGGATGTCATATGATACTTCTCCTTCAGTAGTAATGTAAACTGGTACAGTATTTTTGGAGGGCAACTTGGCAATAGGTACCAAAAGCCTAAAAAATATGTACTCCCTTCAATCCATTTACTCCATGTTTATATATTTATAAGGCAATTATCAGAGATGTGTATACAAAGAAGTATATATAAGAATTTTTTCATGATTTTTTAATATAAATATTGGAAATTACCTAATGCCCAATAATCGGAGTTTGGTGAAATATATCAAGGAATAACTATATGTTTTACTAAGAAGCCATTAAATATGATATGAGAACTGTTAGGATATTAATTATCATTCCATATCATCTCTACCTATGGCTTTAATTTGCTGCTTTTAAATCATACTCTGGAAGAATTGAGGAAGAGGATAATTACATTTTTTTTTACATTTTTGATTGCTTTTTCAGCTGTGTCTCTGACTCTCTCTGTATCTTCATCTCTGTGTGTATACATATATAATATACTTTACTGACATAGACATATATTAATAATATATTGATAAATTAAAAAAACATATTATTTCTAATTTTTCTAAAATGAACTTATATCACCCATATAATAAAAAGCTATATGTTTTAAATCCTTCAAAAATCCATTTTAGAAAATGCATTGTGGTAAATTAAAGCAAAAAAAAGAGGAAAATATTAACATTTTAGTACTTTATGATTGGCACTTCATTAACCTGATGGCCCCAATTTATCAATTAAGTAATTCCCAAACCCATCTTTTTTAATATTTGAGGCAAAAGTCTCAGTAATAAGGGCAAACAACTTAAATTTTCTACACAGTAAATCAAGACAGAAGACAATATCTAAAAGCAATTTTTTAAAAAAATGTAGGTCAATAACATCATTGTCACCTTTGACAAAGATCACCAAGGTGACCTTGCAATGATAATAGAGTATAATATTATTAGTAATGATCTCCATATCCAATACACTATATATATAAATCATTTGTAATAGACTAGAGTGTTGCTCTTGATTGGCTGCAGTCTAATTGCCCAATGTGCATTTTTCATCACTGTTCATGTTGCTCAAAAAAGACATGCTTCTGCTCAAGTGTTCATGTAGTTCCATAATAGTGCAAAGTTAGAATCTTTTAAGGAAAGACATTTCAGAAAGTACTTAGATCTAGACTACAAAAAGTATTTCTGGCTCTTCTGCCACATATACCAGAGCCAGTCTGTAGAAATTGGCTTCATACTCATCAGGCTGATTCTGCAAGGCAGCTAGCAAAATTGCTTTAAAAATCGGACTGTCCTATATGCAGCATTTCGCCTGGGTGAGATACACAGAGGACTGGGAAGCAAGAGGGCTTTAAAATCAGATAGCTCTTCTCTGCTCACTTATTAATTGCCTTCTGACTGAGCCTTTACGAGCCTATCTTCCCCCTTATGATTAGCGAAGGCCAGTTCACACAATCTATGTAAGATACCCCAAGTCACTTGCCATCACTTACCAGTTCCCAACATGTACCACTTACCTTACCTTTTACCTCTTTGTTCGACTTAATAATTCATTACCACAAAAAAAAAAAAAAAAAAAAAAAAACTGCTGACTGTCTTAATACTGCATGAAGGCTAGCTACCCTTAGAGGGAAAAAAAAAAAAAAAAAGAATGTTTGACAGGGCCATCACTGAACACAACCAGATGATGCATAACAGAGGCAAAAACAGCAGGAGCCACAAGTGTTAGAAATGCGTCTTACAGAACGATTGGTTTTGGAGGTAGGCTAGAGCCTATAAGAAGAGCACTAAATCCAGATCTGAAAAGCTCATTAAGAGATCATCTAACCTAAGCTTTCATTAGTGCCACTGCCTCTTGTTTGGGCCCACCTAGAGAATAATATTCTACATCCTTCAGTTCTCAGCTTCTTAAAATGAAACTACCATCTGAGATTGACTAAGTATATAAAATGCATAAATTGGAGGTGAGCAGAAGAAAGGTCTAAAAATCTGGTTCAAAAAAAAGGACTTCCCTGGTGGCTCAGCTGGTAAAGAATCCGCCTGCAATGCAGGAGAAGACCTGGGTTCAATCCCTGGGCTGGGAAGATCCCTTGTACTCATATGTATTAATTTGAACATGCTTATATGTGTATATGGCTAGATCTCTTTCTCAGATGCATTTAAAAAGTATAACCCCTACTCATTTAGAAAATGGGGCTTTTTAAATTTGTTTTTCAATAATTACTCAATTACAAACTATAACTAAAACACCAAAACACCTATATTAACACTATACTTTCAAAGGACTTTGGGATGCATATCAGTCACACATTATTATACTGATGAGAATATCTTTTACAATTGCTACACATGCTTTGAAAACCCTAATGCTTTTTTTCTAATGGGACATTTACTCAAAGCCCTTGTAGAAAATAATTGTGTTAATAACAGAGACAGTTTCCCCATTACAATGATCAGTGTTCTCAAACAATTAATGCTGCAGCACTCTGTATTGTCACTTTCTTCCTGGGGGCCAGGAGAACTTCTAGGTTTACATTATTGGCTTCAGCTTCTTTTTTTCTGGCAATATGGGAATCTCTAATGATGAGACCTGCCAAAACTTGTCAATGCTATTTTTCTTCTTTTCCATTAGAGGTGACTGAGGCTGAATAGCCAAGTAATCTATAGTCTAACTACACTTAATTGTTTTTACTACATGACATGAAGAAATATAGTGAGTAATCACTTCTGTTTTACATGAAGTGAATTGCTAGTGCTTTCCACAGCAATATGAAGAAGGCTTAACTTGCCTAATCTCCCTCGAACACCCTGTTTAAATCCTAACATGATAAACTCAACCCTCCTTGATTCTCCAGTGAATGAAGACTAGATTGGATCAGTGGATCTCAATTATTTTCCCTGGCTGTAGAACTCTTCAAAATAAAGCAGCCATACAAAAGTTGGCCCCAATTACAATTGGTATAGTCCTCAAGGACAATAGGTTTATTCTCATTATTTATTACCTAAACTTCACTTCTAATGTGGAAACACAATTTATATTTGTGTTTTTGCTTCCTCTTTGTTTCATAAACGTATTTTTTTCTGTAATGAAAATTATATAGACTTATTTTAGAAAATCTCAAAAATACAGAAAGGAAAAACATCACCTATTACCTACCTCCTCTAAACAGAGATAATTATTTGCGGTATTAATCTTTTTCCAGTCATTTTTTCTTTCTTACATATTGGGTATATATAACTGTGTATTCTGCTTCATTATTTGATAGTGTAACATTAAATATTCTCCTTTTATCATAAAATATTACACTGTCTAAACTTATCATAAATCACTTAGCAATTCCCTTGCTGAATATTTAAGTTTCTTCATTTTTTTCACTCTTACAAATAATGCTTGGTGAAAATCTTTGCCAAATAAAGCTTTTGCTGCTTTTCTACACTATTTCTTCAGGACAAATCCCGAGGTAGAACTACTGGGTCAAATGGTATGAGCATTTTTAAGGCTTTTGGCTGCAAGCTGCCAAATCCATACCAACTAACATTTCAGCATGTCCTTATTATTCATGCATTTATTCAACCAATTCCTATTAAACATCTACTATGTACCAGGCTCTGTGCTAGGTGACATGAATGCAAAACAGACACCAAGTCCATGCCCTCAGGGATCTTATATATTAGTAGATTTGATAAATATAAATAAACATACAGAGTGATACCAAATAGTGATGAGCAGTATGAGGGAAAAACAGAGGCAGATAAAGGCATAGAGAGGACTCATTACATAGGATGGCCATGGAATATCTCTATGATGAAGGAAAACTTGTTCAAAGTAAGAAAATTCATTTTGGGCAGAGGGAATAGCAAGTGCAAAGGCCCTGGGAGACAAAAGTGCATGGCATGTTTAAGGAACAGAATGGAAGGTAGGGTGGCTAGAATGTTATGAGCAAAATTTGGCGGGCAGAATAGAAGGATATGAAATCAGATATATAAAGATATATAAATATACTAAATATATATATACACTAATATATATACTAGATATATATATATATATACATACACACACTAATCCTGCAGGACTGTGTAGGACATGGTAAAGATTTGTAAAATTTTATTTTATGTGTGATAACAAGCCAGCCATCAGAGGGTAGAAAGTGGGGAAATCACAAGATCTTATTTATTTTTTCAAAGGATCAACCTAGTTGCTGTGTGGAAAACTATGTAGGGTCAAAAATGTATATAAGGGCATAAATTGGAAGGCTATTTCAGTAGTGTAGGTGAGAGACAGTGGCTTAGACTAAAATGAGAGGAAAATGATTCAAAGGATATGGCTTGAAGGTATAGTAATGTCAGGTGTGAAAAAAGAAGAATCAAGAAAACTCTGAAGTTTGGGACTTGAGCAATTACACCAAGTGTCATCTTACAAAACAAAACTCTTTGTATTTATTTTTTCTAATCTGCATTTATTTTGATTATTGGAGATTGAGCTTTTTTCATGCTTACTAGCCATTTGAATTTCCTTTACTGAATCAGTTTCCCAAGTCTTTGCTCAGATGGCACTTATAAAACCCTTTCCTCCCTAAGCTTTTATTTCATTATTTCCTGGTTCGCCTTCTACCTCTCTGACTTTATTCTTTCTTGACTTGTTCTCTCTTGAACATTCCTCGTATTTCACCACCGTTTTAAGTTCAGTGTGTCTGGAGATTTCATCCTTACTTCTCTTCTTACTCTACATATACTCTCTAGGTGAACTCACCTTCCTATGATTTCAACTACTACATTGACTGATGACACACAAATCTTTTTCCAGACCTGATCTTCAGATCTGCAATTTCCATATGTGACAAATCATCTCTATCAGGAAGTCTAGATAGTGTCTCATATTAAGTAAGTTCAAACAACCTGATTATCCCCATCAAAACTGGCTTTTTCTTCTTCTATGTTCCCTGTATTGCTTAACAGCATTACACAATTTTCCAAGCCAAAAGCCTTAGTGTCATTTCTCCCTTTTCCTTAGCCTTTAAAGGTAATCGATTTCCATGTCCCAAATGCTGTTACCTTACGAGTAATTTTCAAAAATTTCCCTCTCCTTTCCATCTTTGCTGTCCCTGCCATGGTTCACACCCTCATAACTGCAACACAGTCCCTTAATGTACTCTTCATGGACTTCAATCCATCCTTCATACTGGCTGCCATCTTTCTAAAACTCAAAGTTGGTGACCTGCCCCCCTCACTTTAAAGCCCCTCATCTAATTCAGTAGATTCTGCTACAGTGCAGTACACTATGTGATTTTGGATAAAAATCATAAAAACCACAATTCTCCAGGATTTTCTTTCCATGCAGGAAAATACTAACACTCTCAGTCATTCAACAAATATGTACTAAGCCTCCTCTGTGTGTCAGGCACACAGAAGGAAATAAGACATTATCCCTGACCTCTGTTCCCCAAACCCAGACAGGAAATAAAACAATATTCTATTTTTCTGGGTTAGTATTCCCCATTGCTAATTTAGACTTGTACCCTTTCACAATCCTTTAGCCATGTGGACTGTGGGTCTCTGTATTCTCTAAAAAAATTCTTCCCTATTATTTAAAAGTCAATTCAAATGTCTGTCTCCCCCATTATATGGTAAGTTTTTTTTTTTTAAATATCTCTGTATTACTGGATAAACAGGCATTTACAAAGTTTGATGAATGAATGACTGACTGAACAGATGAAGTTTTTTCTTCATGAAGATGGTTTTATGAAGTATAACCAAAACTGTGTAATACTGAAATCTCCAGTAAAAAGAAGCCAGTCCATGAGACTTGGAGAGTCTACGGAAAACAC
This sequence comes from Bos taurus, assembly GCF_002263795.3. Classification (NCBI taxonomy): domain Eukaryota; kingdom Metazoa; phylum Chordata; class Mammalia; order Artiodactyla; family Bovidae; genus Bos; species Bos taurus. Next base: position 9,567,514 of record NC_037357.1, read on the forward strand.
TTGAGATTTCAAGACCTATTGTCCCAGAGCTCTGTGTAAACACTGATTCTTCTGCTTTCTTAACAACAAAGCAGTCCCAAGTATTTTGTTAAATGTCTAGGACCAGTGTTCCCTTCTTACTTAGTCTAGTGCTATTTTATATTTTCTTAAACATGTTTTATTCCATGATTAACAGAAATATATTGTTAAATTTTTCTCTATTCTGTGTTAAATTACCCTTAAAATATTTCCCTTGCACTGAATTCTAATTGTTTATATTAAGATTACTTCACTTTCACAAGTTGTCCAATGTTTCATTAAGGCAATATCTCAAACAGAGGATAAGAACAAAATAAATGAAAAATATAGCACTCTTGTGTTAACACTTTATTGAAAATAAAAAAATAAATAAATGGTGTCACACCTAAAGGTTGACATTTTTTTAGAATAAACAAGAAAAATCAATCACAAGTGCACTAACATATAGAAACACGCACAGAGTAAATCTGTAACAAAAGGTACCAACCCAGAATATTAGTGTGCTATTTTAGCTCCTAAGATAATTGAAAGAATGTATGAGCCAAAAACAATATACAAATATCACATTATTTTTATAATTTTTTAGTATATACTTAAAGAATAGGTCAGATTTAGAAGTAGAATAAAAAGATTAATCACTCCCAAAACTTTAGTGAATGTCCCAGAGTGTTTTTTCTCATAAATCTGTACCTACGACCTCAACTCTTGGAAACAGCTGAAAGAAAGAAAGAAAAAGAAAGGAAGGAAAGGAGGGAGGAATAAATGAGAGTGATGTTATTGGCACTTAGAGGTACAAGAGTCTTCTCAAGTTAAAGTAATAGGTATCAACTGGCCAATCAACAGCACAACCTTCTCCCTTAGAAGTCACTAGATCTCATTAGTGAAATTAATACAAGGAGTTTCTTACTTGACTTGCACAGCAATTCTGTCAATGCTTCCCTATACTCCTTAAAGCTCTAAAGATATGAGTTACAGTCACAAAAATATATGCATTTCAAGCATGCAGCAAGCAAACAGGTGATGTACTTATATGTTTCTATAATGTACACTTAATTTTTAATAAATATAACTTTAGAAAAAATTCCATAAATACAAATATATTTGGGGGCTAGTTAATAGAGCTGGAGAACACACATCAATATCACTCAAATGTTTGCAATTAAGCAGAGCAGCTTTAAAAAAAGAAAATCATTAATGCTAAAGGGGGGTAATGCACAGCGTATACATTCAAAATGTTGATCAGAAACATTTTGTTGATAGCAATTGAGTTAGCTAGGAACATTTCAGGTTTAGAAAGCTTCCAGCCACTGTGTGGTTATAGTGTATTTATACAACTCTATATTTAAACACAGGTGGTAATTAGCAAGATTGAGACACCTTTAATAAGGCATCATCATAGGTGCAAAGGATGTGTAACATAAGATGAGTTCATTATCAATAACTTTCCTGAATTAATCATCTCTTAGGACATTTAATTTTAAATGTACCAGAAAAAAACCTGGATTATTGGGATAGGCCATCTGCGGTATCTTTTTTCTAATTTCTCTGAACAACTGAAGAATTTTCTTAAAATGTCTATCCACTGCTGGGACACAGGGATTACAATATCTAATATACCAATTGTCCAGCTAATCTGGCACTTTCTCTTTGACTGGTGTCTCAACCACATAGAGGCATTAGAATTAACATGGGGTGCCACTGCCTTCTCCAATATAAACACTTAGAATCCACCAATTATACAAAACCTTGAAACGGGGAAATTTTCTCCTTGACCTTAGCTTGTGATCAGATTTTCCCCGAAGTATGCAAACTGATAGCAATGTACTTTTTATTTTGGCTGCTTTAAAAACTCTCATTCACACATGCATTTAAAAACACTAAGCTGTGATTCCAAATATTAAAATGAAACTGGATTTCCTTTGATAAAACCATATAGGGGTTCTACTTAAAGTCACACACATATACATGCACACACATATTAATACATATATTCATCAGCATTCTTAATATTTACAGTATCTTTCATCTAAATAGGAAAACTTTAATTTCTGGGCTTCCCAGGTGGCGCTAGTGGTAAATAACGCTCCTGCCAATGCAAGAGACTCAAGAGATACAGGTTCGAGCCCTAGGTCAGGAAGATTCCCCTGGAGAAGGAGATGGCAACCCACTCCAGTATTCTTGCCTGGAGAATTCCATGCACAGAGGAGCCTGCTGGACTACAGTCCATGGTGTCGCAAAGAGTCAGACATGATTGAAGCAACTTAGCATGCATGCATTAATTTCTAAAGGGAAACTGAGGTTGTTATCTTCATAACATCATTTAGATGAAGAGTTAAAATTAACTGATTATATATTTGGAACTATTCAGATGATTATTCTTTTTCACTATACACCCAAAAGTCAAGCTTCTGCTGAAAAGTTAGAGGAAATCAACATGACAAAGATATGACACAGATAGATACTAGGAAATCTACATGATCAATAATGATGATTGAAATTTTCATATTTTACTCAGATATTCTGGTAATTTTACTCAGACATGGCTCAAGTAACAAAAATAAACCAGTTATCAAAATATATGCAATTCAATACCCAACAACTGGATAATGATATCAAAAATACTCCTTAAAATGTAAAAATGAAAATATTATTTTTCCTAAACTCTTAAATCACTACTTCATTCTATCTTTAATAATTCTATCTGAGACATCTGTATTTTGAAGTTCTAGTCACTTTGAAACAGAAAATTACCTGGTGACATATAAATATAGATATAGATTTATATCTCTTTTTTTTCTCACCAAAATCCTTTTTGAGAATTACTCTTTCTTAGCCATAATATAGAAATTTGTGTACAGCTACAAATTCAGGGGGGAAAATTTTATTTTATCAGAACCCATAGCTGATAATATTGCAAAAGGCTTAACATGGATTGCAATTCAGCTCGTATAGAGTTTGTGATCCCCAAATTCAATTTTGTTAGTCATAATCAGCCACAAAAATGTTACAAAAGAATATGAGAAACATTAAAAGACAATTTCCTCATTGTTGACTACTTATCAACTGACAACTTAGTCAATTAAAGTTAAAACAATCAGTATGCTTTATGGTGATGGGTAAAATGAGTGTTTTACAGATTTCAAATAAATGTATTCAAATCCATTTGGTCTCTGTAATAAAAAAAAAGTGGGGCATAGATATTTTAATAAAATTGTTTTTATACTTGAAAAGGGAAAATAACGAACCTTACCGGAAAATTCAAGCATCGTTTATATTTAACTTTACTATGATCTCTAACTAGGCTTCTTAAAAGTCTACAAAATCATAATTTGACTGAACATATTTTTTCAATGCAATAGCTAATATAAAACTATTTTACAGCTGTGAAGTCCTCATAGAACAAAAAACTCTCTGTAGCATACACATAAATATCAATAGGAATGCACAAATCAAAGTTCTTTTTTCGTGACTAGTTTTAAAGAACTGCTTGATTAGGGACAAGTGGGGCTGCAGTAAGATCTTCAGGAAAATGACAGTGATGGCACTGATTTTTGTTCTGCTTAATTGTTTATTGCTCATAAATTCAATCCCCTAGCTTTTTATAGTTACTCTCAGGGACCAACAGGCTGGCATGAAATTAAATTAACAAGCAGGTTCCCATCCTGAATTAGTGACTCCCAGCTGTCTGTCCCGTCTAGTTTCCATGGCAGTGGAAGAATCGGTGAAAAGTGAGGTGCAGGAAATCGTAAGAAGCCAACATATCAAACTCTTTAAGTTGATTTCTTTAAACTGATGAATCAGTACCGGGGGTGGAGGTGGGGGAGATAGAATTGAAGTTAAAGTGTTTTATTTCCTGGCTTTTTGAAAAGGCCAGTGTGTTTCTGTTTTTATAACTGCTTTGTCACTGCATCTCCTTAAACATTTCATAGAAGGCTGTAGATTCAGGGTAGCATTTGGCTCATTATACGTGTTATAGTAACCCAAGAGTGTTTAAGGTACTCTATATGTATTTTAAAGGGTTTCACTTTATGTCTTTATTTTTTGACATAGGTATTAGGATTCATCAGCTTGTTAAATGACTCCAAAATATCCAGAGACCAAGTAAAAAATTCTCTCAACCAACCAGATGTTTGTTTGCATCACCTCAAACAGCTGGATGGTTGACGGAACTTTTCACTCACATATTTAGGTGTCACCTAGATACAGCCATAGAGACCTGTCATAAGTACCCAGGAAAAAAATATTAATCTTGGCACATATCTACCATAAACACAGATATGAAGGCTCTGAGTAAGAGCTTCTCAGGGCGTGATTCACTGATATAAAAAGAGATGATTTAACACATTTTCCTGTGTCCATTTTCCAATTCCCTTCTCCACTCCATTTTAAGTAGGTGGGAAAGGAGAACCCAATATTTCAGAATCATTACATCACATTGAAAACATCATCCAAGAGATAGTGGTTAGTTGGCATATATGCATGTTTCACCATATGCTATTGTTTACCTAAAGTGGAGGCCTGGACAGGAAGTAAAAGTCAGAATTTTTTTTAAGCTGTAAATTATCCAAGATTATACTTCCAGGTCTAGAAATGAGTCCCAAAGTTACATAAGAATTTAACAGGCTTTATTTATTAGACTCTAAATGATTATTTTTAAAGCATTAGTGATTCAACATCAACTGTAAAAATATTTACTATCTCCAATTAAAACTAGTTTGCTTTGATTATATATAGAAATGTTCACAGTACAATTCAGTACAAATATTGTTACAAAACAATTTTCAGTTTATGCCATCATACTCCAATTCACTCAGCCCTATTTTTCATGAGTTCCAAATGTAAGCAATTTCATTGGTCTTGCTAAATTGTACCACAGTACATCTAGCAGACTATAAAATCTCTATACATTATATAAATTGTCATTACAGGGTACCACATACGGTAGACACACATATGGTTGGACCATCAAGGTTGTTTGGAATAATTAAAAGCTGTGTGAAACCTTTTATAGCATTCACCTGCTCAAACTAAGCACAGTTCTAGCTGGTTCTATGTGATATTTACTTTCCTCAGTTCTTAAAAAAAATCAATGGAAAACAGAAAGGACAAGAAATTATATATTAAGCCAGGAATCAGAATGTTTTACCATCTAGGGAAAGGAAATGGAGTAATTTCAATTCAAAACAGTAATTTAATCTAATACTCAGAATCTACAGATGATTTAAAGCAGTTTTTGTACATGGAAACAGTTTTGAAAGCTGATTCCTTTTAATTTTTTTATAATCAGCAGCTGTATTTCCAGTCATTGATATATTCTATTGATCACAATTGCTATTAATAAATACTATCCTTCACAATATTCTTTATCATTTAATCTGCCTGTAGTTGTGCTAGTAATCCAATTCAAACCATTCTTCCAAGTGGTAAACGAAGGGAATCTTCTTATATAAAAAAAAAAAGCATGCATAGATTACTACTTTCAAGGGTAAATCTACATACAAGAGCTTAAAGAAACATATATAATATTAATAAAATTATCATACATGTTTCACATCTGATGCACGGCATTCTCATGAGATTGTTTCTAAAAGTGTGTGTGCATGATGTGTGTGTGTGCGTGAGAATGCTAGAATATGTGAATATTATAAGAAAATTTGCTTTCATTAATTAATCTTTGCATCAAGTATTCAAAGTACTGCTCTTCTTTTGACCTCAGGTCAGTAAGTAAGTAAGTAAATAGATAAATAAATCACTTGTTTGGGAAGCCTTAGGAAATTTATTAACCATAATCTACACCAAGTACTTGACAACAATACTGAAAACTGAAACTGATGGACTTTCAGGAAAAGAAAGCTTCAAGTAAAAATTACATGGATTCTAATTGCTATTTCTAACATAAAATGGAAAAAAAAAACTTTATGTTAATACTGAACCTTCTAACCATTTCCAAGTTTTAAGACTGTCATGGAAAATAAGCTTTCTGTTCTCAGAGGCACCATATCAAAAGAATACTTTGCAGTTTGACAATTTAAAATCGTATTGTACAGAATAAACTTGAATGTTGGACTGTCCTGTTTCAGCAAGAATCTTAGTATTAAAGGCATCAGAAAGGTATAATGACTATAAGGGAAACTATGATCATGTCAGCATTATTTACACAGATGACAGTGAAGTGAAACACCAAGACCTTTAGAGTATTTAGATTTCAAATTAGGCCTTTGAATGAGATAGTAGTTAATATACAATCTGATTTTACTTTTTAACACAGCTATTTATTTCAATATTTGGAATCTCACTTAATCTTAGAGCACAATGACTCCACAAAGCAGTCTTTCCTTCAGTTCCATTGTATATTTTGTCAAATGACATGACTATTCTTAATTCATAATGGGGACCTAGAACTAATGGTAAATACAAATTCATGGATTCAAAAAATACTCGGTTTGTACTATGTGTCTGGCATGGTTCTAGGGAATAGACTCTATTGGTTTTATTATACAAAGGTTAACCTTTGTTCATTGAGCTGTTTTCCAGAAACACCTGTTTTTCAAAAACATTCTGGGGGACAATCTGAAAACTTTTAAATAACATTTAGAGCATGGATTCATTTTAGAAATTACCTGAATCCCTTTCCGAATGCATCTTGGGACTTTCTTTTATTATCATTAAAAGATTCCAACATTACTTTGACATACTTACACACTACCCTTTAAAAAAAAAACTTTTCAACAGTAAATTATTTAACACATCACACACACACACACACACACATAAAACGTCTTATGAACTTGGACAAAAATGGCAAAATTAAGATTCTGCTTTTCCAGTTAACTACTTAAAGGGTCATACTAATGCCTTATGAAAATTCATTTTCCCCCCACGTTGCAGGTATTAGGAGCAGGGGGGTGGTAAGCAAGCAAGTAAATGCTGGGTAACCAGGGAGCAGAATGTAAGGCTGTGGATCTCCTTTTAATAATAAAGCCTTTCCTCCTTAGACTGTGCTTTCTTAGCAGTACAGGGGTGTCCTATGCTCCAAATCGGAAGTCTTCGGACTAAGAAGACAGACAAGGATATTTCAATCAAAAGATAAAGCAGACATTTGCAATGTTTTCCCCAAACAGGTTGAGAGTAGCGATTGATGCTCATAGTATAATGTACCTGGTTTGTTAATTATGATCACAGAACAACAGTCTAAAATTCAAAGAAGCTGTCTGTGACCCTTAGCACAAACGCAATCAATTAAGTGCTAATCTAACAGTACCTAATAGGATCCACTGGGGTGTTTCGTTTCCTTTTTGTTTCTAAAACCGAGTGGCTACTAATTTCCCTACTATGACACTAGGAACTTCTTTTTGTATTTTTTCCGGGCACCTCAAATACTCCTCCGAATTAACATTCCAGGTAAATTAAAAAAAAAAAAAAGGAAAGTTCAGGACATCTCCCGACCAATTGCTTCATTTTGGAGACCTACCCATATTATCATATCGCCAGTAGCAGTGATGCAGATCCGCTAAGCCCCAAAGCTGCCGACGGCTAGCACGAGCTGCAAACCAGCCCCAGCCCCCGCCCCCGCCCCTACTCTCCCGGTGGCGAAATACATGTTGAGACGACATCTACGAGTGGAGTGAGATCGTCCGTCTCCGCAACTGTAAACAACCGACCGCACTGGGTTTGCTGAAATGTTTAAATATACTCCTGACTGCAAACACATCCACTCACCAAGTTGCGCTGTCTCCCCTTCTCCACCTCCTAAAATTGAACGGGCAACCTGCCCGTTGTAGAGTAGAAAGTGAGGTTACATTTCCCCAGGTATGCCTAGAGGGTACCTGGCACTCCGCAAATGTGCTGTCCGCTGGTATATTGCCCGTACCACATCTCAGGATAAAATGCGAAAACACACAACCCGCGCAGCTGAGCGCGTGGTGAAAGCCAACACCGACGGCTCCCAGAGCACCGACTGCTGCGTAATGACTGTCTCTTGACAAAGATTGGAGTGTAGGAAGGACGCATTGGGTAGGGCCCCAGACGGTGTGGGTTAGAAGGAGGTCCTGGAGTTTCCCCCGGAACCTGGACTCCCCGAGTGTGGTTCAAAGAGAAATTCGAAAGCAAACAGGTACTCAAGTGCGTCCTAGACCCTAGGCATTTTCTCTTCAGAGAGACAGGAGCGGGACCCGAGTGGCCCAGCCCCTGGCGGACGCTCCAGGTGGGAAAATTGCTGGAGGAGAGGCGCCCCCTTGTCTCTTCTCGGACCGAACCCGCCCCGTCCCCAACGTCCAGGTCCACTTGTTAGAGCGCCGGGGCTCTGCGCGCTAGCTGAGGCGAGCCCCACTCCGCCCCCCCTCCCCCCCGCCTTTCAGAACCGGAGGAGTTGGTTGGCAAAAGTGTCGCCTAAGAAGCCTAGTGAGCCCTCGAAGGGCAGCGCCCCCAGGGCCCGCTGAAAGCTTGAACTGCGGACAAGGCCGACCTCCCATATGCCCCGGGTGGTCCAGAGCCCTGAGCCGGGCGAAGACCTGGAGAAGAAGGAGCCGAGGTTCTGCCACCTCGAGCCGGGCTCTCCGAGCGGACGCTGCCCGCCACTCAGGGCCGGGAGCCGCCATCCGCCGCCTGCAGCCTCGGGGCGAAGTTAGCCGCGAGTCCTCGGGGTGGGAGGCGGGAGGGTAGGGGCCGCGAACCAAAGGGAAGGATGTGGGAGCCGGGAGCAACGCACCTACCTAGTCCAGGCGCAAGTTTCAGTGGCGTCCCCAGGTGCGGTCCCCCGCCCCCTCGCCAGGTGCTCAGCCCCGCCGGGCGCTGCCGGAGCCCGGGACCTCAGGCGTCTCAGCCGGTTCCTGCGGGAAACGACTGTAAATCCACATTACTGTTCGAGCTGCCGCTCGGGCCCCAGCATCGCTCTCCTCCGGTCCGTCGCGACGGTGCTCCGAGCCGGCAGCCGCCGGGGGCAGGTACCGAACCTGGCTACTACCGCGCCAGTGGACGATCGCTGCCCGGAGGGTGCTAGCGCCCGGGGTCGTATGTGGGTGCGAGAGTGTGTATACCCGTGTGTGTCCGTGAAAGAGAGTGTGCGTGTATGTGCGAGCAGAAGGGATGAGCTCAGCCCCCGGGGCACTCGGAGGTGAACTCCGGGCTAAGCCGGAGCCCGCCGCGCTCCCGGGTGCGGGGCGTCTGCACGGCTGATGGCTGTGCTGATGTTGCTGTGGCCGCCGCCGCCGCGCTCTAAGGCTGGTCGCGGTGGTGCAAAAAATGTTTCTCCGCTACTCGAGACCAAAAAACCTGCCCTGTCTACTGAGCATGCCCGGTTTGACAGTTCCACAGCCAAGGTTTTCTTTTTTTTTTTTTTTCTCTCCCTTTTCCACCAAGACTCCAGGTTTTAGCCGCAGCTGAGATGGGGTGGGGAGGAAGGGGGAGCTCCGGAGGAGGAGCAGAAGAGGAGGGCTGAGGGAGCAGGTAGCGGGCAAAGGAAAGGGAAATCAAAATGAGAAAGATCACGGTGTTAGAGGGTGGAGGGAGGGAAGGAGAAAGCTGGGGGTGGGGGAGCAAAGGAAGGAAATATGGATCAACAAAATTTAGATTTCGTACCACGATGAGTTCCCGGCCAGAGTACTCTCATGACCAGCTTCTATTTTCTCCAGAGGGTTAGGTGGGGTGGGAAGTGGGGTTCGGAGGAGTGTTTGTCATCCCCAAATCAACCTGGGATAGTGTTTTATAGTCAAGACATACACAAACGCACGCGCTGTTGCACATACCACACACACACACATATACAGAAGCGTGATCACGACCGCGATGTGTAAAGCCTGAGGACTGACTTAGAATGCAAAGTCTCTTGCCAGCATAACTTTAGCAAAAAAAAAAAAGAAAAGAAAAAAGCGAGGTGGCGGGGAGAGAGAGAAATGTTTGGGTTCCTCCTTTCCCCCTCTACCCCGCCTTCTAGAAAAGCCCAGCCCGTGAGTGCGGTGCGAAAGAGACCCGCAAGCTTTCTTAGCGTCGGTCCCTGTGAGAGGACCTCTGACTGCCTCCCGCTGCCAGCGTGACCTCAGTGAGCGAAGGCCGGCCACACGCAGCCTCCTGGCGGCGCGTCGGGTCAGCGCTGACACTATTCCCCCCTCCCCCACCCCCCGAGCCGGGCCCTGCGCTCCAGCCGCTGCCCCGCCTGGTCGGCCAGCTCCCTGGGCTCCCCAACCGGCTCCGCCCCTCACCCAGGTTCGGTCCGTGCCCCAAGCCCTGGATCCCTCCTTTTCCACCCTCTTGAGCTTCCGCGAAAAAGCGGAAAAGCGGAATCTGCACGCTCAGAAACTCGCTTTGGGAGCCTAAGGAGTCCTACTGGGCATGCTCAGGACTTGGGGCGCCTCGCGTGGAGTAACTCTCCAGCCGCCAATATCTTCACGGCTGGGCCAGATGTGAGTCTGAAGTGGGAGACGTGGACCCCGGATCGGGATTTGGCTCCGGTTCCGGGAAGGGCGGCGGCGACGCCCACAGTCGCCTCCTCCTTCCCGGCTTCCCGGCGAGAGCAAGACGGTGGGAGATACCAAGTGCCGAGCCAGGGGAGCGGCACCAACTGGAGAAATGAGTCTAGCGTACTCCCAGACCCCCTTCCCCCAGCGCCACCCCCGCCGTAGGCAGGTAGGGGGCGCGCAAAGCAGCGGAGAGAGCCCAGTGAGTGTTTGCCGGGACTGCTAGCCTCTAGGTAAAGAAAGAGAGCGCGAAGAGTTGAATTTTCTTTAGAAGACAGACGTTACCGATGGTTTTCTTGAGTGAAGAAAGAAGGGCGTGTGTGAAAATGTGTATGTGTGCACGCACGTTTGTAATTTTTCTCCGCAAGAGCAGGGACAGGAAAGCGAGAAACTATTGGCGAGTTGAGAGTCCGCTAGGGGTTGCAATAAGGCACATTTGGAGCCTTGGCTGGCGCTAATTAACAGGAAGAGTTGCTCGCGGCTCGTCGGGCGCCCACCAAAGCTTCCAGTTGTTCTTCTCCCTGGGTGGTGGCAGCTGCACGAGCATGGCTTCCGGGCTGGACGGTCCCTGCACTCCCAAGCAGGGAGACCGGATTCGGTTTCCTAAACAGAGATAGTACAGGATGATGCCAGTGGAGATCTCGGAACAGTGTGTTCCCATCTTCGCAGGTTTTGATACAGGTATTTGCAAAGAGGCAACATTGTAAGCCCAGCACACCAACGAGGGGAGGAACTACAGCTAGCTGAACACTCTCAGGGTAAGAATCAGAGAATCGAGAGAACGTTTATCCCCATCGTCCCTTTTTAAACACTGCCTTCAGCTTCGGGCAGGAATCATTTGGATTACTGCCGCTCACCATCACCCCTCGCTCTGCCAACAAAGAAACAAAAGATGACAACCCGACTGGGGGGGGGGGGGATAGCAACTGCTTCCAGAACCATCTCTGTGTTGGCAGTTGAAAAAGCAATGGGGAAGGGGTGGCTATAAAACCTGTGTCTAGCCACCAATATGTAAACGAACATTCCTAAAACCCACTACCCTCCTCCAAAAACAAAACAAATACCTGTATATGTGAAAACATATATTTCGGAGATATATATATATATATATCCTAAATAAAGAAAAGATTTCTCATTAAGAACTACCTGAGCAATGAACTGTGGAGGGAAAAGACTTTCAGGATACCTCCTCAATTCCCATCTAAGAGTTCTAGAAGGAGGAAATAGAAACATCTGGTCAGTTACTTCTCCAGTGATTCAAATCACTCTCTGAGTCTAAGGAATTCTGTAAATAATGATTAAAGAGAGTTCCTCATTAATGAAAAGGGAATTTTGGCAGAATGAGACTTGGACAAATCATAACGGCCATGGAAATGAAATGTACGATTTAAAACCATGATCATCCTCACTCTCACACTTGCTACCTCTTTGTTAGTCATTTCGAAGACACAGGGAGGAAGGGACGGTTGATACCCAGGGATTTCATGAAAGGAAACTCAGCTTGTTTCTCTCCTGGCAATTTGGCAGTCTGTTTAATCATCTTTTTTTTTTTTTTTTTAAAGAAACTCTCCTCTATCGCCTCCTCCTTATGTTTTCTCTCACATTCTTCCCTCTCATTTTCCTTACCAGTCTTGCACAACTCCCTGGAGTCCTTAATTCATTTGGTCTGCACCTGTCTCCCTTTAGTTCCTTCAAAAACATTGTTTCCCTTTCTAATTCCAAAGTACAGGCGGCTCTCACTTTTCTCCATTTCTGCAGAACCGATTTAGTGCTTCTGGAGGTCCATAGCCTGATACTGTAGGTGGATTTCGGAAAGCATTTATTCAACTTCAGAGATTCCCTAGACACATTTAAGTAACAGGAAATTGAAGAATTTTTAAGTGTTTTGCTCACAGGACCAGGAATTTCTATTTTGAATGTGGATATCAGAAAGAAGCCATGCTAAATTGCCAGTTTTAGAATGGTCAATGTGAAGGAAAATATAACCAGTTGTAATGGAGCATACAATCTGTATAAGACAGTTACCCAGTTGCCTGGGTTATGTTATTAATATTCAAATAATTTGCTAGGAATTTTAAAAGAGATACCTTTTCGTTAACAAAGACCACACACATGCATGCATACATACATTTATACCCAAAACTAATGTAATCACATAAGTTCAATTCAGCTGTTGCATATGGAGCATCTACCTTGTTTCAGGAACTGTGCCAGCACTTAGAATAGTAAAGAAATTGCAGAGGCTAAAATATGTTCAAAGATTTGTGAACAACTTACTAATCAACAAGCATAAAATGAATGGCTGTTACCATGTTCCTAGAACAATTCAGTCCTAAAGAACAATAGTTAGCTTTGATTTCTGTTAATTTGTTTAATCCATAGCTTGCATTCTTTGCAAAGAATGCATAATGGAAAATATCACTTATTTCAATCTTGTTTCTAATACCCTCATAAGTAAAAGTGTAAGTACAATAATATTAGAAGACTGAAGTCAATAACAATTACATAGAGAAAATCAACGTGAAGCATCTGAAATGAAGGTTTTTAGGGTGCTTGTCTAATGGTAAGATGATTTCAAAGGCACAGCTTCAGTACATACTGGTTGTGGTGAACCATTATTTCCTATTGCAACTGATAACAATGCTGTCTGGAGATCAACTACCAGAGATTATGAATGGTGCCAGGACCGCAGCTTTTGGCTACTATGATTGGAAGCAGGGAAAGGTATAATGATTTTGTACCCAATCAGTTTTCATAAACAACTATAAAATTGCAGTCACCAGTTTGCTGCTAGGGAGTGCCCATTTCCAGGTAGTCATGGGCCCCTCTGAGAAAAGCAGCCACATTAGAGGAAGTTCACTTGAGCTTGATGTGAACAGGTTGTGGCCATGATTCTGCATCCATATGTTCAGAACAGATAGCCAGACACATTTTTCACACACCCAAGTAAGGCTCGGGAGAACAACAGAAAAGTCAGTTAAAGTCTCTCTATTCCTATCCCCAATTAAAATCTTCTGTCTACCTAACCCCACCAGGTCTTCCCTGGTGGCTCAGTCAGTAGAGAGTCTGCCTGCAATTCGGGAGACCAGATTTGACTGGATTTGATCTTCCTTTGGTCAGGAAGATCCCCTGGAGAAGGGAATGGCAACCCATTCCAGTGTTCTTGCCTGGAGATTTCCATGCAGAGAGGAGCCTAGCGGGTTACAGTCCATGGGGTCACAAAGAGTCGGACACGACTGAGTGACTAACAATTTCACTACCTATACCTATTTAGTGTCCAGATGGATCCTGTGGATCCACTTCTCTGGCTAGAGTTCCAAGGAGAAGAAAAATACTTTTTTTTTTTTTTTTTTTAACTTTGGGCTTTAGCAAGTCACTTTGCATTCCATATAGCAAGCCCTGCTCATGGAAGTGTACATTTATAGAGAATATCCCTCACTGGAAGGGTTCCATCAATGTTGCTGCACCTTACTCTCAAAATAAAATGTATCACTATTACAGATTAATCATAACCTTCAGAAACCAAGACTTCTCAATAGGGTGTACTGACAATTCATTTGTATTATTGCTATAATGAATTCAAATATTTGCTTAAATTTAAAATTATAGACCATTTCAAGAATGACACCTTGGGCTTTAATTTATATGAAATTCACTTATGTTTGATATGCATACACATAAAAATATGGCAATAACAATAATTTGTTCCCTCATAAAGATGACATAGTGCTTTCCCTTGCAGATCTGAAAGCTGACTTTATGCTAGTGTTTGTCTTTTTATTGGAAATACTTTTAAGAATATTACTTTCTGGCACTTTTTAACTATCACAGTTGTTGAAAAGGGGAGATATTGATTTCAAAATGTACCATGATTTCTGTTTGAGAGATGAAATTACACTCCTGAAAAAGAAATTGAAAAGAGTATAGAACAATTAGGATTGGCCTGTTGGCATTTAAGTGCATTTGAACTTCTAACTTACGACCTCGTTGTCATAACCCTTTAAGTGAATTATCACGATTGACTTACAGTTAACTATTAATTTGTATTGAAATAACTATAGCATTTTGTGCTTCAAAAACGCACACTTAATAATGGCCATAAGATTTTTATAGCTACGTACATTAATAATTGCTACTAGATGCTAACAATTATTAGACTAGTCTATCATAAACAGAATTTAAATGCATTTTGTATGAAAATCAGGAACTAAGATGCTATCATTTTCCATGCTACACAATGAGCACGAAAATTTCATCTCAGATTAAGGAAACAGACTCCCGATACATATTTTCATTCTCTTATTCATGCTTTCATTAGGCAAAGATTTATAGAATACCCACTATGTGCCTATTCAGTGCTAAGTACTGGAAAGAGAATGGTAAAGAAAACATATCTGTTCCAGCCTTTGTGTAAATTAGAGTTCACTGGCAAGAGATGGATATAACCAATCCCATGAGGAGCACTCTGAAAGAACAGAACACAGTATTGGCAAGAGAACAGAGGAGACTCAATTTAGATTGAGGTGGAAGCAGTGAGGTAGGCGTCCCTGAGACAGCAGCTACTAATCTGAGGCATGAATGAGTAGTAGTTAGCATTCCAGGCACAAAGTAAAGAATGCATGGTATTTGACATGAGAAATGTGCAATGTCAAGGTGCAGAAAGACAGCCTGTGCATCTGGAGTGTGGTGAACATGAGTAGTGTATTGGGGTGGGGGTGGCAGAGAGTGACATATATGAGGAAGGAGAGGCAGGAAGGAGTCAAATCATACAAGGGTTTAGGGGCCTTGATAAGGATTTTAGATTTTGTCCTCAGGACAATGAGAGGATGTGCTATGATCTGATTTACAGTTCAATGGCTCTTTACCTGCATCAGTCAAATTCTGATACTTGCCAACTCTCAAATAACAACACTTTTTCTATCCTTATTCTTCCTGACCTATCTGGTCCAGAGACTCCTGGGAGCTACTTAAAGACTTGTAGGGTGTCTGTGTAGTCCAGATTATTTTCACAATAATATCAAGATAATATTTGCCTTTCACTCATATTCTCTTACAAATGTACAACAATTAATTGAATGCAAAAGCAACTATGAGAATTTAGCTGTGTTCTATTAGTGTTAGTCGTGTCCCCCTCTTTGCGACCCATGGACTATAGCCTGCCAGGTTCCTCTGTCCATGGGATTCCCCAAGCAAGAATACTGGAGTGGGTTGCCATTTCCTTCTCCAGGGGATATTCCCAACCCCTGCACTGCAGGCAGATTCTTTATCATCTGAGCCACCAGGGATTAAGCTAGGTGGTAAAAGATAAGAATACAACTCTCCTCAATAATTGTTTGGGAAAAGATGGTACTTTTTCATGAAACTCTTATTTATATTAATATATATTAAGTTTATTACTGTTATTTTAAGTGTATCAGTACATAAATAGTTGATTTCTGCCTGCTTCAACTTCTGATACATAAATATCAATAGAGATAACTGACAAAGATAACAGCAATTTGGGGTTCTTGAAAAAAATTTTAAGAGCATAAAGAGGTCCAGAAACCAATGCCAACCACCAATCTTCTTTTCTTAAAACTGGTTGTGGTTTCCCTCCCATCAGAGTCTTTTTCTGTTCCTGAAAGCTCAGTCCTCAGATTCACAATAAGAAATTGATTTTTACATTGCAATCCAGAATGATTACTTACAACTGCTATATGATGCATTTTGAAATTATCTATTCCATTCCAACCAAATCAATTGCTTTCTTAACCCAATAACCCACACTTAGAAAAAGCATGAATGATCTCACTCCATTTCTAGGTTTCAATAATTACTTCTAGTTTGATACCTTTGAGACCATATTCCCTGTCTCAGCACTCCTCTCAGGTGCCACCTCTAACAGCTGGCTAAACATTTCTTGCTTAATATTTCACAGTTACCTCAAACTTAACTTGTTTAAAATTGAACTCATCCCTCAAATATTCTTAAATAAAAAATACAGGAGATTATAAAAGCATGTAATCTGAGATTTATATGAACTGACTAAAACTAAAATATATGCATGGAGAAAGGACTAGGAAAAAGAATCACAATAGTATAGTGATTAATGGGATTGTTAATTTTAATTGTTAGTTTTCATTTTCTTATGTTTTCCTGATATTTACTTTTCTATAATAAGTACGTACTAATTCATAATCAGAAAGCTACTATTAAAAACAACACTAGTCTTCCTTATACGTCCTACATGTCTTCATGTCTTTCATTTTAAAGGTATGATTCTATTTATCTCAAGATTTGCTTTAAACACATTTTCCAGTAATAATCATGTTAATAATGCAAATTTCTCCAGGACCACTTTATTTTATCACGAAAGGAATTCTAACTGCAGGATGGGTATAGGCAGGAGTCAACACCACCACAAAGACGGTTCATCAGTTTTCTAGGATACCCAATACATTGGTTGAAGTTCTAGATGCTACATGTTTCTGCAGCTCTCTCTGTCTTGAAATTGTATGAAGTATAGTTTATCCCACAGACCATCAAATGGACGCTTGGTTACAGTGGGGCAGTCTATCCTTCCGTTCAAATACAGTTATGAATAAAATCTAAAAATTCTGTATTTCAGAACACTCCTGCATCTGTCCAGGATGCCCACTCCTTCTCCACCTTTACTTGTCTATTCATATTTATCAGACTTATATCCATTACTCCCTCTTCCAAGAAGCCTTCCCTGGACTTCCATCCTGAAATGCTTTCTCTCCTCTGAATTGCTAAACTGCTTTTCCTTTCTTGGCCCTTATTCCATTCTCCTTTGTATTAGAAGTAGTTATTTAGATGCTTGTTTCTCCCATTGTACTTTTATTTCTTTGAGGGCATGGACATATCCTTCTATATATCTTTAGTTATACATAGTAGGTCCTTGAGAAATAACTGGGGATAAATTTTTAATTTAGCTATTTTATTTCTAAAGCAAAGGATAAAAATAATGAGAATTGAGAAACTTCTAATATGTTCTGTTTGATCAAATTTAATTGCAATTTAAATTAAATTGTAAATTGTAACTGTAAATCAAATTTCCTACCTCATGCAAGTAATTTTCTTTAAAATCTGGTGCTTTGGTTTAACACAATCCTTAGTCCATGCCATGGGAATGTCTAAGAGGTAAAACTGTGTTTGAAAGAGATTCTTTCTATGTATCTAATAAATTAAGCTTTTTGGATAAGTATCAATTATCTTCTACTGCATAACAAATTACCTCAAAACTTCTTAGCTTAAAACAACATTTTACCATTTCTCACAATTTTGTGAACTAGAGGGGAATTTTTTCTCCTGGCCTTGCCTGGTCTCATGAAATAGCTGTACTCAGTTGGCAGGTCACATGGGACTGTCTTCATCCCACATGGCCTCACGTATCTGGTGACTCAGCTGGGCCAGTGGGAACAACTGAGGTGCCTTAATCTCTCTCTAGGCTTCCCTGGTGGCTTAGACGGTAAAGCATCTGCCCACAATGCTGGAGACCCAGGTTCGATTCCTGGGTCGGGAAGATCCCCTGGAGAATCTCTCTTTGTGCAGTCTGGCCATGAGATGCCATATCCTCTGTATCAGTTAACTATTGTTGCATAACAAGTGACCCTGAAACTTAGTGGCTTAAAACGACAGCAATTTATATTTCTCATGGTTCTGTAGGTTAGCCACACATTTGCTCTGCTGATTTTTCCTTGACACATTCACGTGGCTACATTCAGCTGAAGAAGGTTGGCGGGGCTCAAAGGTACAAGGTGGCCTCACATGTCTGGCAATAGGAACCGGGTCCTGTCTGTACGCCTTAGTTGTCAGTTCTTCTCCAGATGGTCTCTTTTTCCAGAGTTGGCTACACCAGCTGCCTCAGATGCTGGTGTCAGGACAAGCACCCCACGATGGCACATATAGAAGCTACAAGGCCTGGAAAGGCTAGGCTCTAGAACACACACAATGTTACTTCTGCTGGGTTCTATTATTCAAAAGAGATCACAGGATGGGAGAAACAATGTTCATCTCTTGATATGAAGAGCTGTAAATAATGTGACCATGTTTTTCTTTGTATCATAGGCACAATTTGAGATATGAATTATTATAAATTCAATGTTCTACTGGATTGTGGTATAGTTAAAATTCCAGTGCAGGTGATGTCATTTTTTTCCTTTTTTATTTAAAAACATTTCTGTCCCATTCTCTTTTTTTCTTTTTTGTTACATAGGAAATCCATGAATGCATTCTTGTTGCAAAATATTCAAGGGATAAATAATAGTGAACTCCTACACAGTAAGCTTATAAAATGACCAGGCTTCATTTTAAGTGCTTTATCGAACAGCACCTCAGTTAATCCTTGCAAGTCTTTGAGGTAAGCAATATTATCACCACCATTTTTCCTGGTGGCTCAGAGGTTAAAGCGTCTGCCTGCAATGCAGGAGACCTGGGTTTGATCCCTAGGTTGGGAAGATCCCCTGGAGAAGGAAATGGCAACTCACTCCAGTATTCTTGCCTGGAGAATCCCATGGACGGAGGAGCCTGGTGGGCTACAGTCCACAGGGTCACAAAGAGTCGGACAGGATTGAGCGACTTCACTTTCACTTTCATTTTGTAGATAAAGAAACTGAGGCACAGAGAGCTTAACTTACAGGTCTAACTTGCCAAGATCACATAGCTTGTTAAGTAGCAGGCTGCTGAATTCTGTGATCCCAGAGTCTATGCACTGAACTCTGCTATAACTCACCTTAGTCTTGCCCCTACTTTCACCCTGTCAACAATTTGATATGCATTTCTTTAGTCCTGGTTCTAGACATTTATGTATATAAATATATTTAAATGCATTTTCCTTACCTACACTGGATCACATTATATTCTTGTTTATTTTTGGTATACCTGGTAGTATTGTATACCATTAATAAACTATTGGTTAGTAGCATATTCAACTCATACTTTTAAAATGTAGACTCGCCTTGAAGTCAGGAGTAGCCTATTTAAGTATAGTCTCCAAAATTGTCCCAGAAGCAAAAACAAAGTGATCTATCAAGTGTTAGTTTACAATATGCTAATTTCTAAGTAATGTAAAGATGTTACACATTGTTCCTTCACAGGAAGACTGCCAAAATTATGAATAAAATTTCTTTGGAGGAAAGGAGGAGAAATTGTTTCCCTGATGTCTGCGTAAAATTTAAATGAAAATGAATGTGATTTGAGTGTTAGTATTCATGGCTGCTAGTTCTTCTCTGTTAATTTACATTTATATTCTTAATGTCTAGGTTGAGCCTAGGGAAATTTAAAACTCAATTTCATTAATGCTATAACTTCCATAGGAATCTCAATATGCACAAAAGTTCCTAGATTGTGGAGTTATTTGGATGAGAATATAGCAGCTAAGCATAATTGCTGAGTGGTTATGATAGTTAAATATGTACTGTCAATTTTGATTTTTGAAATTCCTCTGGGCCTAAACCCAGTGTCCAAAAAGTTTAAAAAACATGAAGCTAATATAGTAATGAATTTTAACATCTTTTAAATGGAAACATTACATTTCTGAACCACTGCCCATCTGTGATTAATTATGATTTAAACTAGATCATGTTTCACATTTGCAACTATTACGTTGACATACATGATGTTTGCAATTATTGCCTAACTTGAGGTTTGTAAGTTCAGCTAACTAGAGTTAGGGGTATTTTTTCATTTAGTTGCTTTTATTGCAAATATGGTCACTACTCCCAGTTGGCAAAGGTACTATGAATAGGAATACTGGGTCCAAACAATAATGGTTTCCTCAAGTCTCAAATAGATTTATCTTTATTTTTCTTCTTTATAAGCTGTGTATAGATACACTTTAAAATTTTTTAATATTTACAGATCATGCTTACAGAGTAAGCTTTTGGGGAAAAATTTCCCTGAATATTCCAGAAATTCTCAACAGAAGCAACACTTTAATCCTCTTCTTAATCCTCACTTTGATTGTTTTGATGATACTACTCACTGCTGCTGCTGCTGCTAAGTCGCTTCAGTCGTGTCCGACTCTGTGCGACCCCATAGACAGCAGCCCACCAGGCTCCCCCGTCCCTGGGATTCTCCAGGCAAGAATACTGGAGTGGGTTGCCATTTCCTTCCCCAATGCATGAAAAGTGAAAGTGAAGTCGCTCAGCCGTGTCCGACTCTTAGCGACCCCATGGACTGCAGCCTACCAGGCTCCTCCATCCATGGGATTTTCCAGGCAAGAGTACTGGAGTGGGGTGCCATTGCCTTCTCCGTACTACTCACTAGATCACCCTGAATTATGTTTTAGAATTATATCCACCCCAGAGAGGTTGTACAGCTCTAAGACTTCAGACTTTTAAGCCTCTTGCAACTATAGGCCATGAGAACTTTGGTTTCAAAACTCATTTATGTTATTGCCTTCTTTCATAACATGCAGCTGAAGTCCTTTTTTAAAGTTTCAATTAACTTGCAACAGCAGTAAGGCAAAAAGAGGGGAGAGAAAAAGGAGAAGGAAAGGTGAAGAGAAGGAAGTGAAAAGGGGGGGAAATGCTGTACTATTACACAGTGTTTATCAACTGCTCTGCTTCTAATCACACTCATGGTGATCCTGAGGCTACAGCATTGATTCTGTACCAATGAAACATCCTCCCTTAGCAGATAATATCATACAGTGGAACAGAAAGGGAGGAAAAGAAGAAGGCCTATGTGTCCAGGTTTGTCTAGGTTCAGTTCAGTTTTTTTCAGTTCAGTTCAGTTCAGTTTTCAGTTTTTAGTTCAGCTCAGTCACTCAGTAATATCCGACTCTTTGCAACCCCATGAACCACAGCATGACAGGCCTCCCTGTCCATCACCAACTCCCAGAGTCCACCCAAACCATTGACCATTGAGTCAGTGATGCCATCCAACCATCTCATCCTTGTCATCCCCTTCTCCTCCTGCCCTCAATCTTTCCCAGCATCAGGGTCTTTTCAAATGAGTCAGCTCTTTGCATCAGGGGGCCAAAGTATTGGAGTTTCAGCTTCAACATCAGTCCTTCCAATGAACACCCAGGACTGATCTCCTTTAGGATGGACTGGTTGGATCTCCTTGCAGTCCAAGGGACTCTCAAGAGTCTTCTCCAACACCACAGTTCAAAAGCACCAATTCTTCAGTGCTCAGCTTTCTTTATAGTCCAACTCTCACATCCATACATGACTACTGGAAAAACCATAGTGCCGGGAGCCGGTGAGGCATTCCACTCGTAACAAAAGTCATGAGGAAGGAGGCTCGGCATACGCAAAGGCGGGATCGAGCCTCAGGAGTCCCCCTGGATATTCTTGAGCATCTACCCCCCAAAAACCAGAGTCTGCCTACTTTATTGCTCTGTGCTCTCACCTCTGACTTTACTGGGAGCTGTCCCCCACCACCATCTCGCTCTCTCTGTCAAAGAGTTAACTTACAGCTCCAATTAATAAAGTTCCTGGGCAATTAGGAGTGTTTAAATCCAAACCCCTCAGATAGCTCTCTAACTCACCTGACAAGTTTACCCGGACTCCTACAGCTATGCATATGATTGTTTAGTCTCCCAGCCTCGAGAGGCACGGGAAGCTTAAGATATTCAAATAGCTTAGAGCCTCTCAGAGAGTTAGAAACTGTCAGAATAAAAACTAGTAAAAGATTTCATTGATGAGCCAATGCTTGCTGCCAAGTTTTCACATCCCCTGTATTGTATCCTTGAATGTGTATTAATTAATATAGTTAGCATGTAGAAAAAATAAGTAGTGGCCTTAGTGTTAGCAACTTTAGACCCTTAAGGTAATAAATTCTTTCCTTTGTTGTAAACCCATTACACATCCGCCCTATAGGAATGCAATTTTATCTAACACCTTCGGAAGATGGCGCCAAACCTTAAAATAATTACTCTTAGAGAAAATAAGTCTTTGTCAAGAGTCATAAAATGTTAATAGGCCTTCTGGCCAGAAGATGATGTAAATCACCTAAACCATTTGTATACGATAAATTTGCAGGAAAGAAACCCTGGTTTTTGATAAGGATCAAAGACTGCTGACTTTGCATCCCCTATTATCCTCTATGTGTAACTTAGGGTATAAAAGCCCCTGTTGAAAATAAAGCTACGGGCCTTGCTCACCAAAGCTTGGTCTCCCCATGTCATTTTTCTCCTCAATTTCCATCTGAGTCTCCATCTGGAGCGTGGAGGTCCTCTGCGACCATTTATTTGCCTGGGCTTCTAAGACCCACTCGAGAAGGTGTCTAAGGTGGGGCACCTTCCGCTATTCGAGAGGGCGCCTGTGGCCTCCGTGGTCAGAGCTAACCTGGTGTCACAGGTTATATTGATTTTCCGCGTAAACCAAGCTACTCAGCCTCTTTTCTCCACTGAATTTTCCTACTGAGCTATCCTCATTCTATTACTCTTTATATCTTTGATAAATAAATAAATAAATAGGTCGCCGAAGCCGTCTCTCCTTCGAATACCCTGGATCAGCTGGGGCTGGATCCCAGCACCATAGCCTTGACTAGACAGACCTTTGTTGGCAAAGTAATGTCTCTGCTTTTAAAGTGAAAAAAAAACAAAAAAAAGTTCTACGGTTAAATTTTTTTTCATATAGAAGAATTGTCTGAAAGTGAAGTGAAAGTGTTGCTCAGTTGTGTCTGACTCTTTGCGACCCGGTGGACTGTAGCCCACCAGGCTCCTCTTTCCATTGGATTCCCCAGGCAAGAACACTGGAGAAGGTTGCCATTTCTTTCTTAAAGGATCTTCCTACCCCAAGGATTGAACCCAGGTCTTCCGCACTGCAGGCAGATTCTTTACCGTCTGAGCCACACAGGGAAGAATTGTCTAGTTTCCCCTTATTAGAAAAATGAAATAGCAGCCCTAATGACTTTCTGCTCTTTGTTTCTGAACTTGGAGCCAGTGGTAAATATATTTAGACCAATATGTCCTTTGAACAACTTCCTAGAACTAAGAAGGACACACATTTATTTGATTTAATGCACTATGGTGTTCTCAGTGTTTCTATTCTGTGAGATGTTTTAAGTACATTTGAAATGAATTATTTTTAAAGAGGACTTTAACTTCATGGTACCGATTCAATGGACATGAGCTTGAGTAAACTCCAGGAATTGGTGAAGGACGGGGAGGCCTGGTGTGCTGCAGTCCATGGGGTTGCAAAGAGTCGGACACTACTGAGCAACTGAACTGAACTGAACATAGTTTAATGTCTCTCTTCCATTAATAATTTTTAAAATATGTTATTTTAACTGGAAATAAATCCATGACATGCACTCAGCTAGAAATCCAAGAACCTATTTTTTTTTATTGCTATAAGTATTATAAACAAAAAATGGTTACATGTAAATATACATTAACAATTTGCTCATCCAGCATGGTTAAGTAGGGCATCAACACTTCCAGGTACACATATTAAGGATATACTGAGGGCCTTGCCTGCCTCTGTTCATTCGAGATTGTGTGTGTAAGGCCTAAAATTAAGGCCCCAAATTATGTGATTCTTTGGCATTCAGTGAAACCAGGAGAGCCTCAAATAGCCTAGCTGTAAGTTTTCCTCATCACTCTGGCCCCGTGGATAATGTCCCCTTGTCTAACAATCATCCTCATCCAGGAGACTAGACACAGTTCCTGCTTATCCCTGACTAGCAAGTTTCAGTTCTTTGTCCATCTGTGGAATTATTAAAACAAACCAATTACATCCTCCAAGAGTACCATGGGTCACCCCTCCCTTCTGACAATAAAAAGCCTGCTTCCTGCAGACCCTGGTTCTTCACTTGGTTCCTGAATACAACCCCACCCCCTACTCTGTATGATATTGCATGGCATGTGGTGTCTCCTGCCCCAGACTGAGTATATGTAGTTAACAAACTGCTTTTAATCTCATCTGTCCTGTGCTGGGTGAAGAGGGTGAAATCCAAACACAGTGAGGCCCTGGAGCATACGTTTTATTACCAGAATAAATAATGATAAAATCTCCAGTAATTTTTCAGTTGGGGTAGGAAATGGAACGTGTTGGGACACTGTGGAGTTTTCTTTTTTTTTTGTTCAGTTTAATATCATGATTTTGGAAGCATTAAGGAATACAGTGATTTATTAGGTGGTTCCATAAATAATGTCAAATTTAAGATAAGCTGGTTTTCTGAACCATGGCATAAACCAGCATTTCCCCAATTTTCGGGATAAGATTCACCAGAAGCAATTATTGACAAAGCAGATAACGAAGCCCCTCCTCCTGAAGACCCTTATCACTGGGTGTGGAATCAAGCACCCAGGTGATTCTTCAAGCTGCCCATTTTCCTTGTCATGTGATCTATCGCTAATGGCAGTTCACAACATGAATTCTTATCATTAGGGAAATTTGGGAAACATGGTTAAACTGTAGTAGTGATAGGTTCAGAAAAGTGGAGAAAGTGAATTTTCTGGACCAGCAGAAGTGTCTCCCTGATGACCTTCTTTTAAAGAAGGTGATTGGCTTCTTTCTTGGCTCACCTGATTATGCCAAGCCCATTTGCTTTTGATCACCTCAGAGTCAACTGATTAGTAACTTAACTGGAGTAGGATATCTCATGATAGTCATAGATTTGATCATATTTAAGAGGAGGAGATTATGTAAAGCCTGTACACCAGAGTGGGGCGGCGGGGTGGGTGAGGGGAACTTTGTGGCCATCTTAGAATGCTGCCTACTACAAATGTGATTCAAAATTAGGAGGCAATGATGGAAATAAAAAATAAGAATTGTGTTATGACACAATTTATTGAAATGGGCACCCTTATGAAAAATCCAAGAATCTTAGTATAGAAAGGTAGTGCATATATTTTATTAGGTTAAAGGAGAAAGAGGGACAAATTATATGAATTTTTAAAGCATATATGCACTACCCAAATAGATAGCAACTGTGGTAGGTATCTGTTTTAAAATGCCCCAATTCTTACATAGGCAACACATCACAGGGACAAGAGCTCCACCTATATACATATTAGAGTTATTTATGCTAAAATTAGAAACACTTATATATTCCTGTCTTAATGTTGCTGACAATTTAATTCCTCAGAAGGAAAGAAGGAGAAAGCAACAATGGGAAACACTAGAAGCATTCAAAGAGAATGACCTCTTTTAAACTGTAATAAACAAGAAAAAAAAAAAAAACTGTAGACCATTAGATACCATAGGCCTTAAAGAAAGTAACATTCAGAAAGTTAAGACAAAATAAAGGTAAGATCTAATGAATATATATATTCTAAAAGCAAAGAAATGTAGGAGGCTCTAAGAGGTAGGAGGGAAAATGAGTCAAGAGGCTTTAGAGGAATGAATTCCTGAGCTGTATCTCAAAGGATCAGATAGAATTCGACAGGCCCAGAGTCAGGGTCCATAGCATCATAAAGATTTGGACATGACTGAGCGACTGAGCATATCTGGCTTCCTAACATCTGTGCTTTGCTGCTGTGCTCACTGCTCCGAGTCAGGGTAATAGTGGTGAATGGAGTGAGATAAGAAGCAAGGGATTCTGTTTCCACAGGAGAGAGTATAAAGTAAAACCAGAAGAGATCCTAGGATAGAGTGGGAGGGAAATCAACATGTAAGGGATGGTCAGAGATAAAAGAGATAAGAGGAGAACTTAGAGAAAAATACTGTGTAGTGTCATAAGAGCCAAAGTAAGAGACCAATTAAGAGTGGCCTATAGCTTTTAACTGGTATGTCAAAAAACTGTATCAACTAGATTTATCAACAAGGAGACATTGAAGACTTTGGCAAGAACACTTTACTTGCAGTGGTAGAGCAAACCCTTATTGTTGTCTAGGGTAATTTAGCAAAAGGAGGCAGGAAGCATAAATTAAGATAATGGGTGAATGTGCTCTAGATATCAGGAGAGGCAGTAGCATGTGGCAACAGACTCCAGACTCAGTCCTACAAATTTTTGTTTGTTTCATCCTAATTTCCAGATATATGCGCTAAGTCACTTCAGTCGTGCCGGATTCTTTGCTTCCCTATAGACTGTAGCCCACGAGGCTCCCCTGTCCATGGGATTCTCCAGGCAAGAATACTGGAGTGGGTTGCCATTTCCTCCTCCAAGGGATCTTCCCCACCCAGGGATCGAACCTGCGTCTCTTATGTCTCCTGCATTCGCAGGCATGTTCTTTACCACTAGCACCATCTGGGAAACCCTACGCTATGCTATGCTATGCTAAGTCACTTCAGTCGTGTCCGACTCTGTGCGACCCCATAGACGGCAGCCCACCACGCTCCCCCGTCCCTGGGATTCTCCAAGCAAGAACACTGGAGTGGGCTGCCATTTCCTTCTCCAATGCATGAAAGTGAAAAGAGAAAGTGAAGTCGCTCAGTCGTGTCCAACTCTTAGCGACCCCATGGACCGCAGCCTACCAGGCTCCTCCGTCCATGGGATTTTCCAGGCAAGAGTACTGGAGTGGGGTGCCATTGCCTTCTCCGGGGAAACCCTATAACTGTCTTCTATCCCAAAAAAGACATCTGTAAGCTGATTGAAGCTGAGACTCCGATACTTTGGCTACCTGATGCGAAGAACTGACTCATTGGAAAAGACCCTGATGCTGGGAAAGATTGAAGGCTGGAGGAGAAGTGATCCACAGAGGGTGAGATGGTTGGATGGCATCACCGACTCAATGAACATGAGTTTGAGCAAGCTCCAGGAGTTGGTGATGGACAGGGAAGCCTGGCGTGCTGCAGTCCATGAAGTCACAAAGAGTCGGACACTACTGAGCAACTGAACTAACTGAAGCTGATTGAGCTTCTAAAAACTAAACAGTGGAAAACTGACCAGGAAATCTGTAAATTATAGTAATGGAGTAAATTAGACAATGGTAAAGTCATCTTCAAGAACAAGATATTTTAGCGGGAAGGTGAGATAAAGTTTTAAAAGCAGTAAAGGAGAGCTCTCTCTTGTGTTAGTTGCTCAGTCATGCTGTTGTGACCCCATGGCCTATAGCCTATTAGGTTCCTCTGTCCATGGATTCTCCAGGCAACACTACTGGAGTGGGTTGCCATTACCTTCTCCAGGGGATCTTCCTAACCCAGGGATTGAATCAGGTCTCCTGCATTTCAGGCAGATTCTTTACCATCTGAGTCACTAGGGAAGCCCAAAGGAGAGCTAGCTAATACTTATTTCCAGGAATATCCCCGCCTCTCCCCTTATTCAAAGCATGAGGATGAGTAGCTTTTCCTCCAGAGGACTTTTTAGAGGAAGCTTCCTTGTCTTGGGGAGAGAACAGAGGACAAGAGCAAAGAAGAGGTATGTCGTTTATCATGAAAAAGAGTGGCATAGTGGAAAGCATTATAAAGGAGGAAGATGTTGGAAGGGTAGAGAGGGGAATCGTATTCCCATCAGAAGAATGGGAGAAAGACGTTCAAGGCAATAGAGGCTTGAGAGTTTGGGAAAGCATGTGTGAGGAAATGATTAGAGACAAGTAAGGTTAAATGGCCTCAAGTTTCTGAATAGAATGTCTTAGTGCATAAAATATAAACTATCCTTCATTTTAGAAGGCTTGAAAGTCAAGCCTTCTTCTCACCTCATCTTGACTCAGATCCACACAATGAAATCACAAATTCATGTTTATGGCATCCTAAGGACTGTAACTGATGCCCACATGAGGATAAAACTGTAAAGCAGGCACAAAGCCAATATAATCAACAGTCAAAATAAAGAGTGCTGGGCTGATCCGTGATGTGAAAAACCTTTTAACTGCATGGATACATGATCCGATACAACAAATTCGAATGCCTCTGAATCAAGAAACCATTTTGGCAAAGACGTTCTCTTTTCTGATTGCTTAAGAATAAACATACTGAAATATCAGAGGAATATGTTTTTCTCAGGAGATTTGCTTCAGGAAAAAAAAAAAAAAAAAAAACCAGATAGGTTCAGAATTGAGGAAAAGCTTCAGATACACAGTAGGTTACTATTCCTTACTTGAAACTTACAGGATTCATCTTGTGATCTTTGGCCCAAAATACACAAGGTAGGAAATGAAGAGTTGCATGTTCTTTCCATGAAAACATTCCATATGAAGAGTGGTTACCATAATCTTCAGTGATTAGCCAAAGGAAAAGGAAAAAAAACACAATTTTTTGTTTTTATAGTACCTTAAAATACTGTCATATGGAGAACAGATTAAGTCTAATCTTGCCCTTTACAAAAAGCAACCAGGCCTAATAAATGGAAGTACATACAGTCTGCTGAAACAACAAAATCTAAAATTTATCACTGTACAGTGATGGAATGGACTACTTTTCATGCTGCTCATCACTGACAGTGTTATGCTGAGACTGGTTATCTATCTACTAGGCATAGTGTAGAGGGAAACCCTGCACAGCTCATAAGCTGTTCTCAGGAACTCTTACAATCTCTTCCAGCTCTTAGATTCTGTGGCATCAAAATGATTTGTGGATTTGAGGAGCATGACAGGGTGAGTCAAAAGTGCTCTAGTATTCTTCAAACATTCATACATGTATTATTATTATTTTACTTCTTTTGATATCATGCTGTAATAGAGATACCCCCATTTTTAAAACAGCAATGGATAGCACACAATGCTTTAATTTAAAGCCTTTGGCTCCTTTATATTTTAATGTTGTCCTCTGATTGTAATGTGGCACTACTGTTACCTCCTCAGTGAGGTTCATCTTTTATTTTCTTTTTAGTCAAAACAACATATTTCTTATGAGTTATTAATCTTCTTATTTTCTTGGGGTCCAAAATCACTGTGGATGGTGACTGCAGCCATGAAATTAAAAAATGCTTGCTCCTTGGAAGAAAAGCTATGACAAACCTAGACAGTGTATTAAAGAGCTAAGACATTACTTTGCTGACCAAGGTCGCTATAGTCAAAGCTATGGTTTTTTCAGTAGTCATGTATGGATATGAGAGTTGGACCATACAGAAGGCTGAGCGCCAAAGAACTGATGCTTTCAAACTGTGGTGTTGAAGAAGACTCTTTTTGGACTGCAAGATCAAACCAGTGAATCCTAAAGAAAAAAAAAACCTGAATATTCATTGGAAGGACTGATGCTGAAGCTGAAGCTCCAGTACTTTGGCCACCTGATGTGAAGAGCTGACACATTGGAAAAGACCCTGATGCTGGGAAAGATAGAAGGCAGGAGGAGAAGGGGATGACAGAGGATGAGATGGCTGGATGGCATCACCGACTGGATGGACATGAGTTTGAGCAAACTGGGAGATGGTGAAGGACAGGGAAGCCTGGAGTGCTGCAGTCCATGGTGTCGCAAGGATTCAGACATGACTGAACTACTAAACAACAACAACAATAGTCATAGACCAACAACAACAATTCATCTTCTCTGCCCAAATCTTCTTTGTGTTTCCATATATTTATAAAACTGACTGTGGTTACCAGTCTAGTCTGTTACTTTGTTAAAAAGTAAAACAAACAGCTTTATCTGTAAGGCTATCAAAATATTGATTTTAATCCCATTGTTCAGTCCACTAGACTGCACACACACTATCCAGTGCAAACTCTAGTGTTAACTTTCTGAGTGTATTCTGCATTGATTCTCGGGTCTTACTAGTTAAATTTGGCTATTACTTTGCAGTCATCAAAAACTTTGTATGATCATTGGCATTTTCAACAAAGAGTACTAAAATATTATAATAACATGGGAAGATAGTCGATGTAGAAACAGTATAATATGGTGATTAAATGTATAGGCTCTGTAGGCAGACAGATCTGGCTTAGGGCTGACTTTGTGATCTTTATAACTTATTTAATTTCTCTGTGCCTCAGTATCCTCACCAATAAAATGGAATAATAAAAGAAACTGTTTCAGATTTTGTTATGAGCAATGAATGAAACAATATATGTGAAGCCAAAGCTTTAACTATTGTTATTATTACTGTGATTTCATAACTCTGTAAGATTTAGAATGTTGTAAACTATACAATAGCATAAAAATTAATTCAATTTGAAAATAAACATAGGAATAATCTTTATAAGTATGTATGATACATTCATCTATCCTTTTCATATAGAACTCATTCTGTTCTCCCAAAGAAAGCAATGAATAAATATAAAATGTGCTATACCACATTTTAGTGTAGGTGTACCTAAAACTGTCTTGGAGGTAGTAAAATATAATTTAAAATATCATCTGTTGCATTACGTAAATCAGAAGAGTTTATTAAACTCAAACAAAGTTTACATGTTAAAAAATGTATGATTTTTGAATTCCTATTTGAAAAGCTATATACAATAATAATAGCATTTTCCTACTAAAGGAGAAAAAACAAACTTTGATTTGCTGTTAGATACCCAAGCTGTGATTTCTTTGATTAACATAATCTTTCATAACACAGTGAAAATAAAAATTTGTATGATTTCTCACTCTCCTGTATTGCCAAAGGAAATGTAGTTCTGCACCACAAATGAAATGTGTTAACAATTATGAACTGTTTGATAGTTGAACAACATTACTGTTGACAAGCCTAATTTGGACAAGGTGTAAATTGGGTGACATCCAAACAGGCCACATTGAATCTGTGTGATTTAGTTCAATGTTATTAGTGCTACTTCTCTCTTATATTCAATCTTTAAAATGTAAAAAGGAAACGTACACAATGGGCTATGTATTGTTACATGCAGAATCTGCAATGAGGTGATACAGAATGAAACCATTTTATCACATTAAAAAAATCATGCACATTATTTTTCTATTAATTTTCATATCAATGAGATATAGAAGAAAGTGACATTATTTTGTCTTTTCCTTTTAATGATTGTATGATTAAAAAATGATCGAGTTTTGAAAATGGAACACATCTAAACTGGAGCAGAAATCATGTGAATTTTGAAAACTCAAGTGCAGTTAAGGAACCTGTGTACATGTTAGAATTCTTTCCTGAGCTTGTGTACTTTTAAAGTATTATCAGCTGCAGAGATCCAGAAAATTTTTATGCTTTCTATATGCAGGGATGACTGTTCCATTAGGCAGAGTGCCTAGAGCCCATAACACTTTTTAGGGATCCACAAAAATGTTTTCATTTTCATTTTTTTTTAACATCAGAGGGAAAAAAATGAACATAATAATAATGGAAATATATTAATGATAACAATGAATATATGAATATTTATCTTTATGTCATTGCAGTCAAAATATAATTTTAAATTTACTTTTGAAGGAAAGGCCCACAAAAACAAAAGTGTCTATAGCCCACAGAAGGCATGTATTTCAGGAAGGAGTGGTAGATTGAGTAATGGCCCCAAGAAAGATATCAATGTCTTAATCCCTGGAAACTGTGAATGTTGCCTTATATGGGAAAAAAAGACTTAGCACGTGTGCTTGGATTAAGAATCTTGAGATGAGAAGACTATCTTGGGTTATCTGGGTAGACCTTAAATGTAATCACATGTATCCTCATAAGAGGGAGGCAGAAGGAAATGTGACATACAGAAGAGGAGAAGACACTATGACCATGGAGAGAGAGTGCAGTAATGGGGTCACAAGCCAAGGAATGTGGGCAACTACCAGAAGCTGGAAGAAGCAAGGAGTGCATTCTTCCCTAGAGCCTCCGGAGAGAGCTTGGAGGGATCTGCCAATACCTTCATTTAGGCCCAGAAAAACTGTCTTCGCAAGTCTAACCTCCCAAACTGAAACAGAATAAATGTCTGTTATTTATTCTAAAAAATGACTATGAACTGATCATTTGTTGTAGCAGCCATAGGAAACTAATACAAAGGATACTCAACTTTAAGTTGAATTTGTTTATTCCTTACATATATTCTTCCATTTATACTGAAAAATACATGGTATGAAAAATTATGATCATTGATGAAAGAATGATCCATTCAGAATATTTAAATAAAGCAAAAAATATCAGTATGTTTGAAACTAAAATCAATTATGGTTAAGTGAGTTAGTAGCACTTGTATTTTGTTAATGCTAATTAACCAATGATAAGATTTTATCTAAAATGAACAGAAACTAAAAACTAAAAAAAAATATGTTTTATATCAATGTGAGTTATACTTACAACACAGCTAAAAACACTTTTTAAAAAGACAAGTTGATTAACCACAGAAACCACTCATAATCATGAACACTAAATCTTTACCTCATTACCCCTTTCCCTGCTGGAAAAAAAAAAAAAGTATCTTCTCAACACAAGAGGAATGGAAGGGTATGAATTTTCTGAGCTGCTGAACCTTGTGATTGAAATTAAGCTTTATGACACTGCTTACAGAAATAAGAAGGGCAAATGTCAATGCACTTTCAAAAGCAAAAGGCAAGGAATGGATTGTTAAATGGGCAGTTAAGTGGTCTCCTGAAAAGGGCATCTACTAAATGTGATATGTCAAAGAAGTAGTCTTAATGTGTTGCTACAGATCTGTTACTGTAAGCTTTGTATTCAACAATATCCTTGCTTTAACATTTAATACCTTCGAATCTCAAAGGTATTCAGTGAGACTGATCCATTTAAATGCATTTGAATGACTTGGAAAACACCTGTCTCTTTGCTCATCTTTAAATAAAGAGGTGTGTATTCCAGAGTTTATCAAGAAGTGGGGAGCTAGTGCTCTTATTTTTTTAACAAAATGTAGTCAATTTCCTTTCTAAATTCACAGAATCCAATAAGCCATATTGATTTGCAAGCTCTCCTAAGTTCCTTATTCAAAAAGTAATTCATCCAGAAGAATGCTTTCTAATTCACAATGCTTTCTTGTAGATTTAAAAATTAATTCTTCTTCATATGAAAACTAAGCATCTCTCCAGAGTGATTTAAATTATTTTATAACTAGCATATAAGAATATCTTTGGTATAATACAAATGTGCACAGAAATAGCCATTGTTATATGTTCTATACTTAGAAACTCATCATGTATAATTATTCTATAACACTGAGGGCAAAGGTAATAATATCCATCTCATTCACCATTGCATTTCCAGTGCCTTGCAGAGTATATGACTCTTAATATTTCTTAAATGGATGACTAAGTGAATGAATGAATGAAATAACAACCACCAAAAACTATGCATGTTAAAAGACGTGACAGGTTAAAGAACTGGATGTTAGCCTCTGTAGAAGAAGAGAAAGTGCCTACCTACCCCACATTAGAGAAGTACAGGAAAAAGTCTCATGTGTGCCTACCTGTTCTTTCTTAGTGCTTACCATCCCAAGTTCCAAAGAAGAGCAAGTAGAGATAAGAAAGCCTTCTTCAGTGATCAGTGCAAAGAAATAGAGGAAAACAATAGAATTGGAAAGACTAGATATCTCTTCAAGAAAATCAGAGATACCAAGAGAACATTTCATGAAAAGATGGGCTCAATAAAGGAAAGAAGTAGTATGGACCTAACACAAGCAGATGATATTAAGAAGAGGTGGCAAAAATATACAGGAGAACTACACAAAAAAGATCTTCATGACCCAGATAATCACAATGGTGTGATCATTCACCTAGAGCCAGACATCCTGGAATGCGAAGTCAAGTGGGCCTTAGGAAACATCACTATGAACAAAACTAGTGGAGGTGATGGAATTCCAGTTGAGCTATTTCAAATCCTAAAAGATGATGCTGTGCAAGTGCTGCACTCAATATGCCAGCACATTTGGAAAACTCAGCAGTGGCCACAGGACTGGAAAAGGTCAGTTTTCATTCCAATCTCAAAGAAAGGCAATGCCAAAGAATGTTAAAACTGCCACACAATTGCACTCATCTCACACGCTAGTAAAGTAATGCTCAAAATTCTCCAAGCCAGGCTTTAGCAGTACGTGAACCGTGAACTTCCAGATGTTCAAGCTGGTTTTAGAAAAGGCAGAGGAACCAGAGATCAAATTGCCAACATCTGCTGGATCATGGAAAAGCAAGAGAGTTCCAGAAAAACATCTATTTCTGCTTTATTGTCTATGCCAAAGCCTTTGACTGTGTGGATCACCAAAAACTGTGGAAAATTCTGAAAGATATGAGAATACCAGACCACCTGACCTGCTTCTTGAGAAATCTGTATGCAGGTCAGGAAACAACAGTTAGAACTGGACGTGTACCAACAGACTGGTTCCAAAAAGGGAAAGAAGTACGTCAGGGCTGTGTATTGTCACCCTGCTTATTTAACTTAAATCCAGAGTACATCATGAGAAACACTGGGCTGGATGAAGCACAAGCTGGAATCAAGATTTCTGGGAACAATATCAATATTCTCAGATATGCAGATGACACCATCCTTATGGAAAAAGCAAAGAAGAACTAAAGAGCCTCTTGATGAAAGTGAAAGAGGAGAGTGAAAAAGCTGGCTTAAAACTCAACATTCAGAAAACTAAGATCATGGCATCTGGTCCCATCACTTCATGGGAAATAGATGGGGAAACAGTGGCAGACTTTATTTTTCTGGGCTCCAAAATCACTGCAGATGGTGATTGTAGCCATGAAATTAAAAGACGCTTACTCCTTGGAAGGAAAGTTATGCCAACCTAGACAGCATATTAAAAAGCAGAGACATTACTTTGCCAACAAAGGTCTGTCTAGTCAAGGCTATGGGTTTTCCAGTAGTCATGTATGGATGTGAGAGTTGGACCATAAAGAAAGCTGAGCACAGAAGAATTGATGATTTTGAACTGTGGTGTTGGAGAAAACTCTTCAGAGTCACTTGAACTGCCAGGAGATCCAACCAGTCCATCCTAAAGGAAATCAGTCCTCAGTATTCATTGGAAGGACTGATGCTAAAGCTGAAACTCCAATACTTTGGCCACCTGATGCAAAGAACTGATTCATTTGAAAAGACCCTGATGCTGTGAAAGATTGAAGGTGGGAGGAGAAGGGGATGACAGAGGATGAGATAGTTGGATGGTATCATGACTCAATGGACATGACTTTGAGTAAACTCCGGGAGCTGTTGATGGACAGGGAAGCTCGTCGTGCTGCAGTCCATGGGGTCGCACAGAGTTGGACATGACTGAGCGACTGAACTGAACTGATCCCAACATTATTCAATCATTCCTTTGGTATGAATGGTTTGCATTCTTCAATGCCATCTTTTGAAATACAGACACCTTGGGAAGAAAATAATTTCCTTTCCTCTTAATTATTAACACAGTGACAAGAATTTGTTTATAGATTCAGCGTTAATTAGGTTTAAGGACAGGACTTAGTTACATAGATCTGGGCTGAAACCCTGTTCTTCCACTTATAAGCTATGGAATAGCAGCTGAATTAACTTCACTGAACCTGTTTCCTTAACCATAAAATGAATTAAATATTTTCTCAGGATTGTGAAAATTAAATGAGATATCATACGGAAATGCTAAGCATGGGGTTTGACAGTTACTAAATGCTCAATAAACCATAGCCCTAATTGTTACTTTAATGATCTCCAATAATTTTCTGTTTTGAAAAGGAATTAAAGGCTGCCTTTAGGGTCTCTGAGCCACAGGCCAGTTTTGAGAATGCAGAACAGTGAATTCTGGAAAAAGAAAAAAAGGGAAGGGGGAGAAGGAGCCTAAGAAAACGTCTCTAGCTTCACAATGTTCCTTAAAGTCAATCCTGTCCACTGATGGCTATTAACTAGGGGCCATAGGATTGCTTTAGTTTCCCCATCCAAGCCACCGGGTTGTTTTGGAGAGGTTTGTTTTGTTTACATCCTGTCCATATAGGCAATATCTTTACCTAGTAAAGATGATATTAGGGGGGAAAAAGGAGTTTTTGGTCAAAGAGGCCGAAAGGGTCATAAACTGCTAACAGTATGAGCTTCCCTCTGACAACTTAGTTGATAAAAAGGTTCATATTTCTGTCACTGTATTATACCTCTATGTTTTCCATATGTACTATGTATTTTTTTAATAATTGAAATTAATTTTTAGTGATAAATAAATGCAAATCACATTTTGATATAATATTTCACTCATCGTATTCATATATAAAAGGCTTGAAAACTGTTATATGAGTTTGAGGAAGCATGTACTATTTCTATGCCTATGTGTTGTCAAGCCCATTGAGAGACAATTTTGAAACATTTAAAAAGTATAGAGGCTTTGATAAATCAATTTATGCATGATAATTTGTCCTAAACATGCATTCAGACATATATGCAAAATATAAAGTGTTTAGTTGTGTTTTATGCATTATTGCATATACTTGCTAAAAGTCAGGGGAAAGCCTAAATATCTCATAATAGGAGGATGATTATTAGTCCAATCTGGCAAAAATATATAGTAGAATATTCAGTCAGTTCAGTTCAGTCGCTCAGTTGTGTCTGACTCTTTGCAATCCCATGAATCGCAGCACACCAGGCCTCCCTGTCCATCACCAACTCCCAGAGTTTACCCAAACTCATGTCCATCGAGTCAGTGATGCCATCCAACCATCTCATCCTGTCATCTCCTTCTCCTCCTGCCCCCAATCCCTCCCAACATCAGGGTCTTTTCCAATGAGTCAACTCTTCGCATGAGGTGGCCAAAGTATTGGAGTTTCAGCTTTAGCATCAGTCCTTCCAAAGAACACCCAGGATTGATCTCCTTTAGAATGCACTGGTTGGATCTCCTTGCAGTCCAAGGGACTCTCAAGAGTCTTCTCCAACACCACAGTTCAAAAGCACTTAGCTTTCTTCAAGGTCCAACTCTCACATCCATACATGACCACTGCAAAAACCGTAGCCTTGACTAGATGGCCTAGTGCAGGGCCTGGCAGATACTAAGTGCTCAATAAATATTTGATAAATTAAAGCAAACATAAAAAGTGATGATGGTCAAGAAAACTTAAAAACTATACAAAACAGCTTAAGTTAGCTCTACCTTGATGTCTTTTGATTTCAGGGTGTGGGGAGTAGATATCATCTCTCAGAGCCTGAAAAGAATCCTTGTCCTCATCAACATTGGCTGCTATAATAAATACCACAGACTGTCTGGGTTAAACCACAAACATTTATTTCTCATAGTTCTGGAGGTCAGGAAGTCTACCTTCAAGGTACTTGTGGTAACCGGTGACTGACGAGAGCCCTCTTCCAGCTTGCTGTGTCCTCACAAGGCAGAGACAGAGAGAGGTCTGGTCTTATGATCACATCATGGGGGCTCCACTCCCATGATCTCCTCTAAACCTAATTACCTCCAAAAGCTTGACCTCCAGACACTAGCATATTGGGGATTAGGGCTTTAAGATATGAACTGGGAGATGGGGGAACACAAACACTCAGTCCATAGCAACCCAGTAAGACACCATTTCATAAACACTGTGGTTCTATGCCAAGAACCCTGAACAAGAAATCATAGTAAGGTGTTGGTCTCTGCATGGCCTGTGTGCCTGTTTGCACTCATTGCCTGCATTTTCAAGCAGAACACAATACTCCTTAGAGAGCTTCCTTACTGTGCTTGTTTATGAATCGAGCACTTTGTTCACTTAGTAGAATTTAATATTCTTAATGTGCACTTTGATTCTTTATGCCTTTATCTTTGTTCTGAATTTCTGGGGAGTTTCCTTCTTCAGGGAACATTAGCTTTCCAGTGGATACCATTTCTGTTCTGCCTGGGGTATTCTGTTTCATCTTTTCAAGTGCTGCTTTTGTTCAAATAGTCTTTTCGACTTGGAGATTTTTTTTTAATCAAGCTTTCTGCCCATTTTTTTTTATCCCTTGCAGGGAGTATGGATTAATTTATTTTTTTCCTGTCTCCCTTCTAGTAATTTTGAGTTAATCTTGGTCACACATGCTAAGCTTGTATCTCACTGGTGCTTTGCCAAATTCTCTTTTTGAGAGAAGAGAGTGTAGTGTAGTCTGTGTAGTGAAGGTCTTTAATAACAATCAGGAGGATAAACATTCATGTAGCCTTGTATTTTTGAAACAGTCACTGTTTTAGACTATAGCAAACTGAATATAATGGGAACAAAGCTATTGGTATGACTACATATTTTAAATAATTGAGATAAGTCCAAATAATGCATGCATATTAGCACCAGATTTTGGTGTTTATCTCCACTGTTTTTCCATGTAAATCTGTACCCTTCTCCCAGTGGAGTGCTGTGACCTACAACTATTTGCACGGCTACGCCGATTAAGCCTTATTATCTGAAAATATGAATTGTTTGCATTCAGATATTGGAATGGAGAAGGAAATGGCAACCCACTCCAGTGTTCTTGCCTGGAGAATCCCAGGGACGGGGGAATCTGGTGGGCTTCTGTCTCTGGGGTCGCACAGAGTTGGACACGACTGAAGCAACTTAGCAGCAGCAGCAGATATTCGAAAAATACTTTTTATTAGTTATATTAGCCCTTATATTACTCTGCTTCATGGTGAGTAGCACACATTAAACAAAAGATAGGTCAGAGAGGGAAAAAAAATCCAAATTAATTTGTTTCATGAGCCCAATGTCACTTAAAAATTTATTCAATGGAGTGAAAAATTAAGCAATGTATTTTCTAGAAAACTCCAATGTGTGCCATAGAGTCATAGAATATCAGAGCTGCTCTTACAGGTGTGGTAATTAGGGCCCAGAGAAACAAAGTGAAGGGATTCAAATCAACTGCCCCAAATAATTGCCTAGCTAGTGTATTTTCCAGGCCTCCAGAATTCCTTTAGTCTTTTCCAGGGTTCATTTAGTCTTGTAGGGCCTGTGACCTGTGCATTTTCTA
The DNA here is from genome assembly GCF_002263795.3 of Bos taurus. Lineage (NCBI taxonomy): Eukaryota > Metazoa > Chordata > Mammalia > Artiodactyla > Bovidae > Bos > Bos taurus. The sequence continues at coordinate 9,606,570 of NC_037357.1, forward strand.
AGAGCCAATGTGCAGAAGGTACCTACATTTGGTTTTAATGCTCTGCTGTCACTGCCTTGAAATTCTTAACACTTAAAAAAATGTTATTGGAGTATAGTTTATTTACAATGTTGTGTTAGTTTCAAGTGTACAGCGAAGGGAATCAGTTCTATATATATAGATACACACACACACACACACACACACACACACACACACACACATACGTCCACTCTTTTTTAGATTCTTTTCACATATAGTACGTTACAGGGTACCGAGTAGAGTTCCTTGTGCTATACAATAGGTCCTTATTAATTATCTATTTTATATAATAGTGCATGCATGTGTGCTTAGTCATGTCCAACTCTTTTGCAACCCTATGGACTATAGCTGGCCAGGATCCCCTGTCCATGGGATTCTCCAGGCAAGAATACTGGAATGGGTTGCCATTTCCTACTCCAGGGGATCTTCCCAACCCAGGGATCGAACCTGCATCTCCTTTGTCTCCTGCATCGGTAGGTGGATTCTTTACCACTAGCACCACCTGAGAAGCCCTCTTGCACAGGAGCACTAGTTAATGTCTATTGCATGAAGCATGCTGGCTTCCAGGTTCCTACTCTTGGCTCTTTTCTGAGGTTATCTTACAGGTGTCCGCTCTCCAGTTTATTACTCCCCCCACCTCTGGAGATTGCCATTAAAAGGCAGCTTTCTCCAGATCTAATGAATTAGAATCTTCATGTGTTGTAGGCTAGTCAGATATTTTGTAGTAACTCCCTCTATTAATTCTGACGTATCTTCCGGATTAAGAACCGTAGGCAGAGTTTAAGTCTTTCGTTTCATAAATGAGGGAAAGGGCTGAAATAAATTATTTGTAAAAGGTCAATCAGCTTGTCAGTGGAAGAGTTCAAATTTAAATGTTGATGTTCTGACTCCCAATCCAATGCCCTTTCCAAAACACTGTGTTACCTTCTTGGACATCCTATTTGTCACCACTATGATAATATATACACTGCATGAAAACACTCAACCATCCCATATAGTAGAGTGAAAGTGTGAAAGTGATAGGTGCTCAGTGGTGTCTGACTCTTTGTGACCCTATGGATTGTAGCCTGCCAGGCTCCTCCGTCCATAGAATTCTCCAGGCAAGAATACTGGAGTGGGTTGTAATTTCCCTAATATAGTAGGGTAGTGCTTCTCAAACTTCAGCATGTATAAGAATCACCTGAGAATCTCTTTAAACTATATATTCTGATTCTGTAAGTTCAGGGAAGAGTTTGCATTTCTAAAAAAACTCCTAAAATATGCCAATTCTCTTGGCCCATGGATTATATTTTGATAACTAGTTATTAATGCATTATCCAAAGCTTGACTTAAGCAGGCCAAATTTCTGACATGAATCTGCAAACATGCTACAGTGTTAATAATAATAATGATGATGATGATAATTGCCAACATTTATTGAGAAATTTGTTAAATATTCTATAGATATTATATAATTGAATCCTAAAAACCCTATGAGGTAGGTACCACATTGACCCTTATTTTATAGATAAGAATGTTGAAAGTCAGGAGATTTAAGTAATTTTCCTAAGATTAGGCACTGGTGAGTGACAGCTAAGATGAAAGCTTTGTTTTTTCAGAGTTCAATCTTGTAGCCACAAAGTGTGTGGCAGAGACAGTGCTAGTTAATTTTTCATAATATCTCATTTACTCTCCAAAAGTAATAATATCATCTTCCTTCTTAGGATGAGAAAATCAAGAATAAGAGATACTAAGTCATTTGTCCAAGAACATACACTCACAGAGTTGGTAAATGGTAACCTTGAGAACTAAATGTAAAATGCATGTTAAATTCACTAAATGATTCTGCTTATTATTGGAACCAGTTGAGTGAAAGTTGGATTTATAACTTTTAGAAAAAAAATCAAGAGTCCTTAACTAAGATACCAAAGATCACTACAGTGTCTTTGATTTCCTTCTTCTCACTTCTTTGAAAAATATTTCCCCTCATACTAAAGGAATCTAGAATGGCTTAGTAGATATTATTACTACTCACCAATATCCAGTTCTGTACTCCTCTGAGTAATTATAAAAGTATTTCCCAGATCTCTCACATGTAGCTGGGATCATGTTTGTATTTCTGTTCATAGGGCTGTGCAGACATAATATGTGTCACTTCTGGGCTGAAAAACTTATGACATAGTGCACAATTCCTCAGCTCCTACTTCTCTTCTTTGACAATCGTGGAAACTTCTGTTTAAATGGTTGAGTCAAATTATTGCAGGAGTCTAGTCTACTTATTGTAGGAATCACCACCACATGGAGGGAAACTGCCAAGAGAGGTGTCTCAACCCACACTGGATTTTGTGGGTTGTTGACTTAGTCACTAAGTCACTAAGCCATGTCCAATTCTTTGTGACCCCACAGATTGTAGCACACTAGGCTCCTCTGTCCCTCACTATCTCCCAGAGTTTGCTCAAATTTGTGTCCATTGAGTCAGTGATGCTATCTAACCATCTCATCCTCTGCCCTCTCCTTCTCCTTTTACTTTCAATTTTTCCCAGGGTAGGGAGAGAGCAAATTAGCCAAGATGGCATCTTCAGGCTCTCTCATCCACGTTTTGTAAATAAGGACTCTAACATATGAGATCATTTATAGCATTGCACATGAGCATCACAAGGTACTTGCTTCATCATGAGATACTTTGTGCAATATGCCTATATGAGCTTCATCATGAAAGCCCTGGCTGCTGCAGCATTGGGACTACATTGGAGCAACATTATGGTGATGTTATATGAGGTTATTTTATGGCTCCATTATTTATGCTGTGGCTGCTGCAACGGCTGCTGTGTCAGCCAGGAGAGAATAAAAGGGTCTGTAATTCCTACAGCTCCTCACATTTCCATCCAGCCACTTAGCCCGCACCTTGCCTACCCTAGATTCAGCAAACAGTGCAGACAGCGTGAACAGCAAGACAATTGGCATCAGAAACAGAATCAGTGATACATCCAGCATCAGGGTCCTTTCCAGTGAATTGGCTCTCCGCATCTGGTGACCAAAGTATTGAAGCTTCAGTCCTTCCAATGAATATTCCGAGTTATTTTCCTTTAAGATTGACTGGTTTGATCTCCTTACTGTCCAAGGGACTCTCAAGAGTCTTCTTTCTCCAGCACTACAATTAAAAGGCATCAATTCTTCAATGCTCAGTTTTCTTTACGGTCAAACCCTCACATCTGTACATGACTACTGGAAAAACCATAGCTTTGACTAGACAGACATTTGTTGGCAAAGTGATGATTCTGTTTTTTAATATGCTGTCTAGGTTTGTTATAACTTTTATTCCAAAGAGCAAGCGTCTTTTAATTTTATGGCTGCAGTCACGGTCCATACTGATTTTGGAGCCCAAGAAAATAAAATCTGTCATTGTTTCCACTTTTTCCACTTCTATTTGCCATGAAGTGATGGGACCAGATGCCATGATCTTAGTTTTTTTGAATGTTGAGTTTTAAGCCAGCTTAAAATTTCACTCTCATCTTTCACCCTCAAAAGGCTCTTTAAATTCATCTTCACTTTCTGCCATTAGAATGATATTATTTGCATATCTGAGGTTGTTGATACTTCTCCCATCAATCTTGATTCCAGCTTGTGATTCATCCAGCTGGGCATTTCACATGATGTACTCTGCATAGAAGTTGAGTGACAATATACAGCCTTGTCATACTCCTTTCCCAATTTTGAATCAGTCATTTGTTCCGTGTCCATTTCTAATGATTCTTTCTTAACCTACATACAGGTTTCTCAGGAGACAGGTAAGGTGGTCAGGTACTCCCAATCTCTTTAAGAATTTTCCACAGTTTGTTATGATCCACACAGTCAAAGACATTAGCATAGTCAATGAAGAAGAAGTAGATGTTTATCTGGAATTCCCTTGCTTTCTCCATTTTGATTTCTAGTTCCTCTGCCTTTTCTAAACCTAGCTTGTACATCTGAAAGTTCTTAGTTCAAGGACTGTTGAAGCCTGCTTGAAGGATTTTAAGCATAAGCTTACTAGCATGTGGAATGAGTGCAATTGTCTAGTAGTTTGAACATTCTTTGGCATTGCCCTTCTTTGGGATCTGAATGAAAACTGACCTTTTCCAGTCCTGTGGCCACTGCTGAATTTTCCAAATTTGCTGGCAAATGAGTGCAGAACGTTATCAGCATCATCTTTTGGGATTTTGTGGGAATGAGAACTAAGTATTTTCTGTGTTAGGCCATTAAGATATGTGCTTGGTCGCTCAGTCATGTCCAGCTCTGTGACCCCATGGACTGCAGCCCACCAGGCTCCTCTGTCCATGGGGATTCTCCAGGCAAGAATACTAGAGTGGGTTGCCATGCCCTCCTCCAGTTAAGTTAAGGTTGATTGTTAATGCTTCATCAACCTAGCCTATTCTGATTAATATAGGTGGCATGGTATGCTAAATGAGCACCATCAATATATGATCCTTACTATCTCCACATTATGACATCTAGAATTATTTCTCTTGTTAGGAATTAAAGAAAATGTATCCAGCTATTATAATCATGGATAATTGCTTTTGTTTACAATGAACCTAGCTTAAGTTAGAAAACTTCCAAAGTAAGAAAGCACAACAATGTCCAAGCATACATTGATTTCCTTTCATTGCTGTACATGATAGAATATAAAGACTGTGACCCTTCTAATGTGACACAATTCTAGCCAATGGAAACTAAAAGAAGACATCTGCACATTTTGAAAATTCCCTTATTTTTGATGAAAGTGTTTACAGAGAGGATTACTCAGCCTTTGAATTTATAGTCTATGAATATAATTCCAATTAAGATAATGTGATTATAAATATAACTTTACTGTTTTTCCCATCACTTTAGAAATTGTATGAAAAAATGTATTCAAATAATGTTACTAAGTGTGCTGAGGTATGCAATATATATGCACATCTACAGATGTGTCTATAGATGTTTGTGAATTTATTTTCCCCTTCATTTTGAAAATTGTGTTGAAATATTTTATCCTAACTCTGTTATTGACCATGGGGTAGAATGAAAGCTCACATCAGGTAATATCACAATGCTCTGACTTTTCATATAATTAATGTAATTATTTAACTACATAAATAATTTAAATTAAAGTAAACATATTTCACAATAAAGGATGTACTGTTGCTGTTTATATCTGTCCAAATCTAAGCTGGAAAACACACAAAAATTAAAATCATGTATTAAAATACTTAAGGTATACTTTGGTTTCACTATCATTACTGAATATAATGTGATACAAAACCTTAATATTTCCTATGTGTCAAAGATTTTGTCAATGAAAACATGAAACAAACAGTGTGGATTTTTTAAAAGATAGCTCAGTTTGAAAAGACAAGGAAATAACCAGTTCTTAAATTTGCCTCAGCACAAAAACCTTTCTAGTATTTTTGTAAGATTGCTTGTCACATTGCCAGTCAAAAGAAGCCACATATACTTTGAAGGATTTGGTGAAGCCATGTATTCTGGGAAAGGCTAAACTGGATTGTGACTTAGAGAAACCAAAGAAAATATGGGCAGTGTTTCTGTCAAACCCATCAACTTCATAATTGATTATTTTTCTTCAAATATTTTGAAATGAGACATGAAGAAATAGGCAGCTAAAACATTTGCCTCCAGCAAGAACTGGAACTGTATAGAATCACTCACTCCTCTCAGTGCAGACTGCATCTAGTATTTCTATGTTATATGCATGCTAATGTCATAACAGAATTCCTGTTTTTGTGAGCCCCTTTTAGAAACTCAAATGTTGATGTCTTTAAAATGGAAGGTTTCTGCCAAGCAAAACTTCAATAGGGACAAGAATCTTGGTAGTCTTGTATACAGTATCTGCAATGCTTGATCATAGATCTGGTTTTCCAAAATACCATAGACTGGGTGGCTTACAAATAACAGATTTATTTCTCATAATTCTAGAGGCTGGAAGTCCAAGATCAAGTCACCAGCAGACTCTGTCTGATGAGGTTTGGTGTCTGGTGAGAGCCTGTCTCCTGTTTTGTAGATTAACTTCTTGTTGTATCCTCCCATGGCAGAAATGGCAAAAAAGTTTTCTAGGCTCTATAAAGGCAAGAATCCCATTCATGAGGGCTCTGTTCGCTGGCCTAATCACCCACTAAAGGCTTCACCTCCTAATACCATTCACATTAGAGATTGGATTTTAATTTACAAATTTAGAGGGCTACATTCACTCTATAGCAAGCTCAGTCTCTATACTGTAGTCCCCTCTAATTTGCAGTTTCTATTACCTGAGGTTAACAGAGATTTGAAAACATTAAGTGGAAAATTCCAGAAATAAACAGTTCATAAGTTTTAAATTGCTAGAAGGAAATGGCAACCCACTCCAGTGTTCTTGTCTTGAGAATCGCAGGGATGGGGGAGCCTAGTGGGCTGCCGTCTATGGGGTCGCACAGAGTCGGACACGACTGAAGGGACTTACAGTTATGGTAAGAACAAATCTTCTCTCCATGAAATTGTGAATAATAAAAAAGAAATTAATGCTAGTTTTGCTGTCACATCTCAAACTGCAAAAGTTGCAGCCACAGTATGTGATAAGTGCTTAGTTAAGATGGAAAAGGCATTCATTTGTAAAGACGTTTTGAGATAGAGAGGCCACATTCACATAACTTTTATTACAGTATATTCTTATAATTGTTCTATTTTATTAATAGTTGCCTAATTATAGATTAAGCTTCATCATATGTATGTGAAAGTGAAGTTACTCAGTCGTGTTTGACTCTTTGTGACCCATGGACTGTAGTTGGCCAGGCTCTCCGTCCATGGGATTTTCCAGGCAAGAATACTGGAGTGGGGTGCCATTTCCTTCTCCATCATATGTATGTATGTACATGAAAAAGCAAAGTATATATGCTACTGCTAAGTCGCTTCAGTCGTGTCTGACTCTGTGCGACCCCAGAGACGGCAGCCCACCAGGCTCCCCAGTCCCTGGGATCCTCCAGGCAAGAACACTGGAGTGGGTTGCCATTTCCTTCTCCAATGCATGAAAGTGAAGTCAAAGTGAAGTCATGTCCGACTCTTAGCGACCCCATAGACTGCAGCCTACCAGGCTCCTCAATCCATGGGATTTTCCAGGCAAGTACTGGAGTGGGTTGCCATTGCCTTCTCCGGAAGTATATATATATATCTGTGTGTGTGTATATATATATATATATATATATATATATATACACACATACATGCAGCCATGAAATTAAAAGATGCTTACTTCTTGGAAGGAAAGTTATGACCAACCTAGATAGCATATTCAAAAGCAGAGACATTACTTTGCCAACAAAGGTCCATCTAGTCAAGGCTATGGTTTTTCCAGTGGTCATGTATGGATGTGAGAGTTGGACTGTGAAGAAAGCTGAGCACCAAAGAATTGATGCTTTTGAACTGTGGTGTTGGAGAAGGCTCTTGAGAGTCCCTTGGACTGCAAGGAGATCCAACCAGTCCATTCTGAAGGAGATCAGTCCTGGGTGTTCTTTGGAAGGAATGATGCTAAAGCTGTAACTCCAGTACTTTGGCCACCTCATGCGAAGAGTTGACTCATTTGGAAAAGACTCTGATGCTGGGAGGGATTGGGGGCAAGAGGGGAAGGGGATGACAGAGGATGAGATGGCTGGATGGCATCACCAACTCGATGGATGTGAGTCTGAGTGAACTCCGGGAGTTGGTGATGGACAGGGAGGCCTGGCGTGCTGCGATTCATGGGGTCGCAAAGAGTAGGACATGACTGAGCAACTGAACTGAACTGAACTGAGCTGATATAGGGCTTCCCTGGTGGCTCAAAGGTTAAAGCGTCTGCCTGGAATGTGGGAGACCCAGGTTCGATCCCTGGGTCAGGAAGATCCCCTGCAGACGGAAATGGCAACCCACTCCAGTACTCTTGCCTGGAGAATCCCATGGAGGAAGGAGCCTGGTAGGCTACAGTCCATGGGGTCGCAAAGAGTCGGACACGACTGAGCGACTTCACTCACTCACTCATATATATATATAATCATACTATCTTTAATTTAAAGCATCCACTGGGGTTCTTGGAACATATACCCTGCAGATAAGGGGAGACTATTGCACATGCTGTCACACCCAAGACTAAATTGCCCATCTTAGTGGTGCACCTGTAGATTGGCACCAGGAGACTTATGCCTGCTGTCATTTTTTGCTAGATCTATGATATTGTAAAATTTGCCAACTTTCTGAAAGCCTGAATCTGGAATAACCCTTTTTTCAAGAGGCTTTATAAAGAAAAGTGGACAGAATTTGAAAATTTTAACCACATAGGCTTTCCAAAAAAGCTTTCTAAAGTGTTTGATTGATTAACGTATAGCTTACTTACCAGATGGTGGTTTGGTTTATTTGAAGAGTTTTGGCTATAGGGTTAAGAAAAATCTTTTCACTCAAAGTCCTGCAATCACAACTATAGTTGCCCTGGAAAAAACATAAAAAATTTTGTTGTTTTTGTTTTGATAAGCTTGCTATTGGGGGATTGGAAGCAGGTAACTCTACAAACTTTGCAAACTTAGACAAACTTCCTCTGCAGGGTGGAGCCAGACTGCCAAAACTGGGTCAATTTTTCTACAGGAAGAAACTTGCTCATACTTAAAAACATTATGTAATTCTTTCTTTTTTTTTATGTAATTCTTTCAAAGTTCCTGCTCAGATGATGTTGAAACTGAAGTATTGATTTCTAAACTCTCCCTTAGTACAATGGACAGCATCAGAAAAGCAAAATCTGATGGAAGATAGCTTTATTCATTTGTGAACTAATGACATGTTGGGACATGATTTCAATTGGAAGAATTTTGGAGCATCCTGATGCTCATTGACACAATTTACTCATCTGGTAAATCTCTGTGATTCAATTTGTGATTCTACAAAGTTTTGTGAGTCTGAATTTTCAGCACTTGTGGCCATCAAAAGTCACCTAGTGACTCAAATTGCATGCGCTGTCATCCAAAATTTAAGCTCATTTGAAACAAAGACATTCTGATTGAAATTTACTTTTGAGTAAAACTGAAATTTGCTTTTTGTTATTTTCAGAATTTCAAAGTGTTTTGAGTAAGGGAGACATACTTAAAAATATTTTATATTATCTTTATGTGAAGGAAACTAATTGTTAGCATTTTCTGGAAGTAGGGCAAAACTTATATCAGAGTCTTAGAGGTATCTGCACACTCAAAGAGATTAGAAACCCCAGCATTAAGTTTTCTCATTTTCACAAATATTTTTTTATTCATCCAATAGTTCCTCATCTAGGAATTTACCCTGAAAAAATAATGAAGAAATTGCACACAAGATTTATACAGTGTTAGTTATAATAATGAACAATTAAAAAAAAATAAATTCTCACATTAAAAGAATGTTTAAAAATCTATGGAATATTCATATGAAAGAATATTACATAGATATTTAATATTATATTTAGAAAAACCTCTTAGTAATATAAGAAGATACTTATGGCAAAATGTTGTAAAAGTTATATATTTCAACTCTATAAAATGTATAGAAATGTTTGGAAAGATGTTTGTTGAAATGTCAGTAGATCATTTCAAGCTGGTAAGTTAATGAAAAGGTAATTTATTTTTCTTGATACATTTTTACAAAATTTACAGAATGACTACATATTATTTTTATAATTAATGTGGAAACATTAAAAAGAAAAAATCCATTAAAAAAGAGTTTGGCACAGCAATCTTCTTGCAACATCTACGTTATTTTTAAAATCTTTTCAATTAAAGAAATAATACGCTCTAAAGGAACAATAATTCTGAAGATAAATTTTATTCATCCTTCAGCATTAGGGAGTCCTTTAGACACAGATGCATCAGGTACTAACTTTTTTCTGGATTTTTGTGACAGACACATATGAAATTCTAGTTTTCACAAGCTGTACATTAATAGTGAATGCACAGAATTCATAGATTTTTGTTTGTTTTCAAAGCAGGTTTAGGATATTTTGGAATTTGAACTCCTCAAATAATCTGCAGTCAGATGCCACTGAAATAGGAAAAGAAAAGTGTGGCAAGTATCTATTTTTAAATCACTGCAATTCTTCCTGGAGCATTTCCACTGAAAGCACAAAGGATATAGGAGTCTAAGCACATTTGGGAAAACAGAAGAATCTCAAGCAACATAGTTTCTCATCAGTTAGATGTGTTCAGATAGGTTGGTAGAATTTTGCCTATGGCTATATGAGCTGTTTTGCCCCAGAGACATCAATTTCAATTCTCTCTTTGGGCTTCACTGGTGTACAAAGTTCTTCAGAGGATTCTTTTTCTCACTAGAAATACAGTCTCTCCTTTACCCATGCCACCTTCTTATCCCTCAAAAATCTAAGCCATTTACCTGGAATTTTCATAAAACTTGATAGAGAAAAGAGTCCAAAAACTGTTATGGAAGAAACTATATCACAAAACCATGGAAACACTTCTTCTGTTATATTAGAGTTTAGAGTGTAGAGATGTATTGTTAAATATTTATGGCTCAATTTAGAAAAAAATATAATTAATGAGGGGTGGGAACAATGACATTAAAATTTAATAAAAGGCATGAAAAACTTAATTACTTTAAACAAATCTCATGATAGCATTGTCAGTAAGTGACTTCAGCTCTTCAGGTTCAGGTTCAATGTTAAAAATAACTTATCTTTCAAAAATCTGAGCTATCATGGGTCACCACTGAATGGCAGTGCTACTTTGTTCTTATTAAAAACAAACGAATGAACAAAACTATAGGGTATGTGGTTTGTTTCATGTTTACATGGAATTCAAAGAAGTCAGGCAGGACAAGGCAGAGCTTCCTGACTAGGGTTTAGTGTTACAGTAACTGACAGACTGACAGGGAGCCGCCGGCCATATGCTTGTGTGGGAGTAGGTAGGTGTGTAGGAGGTAGGTAATGGGTAAGGTTCACCGATCTTTAAGGGAATTCAACTAAAATGTTACTATTGTAGCGGATGCATGTTGATGCGTGGCAAAACCAATACAATATTGTAAAGTAAAAAAAGTTTTTTTAAATAAATAAATAAATAAAAAGAGAACACAAACACACACACACAAAAGAAAATCATTCTATCATTTCTTAGAAAAATTTGTCTCCTGAGGAGAGAACTGAGGAGACCATCCACTGAATAGTCTAAATACATAGATCTACAGAACTGGTACCTGAAACATAGAGGCATAGGAACCAAGAACCAGGAATAGAGAGACACTAGAGTGAGAAATGGGTTCCCTGGTGGTTCAGTCAGTAAAGAATCTTCCTGCAATGCATGAGAGGCGGGTTCGATTCCTGGGTCAGAAAGATCCCCTGGAGAAGGAAATGGCAACCCACTCCAGTGTTCTTGACTGGAGAATCTCATGGACAGAGGAGTCTGGTGGGCTACAGTCTATGGAGTCGCAAAGAATCAGACATGACTGAGTGACTAATGCTTCCAGTTTTCAGAGGGAAAAGTTAGACACAATTAAGGTCACCCAAGAGACGTGCCAAGGTACATTGTACTGCGGCAGCAGGGAAGGTGAAAACTGAATCCTCAGAATAGAGATTCAAGCATGTAGAAGAATAGTACTGTTATGGACTGAATAGTGTCTCCCCGCTCTACCTACCATTGTGACTACATTTGGAGATAGGCCTTAAGGTGGTAATTGAGGTAAAATGAGATCATAAGGGTAGGACCATAATCTGATGGGACTGGTGGCCTTTCAAGAAGAGGAAAAGAGGGTTTCCCTGGCAGTTTAGCAGTTAAGACTTCACCTTCTAATTCATGGGATGTGGGTTTGAACCCTGGTTGTGGAACTAAGATCCCACATGCCTTGTGGCAAAACAAATAAACAAACAAAAACATGATACAGAAGCAATATTCTAAAAATTTCATTAAGGACTTTAAAAATGGAAAAAAAAAAAAAGAGGGTTTCCCTGGTGGCTCAGTAGTAAAGAATCTGCCTGCCAGTGCAGGAGACACGGGTTTGTTGTCCGGTTAGGGAGGATTCCACATGATGTGAAACAACTAAGCCTGTGCACCACAGCTATTGAGCCTGTGCTCCAGAGCCTGGAAACCTCAACTACTGAAGCACTCGTGCCCTGGAGCCTGTGCTCAGCAACAAGAGACCCCCTGCAATGAGAAGCCTGTGCACCGCAACAAAGAGTATCCCCTGCTCGCTGCAACTAGAGAAAAGCCCACACAGCAGCAAAGACCCAGTGCTGCCCAAAATAAATTAATACATAAAATTAAAAAGGGGAAAAAACACTAAAGATCTTTCTTCATGCAGAGCAAAGGCCATGTAAGGACATAGCAAGAAGACGGCCATCTACAAGTCAGGAGAAGAGCTCTCAGCAGCAATCAACCTTGCTAGCACCTTGATCTTGGACTTTTAGCCTCCAGACTGTGAGACAATAAATTTCTTTTGTTTAAGCCACCTCAGTAGATGGTATTTGGTTGTGGCAGCCCAAGCAGACTTTTCCATGAACCTGAGCAGCTGGAGAAGAGCCAAAGAGCTAATTGATTCTGATGGTAAGCTCATCTGAAACACTGAGCTGGGGGCTCTCACTACTGGCTCTTCTGGTTTTTTTTCAGGGCTGGGAAGTGCCTGAAAGGCATGTTAGGTGAGTTCTGATAGCCACTTTCTCAGTAATAGCATCTTCCAATTCTGAAAACTGACCACTTTAAAAATAAGATTTTATTTATTGGGTTTAAAGTGATTCCATGATAGACCTAAAGGTAATGACAGATAAAGAAATGAGGATTAAAGCAAAAGTAGACATGTTTTCATAGTAGAGAGTACAGATGTATTAAGGATGTAAAAATGGAGAAGAGAAAATATTGTTTGTACATCACACGGATAGAAAGCGGCATTGGAGAACCTGCATAATGAGTCCCACAAGAATTAGACATTATAAAGAATGACAGAAATCATCTTCTAAAGAATAGTTTTAAAATAGTCCTACTAAATGAAATTGGCACTCTAAGGAGAAGGAAAAATAATTAGTAAAGAGAAAAATTTCCCTTCCTTCCACAGACACAAAGGCACAAAGAACTCTGTTAGAATAGCAATTACAGCAATTCTTCCCAGAACATCAGTTTTATGATTTACCAGAACCCATTCTGACCCTTAGAGAAAAGATTAACACCTTCTGTGATATTAGGAATTGAGAATTCAGGCTAAATGAATACACTATGTAGAAGGGAGTGGGAGGGGGAAATAATAAAAATGATAAGAGTTCTGGTAATCTTGGAGTCACGATCAAGATGCAAAAACAACACATACTGTCTTTTGTACATTAGGGTGACATCTGTGGTTCATTTAGAAGGAGACGTGTTGTTTCTCTCCTAGACAAGGGGATACTCTGTTCTGAGCCCTCTGCATTCCCTTGTGTGTGTGTGAGTCACTCAGTCATGTCCCACTCTCTGTGATCCCATGGAGTGCAGCCCGCCAGGCTACTCTGTCCATGGAATTCTCCAGGCAAGAATACTGGAGTGGGTTGCCATTTCCTTCTCCAACGTGAATTTTAGTAGTAGTTTAGTCGCTAAGTTGTGTCTGACTCTTGTGACCCCACAGACTGTAGCCTGCCATGCTCCTCTGTCCATAGGATTCTCCAGGCAAGAATACTGGCGCGGGTTGCTATTTCCTTCTCCATGCATTCCCCTAAGTACATGCATTTGCACAGTGACTGATGGGTGGGTGGGTGGGTGGGTGGGGTAACCGTGACAAGGGAAAAGAGATTTTCTCTCTGATTACCAAACAGCCTCTAAAAGGAACAAACTGACAATTCTGTATTCTAGCTTACATTAGGCAGACTAACTAGTCCAAACCAAGAGATAGGAAGTCTGCTAGTCAGAATATTTAGTAATATAATATTTATAATTGAACATTACAATATTTTACCATATCAGCTTTTCCTTCTCAGTCATGAGTTTCTTTTAAGAACACAGAAACTACATATTGAATAATTAATATGTTTGACTAAAATTTCTTTCATTTGTATGGTTTAGTATACATCACCATTCAAATTTCTTAGGCTTTGTCAGCAAATGCTTTTTTCTTGGTGTTCTTCACAACTTAAATAAATGCATATATTCTATTTTCCGTGCTCCTATGAATAAATTGCTACCTTCTCATTACTTGAAAAGAAAAAAAACATATTGCTCTGTTTACCACTTGTACCAGCCACAGTACCAGCAAGGCATAAAACCCAAACAGGAAGAGATACTTTGTAATATACATGGTCTAAGTTTGTACCACTATGAAATAATGCATTATTCTAGTAAAGAGACAAAAAAATAATCATTGTCACTTTAACCTCTAGGCTTTTGTGTTGAAATAGACCAGCTGTTTCTACAATTAGCCTAAATAAAATATATTGAGGCTTATTAAGGCTAGTCTGGGCTTCCCTGGTGGCTCAGACCATAAAGAAAGAACCTGCCTGAAATGCAGAAGACCTGGGTTCGATCCCTGGGTCAGGAACATCCCCTGGAGAAGGGAATGGCTACCCACTTCAGTATTGTTGCCTGGAGAATGCCATGGACAGAGGAGCCTGGTGGGCTACAAGTGTCCTTGGGGTCGCAGAGTTGGTCACAACTAAGTGACTAACACACACACACACACACACACACACACACACACACACACACACACCACACACACACACACACACAAGGCTAGTCTAGGACCAGGCAAGTTTCAGACTTAACTCCTTAACATTATTTGAAAATAGGAAGCAGTATGAAAGGCAAGGTATTTCTGATATATGATAGTGCTCTTTTTTTTTTAATTTTATTTTTTAACTTTACAATATTGTATTGGTTTTGCCATATATCAACATGAATCTGCCACAGGTATACATGTGTTCCCCATCCTGAACCCTCCTCCCTCCTCCCTCCCCGTACCATCCCTCTGGGTCGTCCCAGTGCACCAGCCCCAAGCATCCAGTATCATGCATCGAACCTGGACTGGCGACTTGTTTCATATATGATATTATACATATTTCAATACCATTCTCCTGAATCATCCCACCCTCTCCCTCTCTCACAGAGTCCAAAAGACTGTTCTGTACATTAGTGTCTCTTTTGCTGTCTTGTATACAGGGTTATCTTTTTAAAGAGTAGACCTTAAATGTAAATTCTTTACTCT